>NC_136494.1:85859504-86212004 GCF_053919585.1 Euprymna scolopes | reverse complement strand
GATAAAAATCACATTTGAGGTCTATACGGGGACTTTCCATACATAACTGCTAACAAAGAAAAAATGGTATTTCAATTATTCAATAACAGATGTTGTCAACCAAGTTGCCGGTTCCCCTTTATGATTTAATATGAGTTTTATTAGAATTTTTTATGTTGGTCTCACGGAAGAATCTTCATATAAATAAACAGTGTAAGCATATATATATATATATATATATATATATATATATATATATATATATATATATATATATATGTAAGTGTGTATGTGTGTTAATGTGTGTGTTTCAAATGGCGGTGTGATGCGTTTAGTGTGTAGTTGTAGTCGTATTAGTAGATGTGCTTACTGACCCTTTTCTCTACCCTGCAACCTCTTTCCCACCGAAGAGACGCAGCGAGCCTGTCATTGTTCTATCGTTATTTCCATGGGAGGTGCTCGTCTGAGCTCCATTCTCTGGTCCCCCCTCGCCAATCTTTCTCAAAAAACACCCGACTAGCTGAAACCACCGTCAATAATTTTCCCCACTCCCTATCTGTGCCTAAATCAAAACGTAGATACCATGAAAAAAGCTTCTTTCTTAGAACTGCACGCCTGTGGAACTCTGTTCCGCTTTCCTGTTTCCATCCCGAATTAAACCTGGATGTATTCAAGTCCAACACAAACAAATTCCTGATGAACCGCCCCCCTAAGTAATGACACCTTGCCAATTCTCCAATACTATTGCTACACTATCCCTTTGATTAATATACACACAATAACCCTTATCACTGAGTGGCCATTGGGCCTTGATAAGTGGTGAACTCCATGTATAAAAAAATCATGTGAAAAGGAGCCGAATGCGTAAGTCTCTCTCTGCCAGTATACAGCCTATCCATCTGCAAGCTCTATATAGTGCTTCCACGCACCGAAACATGGAAACTGAGCACTCTGCGGCCTCAGGCTAAACTACAAGGGCTCGGAGGAGGTTGCCCCCCCCCAGACATATTACACGCAGGTCCACCGTCATGTGGATATGCGCTGGTTACTCATGAACCAACCTCCAACTATGGGTCAAATTGTTCCCGTCTTGTGGTTGTCTTGGGAAAGACAAAGGCTAAGGGAGTAAAGCCAACAGAAAATCCGGAGTGGAGCCCCTAAGACGGAAGGAAGACGGACCTGTCTCCTTCTAACAACTCCTGCATCCTGATTCGTTCCCAGCCGTCTTGACACAGTCCTGCCATTGAAATCGGCGCATCATGAAGACAGAGTGAGGCTGATCCTGCGCACGTCTCTCTCAATTTAATCCAAGTCAAGCGCAAGTCATGACATCGACTTTTTGTTTTTTGTTTTTTTAACCTCGTCCTGCGGCGGCAGGAAAACGGCGAAGATGTTGATACACTGGAAACTGTAGCTGTGAACCTACACGCAGGCGATTCAGGACATGTGGTCGTTACTCACTGGACTGAGGCAGTGGTGTGTCCGGCAGCCTCCATAATTACCGAGCAGCCCTCTTTATGATCGCTCTGCTCGCCTCTGTAGAATGAGGATGGGGATAGAAAAGGTGCCTCAAAAATAGCCTGCTTCACCAAACCCTGGCCAGCATACCGCGGCTGGCGGGGATCCTTCTTAAGCGGTCGAAAAAAAGAAAAAAGAAAACAAGTGTGCTTACTCTAGCATCGTGGAATGTCCGAACCCTGCTCAACAATGCAAAAGCAAGTCGACCTGAAAGACGAGCAGCGCTTGTAGCTCGTGGGCTTGCTCGCTACAATATTGACATTGCAGCCCTAAGTGAGACTCATATTGCAGACAAACGCCAACTGACTGAAACTGGTAGAGGCTACACCTTCTGGTGGGGGCACAGTGCTGAGGAGCGGCGTGAAGCTATTTTTTTTTACACAGTGATAACCACTTATCAAGGCCCGGAAGCCACTTAGGGATAAGAGTTATTGCAAGTACATTACGTTAGTGTGGAGATTAGATGAAGTGTTTACTTAAGGGGGCGGTTCATTAGGAATTTGTTAACATTGGACTTGAAGACATCCAAGTTGTAGTCCGGTGGGAAGCAGGCAGACGGAACAGAGTTCCACAGGCGTTCAGTTCTAAGAAAGAACCTCTGTCCATGGAATCCGCGTTTTGATTTAGGCACAGATATAGAGTGGGGGAAATGTTTCACAGTGGATTCAGCTAGACGGGTGTTTTTCGTGAAAGATTGGCGAGGGGGGACCAGAGATTGGAGTTCAGAGGAGCACCTGCCATGGAAATAACGATAAGACAAGGATAGGCTCGCAACGTCTCTTCTGTGGGAGAGAGGTTGCAGGGTAGAGAAAAGGGCATCCCCCACTAAGCCACGAAGTCTATTTTGTACTCTGTCAAGGCAGGATAGGCTAATTTTAGCAGCTCCTGTCCAGATATGGCAACAGTATTCCATCCTTGGACGTACTTGGCATTTATATAGATAGAGAATTGCATCAGTGGTGAGATATCTTCTGGAGCGGTAGAAGGATCCCACCATCTTTCCCGCGACCTTGGCAACAGACTTGATGCACGTGTTCCATTTCAGAGCAGGAGTAAATGTCAAACCCAGAAGCTTGTCAAAACACGGGGCCTCACCCAGACGAGAGCCATCCATCACAATATATGCCAGATGGGGACCAGAGCGTTGATGGTGTAAGGATAGGAGTTTGGTTTTGGATGCATTAAAGGTAACCAGCCACCAGCTAGTGTGCGTTTTGCTATCAAAACAACTTACGTACCAAAACTAGCAAGCATTCCTGAAGGTATCAACGACAGACTTATAAAACTGCAGTTACCTCTTGGAGGCAGCGCCAGCGTTACGCTGGTCAGCGCCTATGTCCCAACGATGACTAACTTGATGAGGTCAAAGACAAGTTTCATGAAGAGCTGGACTTTCTCTCTAATTTCCTCAATCCCTCAGTCGGAGAAGCTTGTAATTCTTGGTGACTTCAATGCACATGTCGGTACAGATCATCAAGCCTGGCACAACATCATTGAAAAGCATGGAGTAAGCAAATGCAATAGCAACGGACTCCTCCTCCTCCTTAGAACCTGTGCGTCACATGATCTGAACATCACAAACACTATGTTCCGCCCCCCCCCAAATCGCAATAAAACCACATGGATGCACCCACGCTCTCGGCACTGGCATCAAATCAAATATGTCATTACCATAGTCATGGACAGGTAAGACGTGAGGCTGACCAAAGCAATGTGCGGGGTTGATTGTTGAACCGACCTCCGCCTCATCATTTCCAAATTCAACTTCTTCATCCAACCAAAGAGAAGGCCTCAGGGTATAAAGACAGCCAAGAGGCTAAATACAGCCAAACTGAAATGTTTTAAAACAGAAGAGGAATTCCAGAGCAGCATAATAGTAAACTTGCTAACTTCACTCTCAATCACAACGTTCCTTTGAGAATGATCCTTAGACCCTCAACTTGTTGCAGGAAAAACACTGCCTGCTGAGAGTGCATCAAAATGACCCAGCTTGTGTGGCGAAGAAAACTGTTTTCTCCAACATACGCAACAAAGTCTAATCCAAGCTGCGCTCAATGCAGGATTCTTGGCTCAGTGCCAAGGCAGATGAAATCCAAGGCTACGCAGACAAACACGGTACAAAGAATTTTTACGATGCAATAATGGCAGTTTACAGACCACAGCCTTGGTTATCCTTTCCTCTGCTCAGTGCCGACGGCTCAACTCACGGGAAAGAACGAGATCCTCAACAGATAGGCTGACCATTTCAAAAAAGTGCTCAATCGCCCTGGAGCCATCAATGATATAGCGATTGAACGTCTCCCCCAAGTCCCCATCAACCAACAGCTCGACACCCTCCCCATCAGCCGAAGAGGTCAGCAAAGCCATTCAGCAGTCAACCAGTGGAAAAGCTCCAGGTCAAGATGCTATCCCAGATCGGGTTCACAAGTCCGGTGGTGCAGCCTTGCGGGAGCAGCTGACCTGCTTGTATCAGATCGTGTGGAGGAAGGGACAACTGCCACAAGAGTTTAAAGACGCCACAATCTTTCACATCGATAAGCGAAAAGGAAATCGCCAATCCGGCGATAACCACGCAAAGAAGCTGGGCTACCTCTAGCATGCTAGAAAGTTATTTACGCCTGAATGTATCTTGTACCTCTACAAAGCCACCATTCGCCTATGTATGGAGTACTGCTGTCACATTTGGGCTGAGGCATCGACTACTAGTCTCTCACTCCGAGACAGGGTCCAAAACGTATTCGCAAACATAATATATCACGAACTGTTATCTAAACTTCAGCCCCTGTCCCATCGACGAAATGTTTCATCCCTTTGCTGTTTAAAATGTATTTAATGGTGGATGCTCTGACGAACTACAAGCCCTTGTATGTCCCAGACGAAGTCCCACCCCTACACAGTTGAGACCCCTGGATTTAAGAAAACTGTCTACTCTACTAATCTCCCTCCAGAAACTGCTAGACTATGGAATTATCTCCCGGTTTCCTGCTTCCCCAACTGTACTGACATGCAGAAGCTCAAGTGTAATGTGAACAGACACCTTGCTGCTAAACTCCCTATGTAGTACCCCTGCAACTTCGGTCCATGGTAGAAGCCCCCCCATCAAAGTGGCAATGTACCTTGTTTGCGGTGAAAATGTGAAAAAAAAACAAAAAAACAAACGGTAATGCTGTCTAAATGAGGACGTAATTTCTGAATGGATAGAAATCTCCACAGATTGTCTCACGAGTAAAGGGCATAATATGCACTATTACTTATAAAAAAGATGTGTGCTCTGGCATGGGTATTTCTTGACTGCCAATCAGATATTGCATTTTAATCCCAAAATAGGTAAAATGGTAATTCCTGTGAGGATTGTCCCATGGAGACTGAATAGATAGTACACTGAAAGCTGTTTCTGTAATTGCACGGTAAAATTAATATTGGGAATTCAACCATAGTACAAAGATTTACACTAATATATAGAGCATATTTGTTTTTTTTTATTTTAGACATTTTACTATATTACAAGAGTACTTTATTATTTACGGTATTATATTAGCTCACAAGGAGTTTTCACATAGGTCATCAAAGATCTCATTAAATGCAGCTTGTGGTCTTCTCTGGAACCTGAATGACAACAAGTCTCCCCAGATTTTCTAGTACTCTTCACCTCTTTCGATTTGCAAATAAATTTGAATTATAGCAACAGCTGATTGCCATTGATTTCTGATTGGCAGCGGCCATTGGTCTTTATTGGAATTTGAGTAGCAATATGCCTCCCAAAGGTGCCAGTTCTTTTCGCACTTATACAGTGACGGTCTTGTTAGTGATCATCCCTTTGCCTTTCCTTTATCCTTGACTACTTGGTTATTCGGTCTCGCTCGTTTTTTTTGGGGGGGGGGGGTAACAAGGCAGTGATTTGGTAATAGGGGTATGTGGTGGGGTTAGAACACTTATATGTATGAAGCTTAAATGTTCTTGGTTCTATGTAGCGCTTCATGTTTTGTCTCTGTATCAATTTGTCTAGTCTGCTCTTTTTTAGTATGTGTTAGTCTCCTTATTTAAGGTTTTTCTTAATATTTAATTTGTTTTCCTTATTAGTGTTCCTGGTATTTTTCCAGTCATTCTTTTGATTCCAATTTCTCTATTTTTTTCATTTTATTTCGGGATTGTTCCTAGTGCTCCTACTATTTTAGGTATTGTTTCGATTTTAGGTATTGTTTCGATTTCCATATCTCTTTCAGATGGGTATTTGCTCCGTTTCTCCTTTTCTTTGATATTCACTTCGTGGTCAGCTGAGACAACAAAGAATACGATTTGATTTTTCTTTATTGTTAATTATTACAATATCTTCGCGCTTGGATGAGGGGATCAATTAGTATGTTCATGTGTAATAGGATTTTGTGATTTTCATTTTCAAGTACTGTTGCCGACTTATGTTTGTACCACTTGTTTGTGCGTTCGAGATGCGAGTGTTTGCATAATTCCCAGTGTACTGCTTTTCTTACTTAGTCGGTTTAACAATGAAACATTAAGAAAAAGGAACATTTCCTTTATGAGGAAAAGTAAAAAAGCGGGAACACTTTACCTTTGTCGCATCTTTGCAAAGTAATTTTTAAAGATTTATATATCTACTTATTTTCGTATTTATTAAAAAAAAACGAATTTCAAACTAAATATAAAACGATGTTACCAATAATTTCCTATGTCCATTAAATATGTTTTATTCATACCATTTTTCGATATCTTGAATTAGATTTCTATATTTCTTTATTTAATTAAACTTATTTTCAAAAAATATTTATTTTTCAATTTTAAAAATTTTTCCCCTTTTTAATTTTTCATTTTATTATTTTTAAACCGGAATAATCAACTAAGTATAATCATTACGAAACGATTAGTCCGGTTTAAAAAATTATAAAATTAAAAACATATTTCGCAAAGATGCGACAGATGTAAAGTGTTCCCGCTTGTTTTCTATTCCTCATAAAGGAAATGTTTCTTTTCCTTAATCTTTCCTTATTAAAGTGTGCTTTATTTAATAAGTCTGAAGAAAGGCTGTTATTGTGAAAATTTTCAAACGACATATTGTTTGTAATTTGTCCAAATGGCCGTGAAATAATTGTAGCTAACAATGAAATACACTTTTTGTTGCTATTAATCCATTTCTTGAAGTCTTGGTTTTTGTCAAAACATTATATGAATGCTCACTTATGTAAGATGATAATTTTGTATCTTACTTTTTAAGTCATCTCTCTTTTTTGGCTTAAATTTATTGGTATACGAACAATTACTTAATTATATTAACCCAGGATATTTTGGAATACTACAAATTTGTGATATATATATATATATATATATATATATATATATATATATATATAGAGAGAGAGAGAGAGAGAGAGAGATGTATATATGTATATATATGTGTATATACGTGCATATATATATATATATATATATATATATATTATGCGTGCGAATACAAACAACATGTATGCAAGGGTTATCTAGATAGAATTACGAAAACTTATGTTTCATCTCCTCAACATAATAACGTTATGGTTTTCAAATTTATTTGGATGTTCATAGATAGATTAAATCGATTTTCTTGCTTTAAGTGTGAGACTAATGATCACAAACATGACAGACTTCATCTTATTATGCGATAGAATTGTCCACAAATTAAACAAGCACTGAAAGGTTGTCGGTTTGTTCATTGCTTTAGCTCTAAATAAATTCAATATACATTGCCGGCTGCTGCACTCATGCTCTTTGTATGTAGTCTGGCGGTTTTATAACTTATATAAAGGAGCAACCGTCATAACTTGTCTGTCTTTGTCAAAATGAATTGTGTGTATAAAATCCATATAATAATATGATGTTATTTCGCACAGTTCATTGTAGACTTCCTAAAATGTGCAATACAGGTGTGCATATTGCCCCTCAATATAACGGGATATTTAACACTTTCGCAGTAATATTAATATTCATTTAAAAAAACGTATTCCACCGTACAGTTTTAAAGGGGAAATGATAGAAAATTGAAATCAAAGACGAATTAATCTATATTTTTCAGTCAATTGATACCTTCAACTGACTATTAATCCATTTTTAACGTATTAAATCAACAACGAAAATGGCTTGCAGAAAAGCCGTTGCTTTTAAACCTCCCACGAAACCAAAGTAGACACAAGGTCGTTTTAATGGGTGTAAAATAGCTCCACCCAAATAGAGAATACTCTGGCAGTATCAAAATAAATAGTAATTGTCTCAGTTTGAAGGATTTCCCCAACATTGACCTAGGACCAATTACAGCACAGAGACTAACTAGTCCAAACGCTATGCCTTTGCGTTCGAATAGTTTTCTTTATACGAATAAGACAAACGAACACTAGAGACGACAGCACGGTAGAAATTATTTTTTTTTACTTGACAAAAAAAAATGTCCGTTTGTGAATGCGAGATATTACAATCTGGGAAGTATGCGAAAACTTCTCGCGGAATCGAACAGACGCGAGAACCACGGTGCAAAAATCTTTTCGTGGACATATACAAACGCTCGTGCCCATTTGGCCCTTTATATAATAGCCTTGCTGCCCGCGTTGCCCTGGTGTTTGGAGGTCTGTGTTGAGAAAAAAGTAGTTGTAGGCAGGCAGACAGTCAGGCTCGAACCCAAAAAAGGAACAAAATGTAGAAAAAAGTTATGTGCTGTTGAGTCCATCGCCAAACATGAAGTAGTAACGGTTTAAATTAAGGCTAGTAAATCGAAAAGAGGAGATGATTTTCGAAAATATCAGCGAAAAAAGCAACTCTTCCCTGTAGAAAATTCTCAGTTGGGGGTGAGGGAATTACTGTTTTTAGCCAATGTTTCAAAATGGTTCAAAGGGTCGAGCTTCCAAACGAAAACAATCTCGTGAAAATCCGTCGTCTCTATCGAAAGTTTTGGACAGACGTACATACATACACACATACATACATACATACATAACTACATACATACATACATACATACATACATATCTTTTAACAGACAAGTAAGATTTACATTAAAGATGGTGTTATTTCGGAAAGTATTTCGTGTAATATGATCAGATTTAGAAGTGATATACATATCTATAAACATACTCTTTAATTTACATTAAATTTTCATTGCAAATCTGATTCATAAGGAATAAGATAGGACTTTACTCCAAGTTTAAATCAAGGAAAATATTCCATTGAAGACTAGTACGCTTTGATTGTTCGAGCATCACTATGTGATTTCCGGTTTCTTTCATAAAGCGCAATAGAAAATATTCGGCCCGATGTTGATCTCCTTTCGAAGAACCGATCATATTTATGTATTAGTTCCGAGATGAGAATGTCCTTCTTTATACCCTACTAATATCGTAATTAAAGATTAAAGTTCATCGGTCATGCATATCTTGACAGTTATAGCAAAGCAAACTCATGAATTTAATCGGATAGTTTTATAATTTCTCTTATTTTAAAAGCACTGTTAAAATGATTAATTTTATGAACGACACAGACGAACATCTAGACAGTGAGAATATATTACAATATATAATATTTTTTTTTGACTGGTCAAGTAACCTGCTCTATCGTTCCCACTCGCTTACTCTCTGTCTCTATATTTCTTTTTCTCGATTGGATACTTGTGAATATGTCCAGCTACACACTTTTATGTCGGCGCCTGTTACATAAAGTTAGTATTCGCAAGCCGGATGCTATGAAGTAATACCGCATAAGTATACAAATAGGGGTATCAAAGCATAAGACCATTTGTAGGTTTCTATTTATATTGACATATATGAGGTGGGTGAAATGAAAAAATGGTGACACAAGTTGCTCATTAAAATTTAAGAGGATCGCAATATTCTATTACTTCTTTTAATTCTAGACATAAGAAAGCCATGAAGTTGCTTAAATTTGATTTATATGATTTATTTACAAAATCAACGGCTCTAATATGCGATTAAATATCGATCATGATCAGGAGATATTTGTCTGAGAAATGTTACTTATGACTGACTCATAGATATGCACACGCCTCCCTAACTAGAGTAAACATTTTACATTTCACCACGTATGCGTGCACTACGGACACACATTCACATATCTGTCTGCACACACACACACACACACACACACACACACACACACACACCCATGTATGTATATATATGTGTGTGTGTGTATGTGTGTGTGTTTACATACATACATGTAAATATAATCCTGTATTTATTTTCAATATTACTTCAAAATGTTCGATACGTAAATAGAGATAGGTAGTATATTCTGTTTTAATAGATTTGGTCTATATATTTTCATATATATGTGTAGAGAGGAAATATATCAAAAATCTATAATGCTTGTGTATTAACCACAGACACACGCACACATATGTGTACACACACACAAACACACACACATATACATACATACATATATATATATATATGTGGGGGTGTAGTTGTGTGTGTAGTTGTGTATAGATACATATTAATATAGTTCATGGTATTTATTTTAAATATTTAAATCGACACTGTTCGATCGATAATTAGAGGTAGCTCGTAAGTTTTGAAAATCTGTATGATATATATATATATATATATATATATATATATATATATATATATATATATTTGTTGAGAGATACAATATATCTAAGTTACCATCAATAGCGAGGGACATGTTTTTTCATAGTTTTTATTGTGAATCATAAAATAATAATTTTAATAATGAAAATGCAAAATAATAATAATAACAATAATAATAACAACAACTACAACAATAATAATAATAATAATAATAATAATAATAATAATAATAATAATAATAATAATAATAATAATAATGTTTTGCAAGATCCGAATAGGACGTAAAGACATTAATAATGGAGTTTGGTCTGGAAACATGCGCACTACTAGTTATAAGAAAGGGAAAACTGTTGCCGACAGAAGGTCTTGAACAATTCAACCAATCGAAAATGAAAGTACTAGGGGAACAAGGCACCTTAAAATACTTGGGAGTTTTGTAAGCAGACACCGTCAACGCAATAGAACTGAAAGAGAGTATTGGTAAAACAAGAAAAATTCTGGAAACTATATTATATAGCAGAAACATAAGAAAAGGTATAAATACATGAGGAGTATCACTAGTCACACATTCTGGACCGTTCATAGGGTGGACTAAAGAAGAGCTGAGACAGCTGGATTAGAAGGCAAGGAAACTCCTGACCATGCACACACCCAAAGAACGATGTTGACCGACTTTACGTGAAAAGAAAATCCAGCGGGCGAGGACTGGTTTTTATAGAAGACTGTCTGAATCACACATAAAAGGACTAGAAACTACATAAAGCAAAACATTGAGAGGAAAATTATGGCAGCGAGGACACTGAAAAATTCGACACAACATAACACAGGAAGACAAAGGATAAGACGAGAAAATCGGAAGAGTCATAATGATGACAAAAGAAGAGAATAATAAAAACACTTGGACATGGATGCGAAGAGGAAACCTAAGCCGAGAAACTGGATCCCTTGTGATCGCAGCACAAGATCACTCAATAAGAACAAACCATATTAAATCAAATATAAGCAAACCACAAGAAAACAGTAAATACACACTCTCTGGATAAAGACACGAAAGGATAAACCATATGGTAGGTGAATGCAGCAAACTAGACCAAAATAGAATACAAGAATGGATATATAAGAACAAGTGAAACTAAAGGTGCATTCACGAAGCTGACATGTCTGTACGTGCGAATAAATGAAACAGTATAATATAAAAAATACGGAGAATAAATCGAACTAGTGTAATCAGCAGAGACTGCATAAGCCGGTTTTTTTTTTGCATAACTATAGAAAAGATTATAATACGGCATGTTGGTGCAGTCATCGTTGAATTAAACAAAGCATGAAAACATTCTGTTATTTGAGTGAGTTTTCTTTTCTGAAAACGATGATCATGTGATTTGTATTTCATAGCTGCTTCGATATGGTTTTGCATCTCCTTTATATTCGTACTTCATTATTGGAGGATTCTTAAGTTGAATGTAAGTAGAGTTTATTAGTGTTTATGATACAGATTTTTGTTTAGGATTACTTTACTTATCGTTCGGCATTAGTTTTTGTATAAATTTTGTGTTTCGGGTAAATGTTATGATTAGTGTTATTTTAAGAATATATTACAGCGTTTGGTTGATATCTATTTTAAGATATTTCGACTAAAAGTGTTATGGTATTACTGATTATGATGTATACAATACTCTGCCAGTTCGGAAATTTCTAATAGACAATACGTGTGCGTTTATTGTTTGCATATTTAAAAAATTGTTCTTGAAATTTTCCGCGTGTTTGTTTACATGATATTTTGTTTTCTGTCTGTTCTACGTGCTCGACTAATTATTACAGAAAATATATTTTATTACCCCATTGTTACTATACCTAAATAATGCGACTTTTTCCTCAATTTTCTTTTCAAAATTAAACAGACTTCTTTTCGCTATCGATTTCGGTGTTTATATAGACTTCACTCCTTATAGACAGCATTAGGCACTATGTCGAAGTTTAGTGTAAGAAAATAGGCACCAGAAAAATGTCTCTCCTCATTATTAGAAAAAATCGAATTTATTTTATATTAATGAATTTCTTTACTGATCGAAGAGAGAAACGTTAATGTTCAGCATGATACCAAATACTACACTTTGCTCTTAAGTAAGATATTTACGGTGTCTGTGTTTATCAATATGCTATACTAATATCAGTGACATTTCATGTATAAAAACATATATACATAAGCAGATAGTAAGCAAATAAAGATATTATTTCGTGGTCTATGCGTACAAATAGGCTAGGCATTATGTATGATTGTAGTGTTACTTATTTTGGACGAATTAGAAACAGTATTTTCACCGAAAAGAACGGTAATCAATTAGGAATACACACTAAAGGTAACCGCTTAGCTTAACAAAAAATATCCTGTATTGAATAATTCAAAATAATATCTTTAACAAATTTCAAGAAACATAATGGACGGTAATAAAATTCACACTTGCTATTTTTTATTTTTACGAATTTCTGTATTATGTTTCTATGCATGTTTTTCTGTTAATCATATCTATCTTACTATCCTTCGAAACTTATTATCAAAGGCAGAGTCGTGGTTTTCATGGAACCAGAAACTTAATTAAGAAACAGGAGTACGTGGTGTACGCACTAGTATTGCTTTAGATATAATTTTTTAATGTAAATATTTTTTGTACAGCTATGTGATGATATCTAAAATAGGAGAAATTGTATTGTACTTTAGAAGTAAAAAGATTAAAACAAAGCGTGGATAAATGACATTAAATTATTTGTACACAGGCATGAGATAAAAGTATAGACACAAAGATAAATATCTTTCTAAGATTAATATATATTTTAATATCTAAATACCTTAGAGCATTCATTAAAGTTGCATTTAAACACATTGAAGCATGCTACAAACCAAAGGAGCATCATACCTATAAAAATTTCTGCGAGGACGAATCGTTGTTAGATATAGAGCTGGTCTTAGTAAACGCAAATTAGTGGGTAATCTTCTAATACCTTTTTTCCACTGCTAATAGGGTGATTTTACAATTCACAGAAGAGGAAATAGAGGCACAAACCTTCATCCAGTTTGCCCGAGGCTATCTGAAAGAACATTGCATCTTGTGAAAATAAATGTTGAGAAGGATGCTGGGTGCAAAACTCTGACATAGCAATAGAAGCTCGTGTTAGTCCCTTAACAAGAAGGTATTTTCACAATCTGGGCTACTATAGTAGAGCTTCAAGTAGGAAACGTTTCTCCACCCTGCAGAACAGATTGGGCTATGACCTTTGGGATCAATATCATTTTCTTTGATAATTTACGATTTGCATTATGTCCCTACAGTGAATGTGTGTGTGTGTATGGAAGCTCCCTAAGAAAGGGTTGACTTAAAAAAACTGCAGCTAATACTGAAACATGATGCTGGATTGCAATTTTCAGTGATGGTTGCTAAAACCTAGGAGAGTGCGGAGGAAAGATAAATGTAGCTAAATGTGTTAAAATTTTAAATGAATGACTTCTACCAATATTCTGAAGTAGTAAAATGAACCATATTTATGAAAAACGGAGGTTATTGTCACACAACCAGACCGACACAACATAGGTTTAAATAAATAAACTAAAATTCTAATCTTTTTAAACTATATTATATTTGGCTATAATCTGTGACCCGTCTCTCGTGATGAGGTCAAGCAACTAACCTCAGCACGAGAGACGGGCCACAGATTATAGCCAAATATAATATAGTTTAAAAAGATTAGAATTTTAGTGAAAAATAAGAAAATCATAAGAAATATTTTTTTTGTATTTATTTTTGTCGCATGCTGGTAAGAAACTACATGTCCATAAAATATCTATGTATTTGTTTTTTATTTTTATTTTAAGTGCTCAAGTCAGTGGAATACGCAGAGAGGTTCGAGGTCGACAATCACAAGAAACCCATCTGTGGAAAATTAATAAAGGAAAATTGTTACACAAGTTTTATTGTTATTTTAATTCACTCACTAGAAGTTCCCATACATGGCCATCTTCAGAGATTGCTAACTGACAAATTTCCAGTAATCCTGACCTCTTTTGACAAATTTAGAAATTAATTTTCGCCATCACAACAGTCGCTTGTCATTAATTTCTTCCTGACAGTGACAATTAGTCTACACTGAAATTGTGTAGTCAATAAGCTTCCCCCTTTATCCATACGTGGTCTGGTAAGTGCTTTCACACTTAGGTCTTTCTATCCTGCTTGACTCTTCGACATTTTTGTGGTATTTAAGGGAAGGAGTGTATTATGGGCAGCGGGAATGTCAGGGGGATTGAAAGGTACTGGAGAGGAGAGGTGGAAAGTGATAAGAGAAGGAGAATGCAGGGAAAGGAGAGGAGATGAAAAAAGCAAGAAAATGGAAAGGGTAGGGTAGGGGGATAGGAAAGGAAGAGAGATGGGAAGGGGAGGGAGTAGTCTGTTCACAGTTTCATAGATTCAGTTTTCTTGATTTGATTTTTATTTTATTTCACTTACATTTTCTATATGCCAGATCTGCGGTTATCATTCTGTTCGATTAACTTCCGTATTTAAGCTTTTTCTTTAAGAAATGCTGTTGTTTTCAGTATTACTGTCCGTTGCATTGCCTGAGCATTTCCCTTGGTTTCGATTTCGCCAACAATATTTTTCAAGCTTTTTCGAACTGTTTCTCATATACCTGCAATTTTTGGTATTTTGTTAACTTTTTTCAGGGTTTACATTCATTTAAGTTCCGCATATTTGTGTTGCTTTTCTGTCTCTTCCGTCTTCACTCTTTATGCTGTAACGGCAAAATCTACAATTTTGCCGGTTCTTTCTGTTTTGTGGATTAGTATAACATCGAGTCTTCTGGCTTGGATGACTTTATTTGTTTGACTCTCCATATCCCTAAGTATTTTTTGGGTTTACTTTCTGATTATAGTCTTCGGTGTGTGTTTGAACCATTTGTCTGCGTGTTCAAGTTTCAGTCCGTTGCATTTATTCCCAATGCATTTTATGCGGTCGTTTCTTTACTTATATTTATTTTTGGCTAATTTACTGCATTTGTTTATAGCTTCATCTTTTTGTCCACAAAGTATGTATTTACTGTTTTCTGTGTTTTGTTTATTTTCGCTTTGATGTGGTTCGTTCTAATCGCGTTGTCCTGTGCAGTTGTCAGCAGAGATTCTGTTTCTCTTGTCATGTGTGTTTTCCTATGACATGGCCAGGTGTTTACGTTGTTCTCTTCTTTTGTCATTCTTATGAATTGTCCATGTTGCGCTTTCTCTTCCAATTTTCCTTTCCTTTTGTTTTTGTGGGTTTCTTCATACCATGTATTATACCTCCTGGTGGCGTCTATTGTTTCACTAATCAGTCTCTTTATGTTCTAGCTTATGTACTTTTCCAAGTCTTTTCTTGTGCTTTCTGCACAGTCTTCTACATTTATTAGTCCTATTCTCTCTTTGTTTCTTTTTACATAGAGTCGGTCGGTATCTTCTTATGTGTTATGAATTGTGTACTATCATTAATTTCCTAATCCTCTGACCAAGATGCGCATTTACCTTTTTGGTTCAGTCTATGAATGATCTAAAATGACTTATTTCTTTAATTAGATTTCCAGTATATGGCCTTGTTTTTAATAATGTTCTTCCTTTTTATTATCTTTATTAGAAACCAAATATTTCCATTTAACCACAATTCTTTAATGGGTAAGTGTTACGTTTATTTCATGAGCTTAATCTAAACGAAAGCCTTTCCAGATTATTTTATTTTGCATCGCTTTATGTACAACATCATCAAAGTCCCCATAACAAAGATAAATAAAGCAAGTTTTGCTTGGGTATTATTATGATACAATTATTTCCTTGTGAGATAACAACATATTACGAAGCCGAAACATAACAGCAGCCCAGGTTATACATAAAAAATAGAATTATGATGCTCTGAAAATCTACATAAATCTGCGGATATATAGAAATTACACTTCGTTTTACACTATTTACCATATGTGTTATTTTATTAAACGTATTCTGAATCTTTTAAAAAGGTGTTATATAGAAGATAATATATCGTTTACATTAGTTATAATCTACATGTTGGGTGTAAAAAGTTTACACTTTTCTCCAAAGTAAAGAACAATTTCTAGTAAATTATTTTAGTTTATAATACAGTCACGAATATATTTTTGCATTTGTCTTAGAACAGGAAATACTTTTGTTTCTCCAATGCTCTGCGATAGTACTCGATTTGGATAGTTCTGACCGGAGAACTTTGTAGGTATATCATCATTTATTTCTATTCTTTGTTGATTAGTCAAATTGATATTTTAAAAACAATTGGCATACTAGTAAAAAAAATTACATTCTCTATATGTGCATCAAATAATTACATTTTTATGTTTATTTATATGAAATATTTAACAAGATTAGATTGTCATATTGTTAACTATGCTAATACTTGTTACTATACGTGCTATACAGTATATGAGATTGTGTATTTTCTTTATTTTTGATAATTATTTATCAACAAAAACGAGGGTAAATAAAGGAGGAATGCCGAGGGTAACGACGCAGTAGCAGGTGTTTAGTTGTGAGACACAAGAAAATGAGTAATAGATACATCGGTAAGTTCATCCTGGACACCTGCTGCGCTCTAATATTTCTGCACATGTTTGGCTGTTAAAAATGTTCAGTACATTTATACAGAATAATATTCATGCGCAGGGTGTATGCGCGTGGGCAAAATATACATTCCTACGTGAAACTTTTGCACGAAATTTGTACTTTCGTTGTTCCAATAAATTGAAGAGGTGGCTCTTAATATGCATATCTTATAGGCACGCACACACAGGCACACACAGACACACACCCATATATATATACATATGTGTGTGTGCGTGTGTGTGCGTGTGTGTAGGTATCTATATATATACATATAATATACGCATATTATTTGTATCTAAATTTGCTCGTATTTTGGATTTTCTTTTTCAAGTCAGAAATTGAACATTGGCAAATCATTTCGGAAAAAAGACCATACTAAAGTTTAGCTAAGCATGTGGATAAAGTCTTTATTTTCAACTACTTCTGCGTCACTTTTAGTTCTGACATATATATATATATATGTATATGTATATATGTATATATATGTATATATATGTGTCTATATATATATATATGTATGTGTAGTTTCTTTGCAGTAAATACATATACATATATATATATGTGTGTGTGTGTGTATGTATTTCATTTGCGGTAATTATACTACATTTGTATAATATTTTGTTAGTTAAATAGTGCAATTATTTTTCTTACTAATACAGTTATTTACATGATTCGTAATAATGGGGCCATGATTATTATATACACGTCATGCAATTTGTATTTTTGTGTTAATATATCATAATGTAGATGTCCCTAGATTTTTTGTAATGGGAAAGAAAGATAGGTTAATAGTATTTCATTAAGACTGTTTATATTTTATGGAGGAGCTTAAGCATTTTACTATCTCTAAGGAAGTTTCTATTAATGATGCTTTAAAATTATTGGCATATGTGAGAAAATATAGTTACTGTAAAGCAGATCCCCTTCTACATTTTTAATATTATTATTTGCATTATGTGGTCTACATATCTAATATTGTTTTCGGTCATTAGGCTATACATTTACAATTATATAGATTTTTATTATTATTACTATTTTATGTTTCTATATCCCTATTATTTCATTATTATTTTATTCTTCTAGCGCCCTATTATTTCATATGCAACCACATTGAATAACATTAGTTAGTTGTGTAGATTACCTTATTATACGATAAATTTAAAATAATTTAGATTAAGTTAGAGTCGCATTATAGTATTGATATTTTTATTAAATGGCTTATCATTCTTAGCTAATTAATCTATTCCTTTAAATTGAGAGGAGACTATGGATATGTTTAACAATTTTTTGAATTATTACCTATGTACAATAAATCATATTTCGATTTATAATACGGCCGATGTGTATTAATATCAAATGTTCATATGACTGCGTACGTATGTACGAGTCTATTCCCTGACGAAATCCTCAAATTTATTATTGTAATTTACACAGTTAGTAGAATTATGGACTAAAAAAATAAACTTTTAAGTTTCGACAAGCAAGGAAATCCGATATTATAAGCGGTTGAATGAAAATTCACCCTTTTCTCACAATTCCAATACATTTATTTTCATCTAAATCGGTGTAGTCGCAATTTTGCCCATAAAAATAAATATAAAACGATGTATACATTCAATTATAATATATGTAAGTTTCGCTATTTATAAAATATATTTATTTTATTTTATTGACACAAAAATATTGATTGTAAGTTTCGCTATTTATAAAATATACTTTATTTTAATTTTATTGACACAAAGTATTGATTGCAATATCGAAACAAGTATTAGGCAATGATAAACAATATTACGCCTGTGGAACTCTGTTCCGTCTGCCTGCTTCCCACCGGACTACAACTTGGATGTCTTCAAGTCCAACGTTAACAAATTCCTAATGAACCGCCCCCTTAAGTAAACACTTCATCAAATCTCCACACTAACCTAATGTACTTGCAATGCCCCTTATCCCTGAATGGTTTCTGGGCCTTGATATGTGGTGATCACTGTGTAAAAAAAAAGAAAAAAATAATAAATTTACAATATATACGAATATATTAATTACAAAATTAGGAATAAAAGTTGCATATAACTTTATTTAATCATCTGATAATTAAGGAAAATAAAGTAAAGACGGAAAGTAAAACATTTCAGTTCATAGAATTTCGAACCTAATACTTACCCTCAGTAAATGATTATACAAAATTAAAAGTACAATTGTGTGGCATCCGTCAGTCGAAACGACTATGGATCAGCGCCGTATTAAGATGTTGCCTGCATGCATCCTTTTGTGTGACTGTAGAGACCAATTCTTGATTTGCATAGACTGCCACAACCTTGACATACGAAGGTTGTTATGCAATTTGCCGCTTCGTCCGGCTGTTCCGCCTGTACACTCGCTCTTCTCCTAGCTCTCCTTGCAGCGTTTTCAACATGGAGGGTCCTCTCGCTGATGATAATCCCCTGGCGTATCATTTTCCTCCAGGCAGTTCTGTCAGCTGCAGAGGCTTCCCATGTATTCCTGTCCACCGAGAGAGCCTTCATGTCACGCTTGCAGACATCCCTGTAACGAAGATGGGGTCGCCCCCTCATTCTTGAGCCTGAGGCAAGCTCGCCATAGAGAAGGTCTTTAGGGATGCGCCCATCATCCATCCTGCGCACATGGCCCAGCCAGCGAAGACGTCGCTCACGCAGTAGGGAGTAAATGGATAGGATGCCCGCTCTCTGCAGAACATCAATATTACTCACTCTGTCCTGCTATGTGATACCAAGTATCCTACGTATACACCTCATATGGAAGACATTGAGTTTCCTCTCTTGTGTTGAGTATGTAGTCCAGGATTCACTCCCATACAGTAGAACACTGAGAATGCACGCTCTGTAGACTGTCATCTTGGTGGTGGTTGTAAGGTGCCTGTTTTCCCAGACTCTTTTAGTTAGTTTAGAGAGGGTTGTGGATGCCTTTTCAAAGTACAATTAGGAGCTAGTTAATCAATAATCTGTATTAAGAATATACTACGAATTTATTAAGTAATATTTCAGATTACGTAAATATACTAATAAACAATTAAAAATATCAATTGTAATAAAGTAAACATAGTAAATATTAAGGTAAATAAAAAGATAAAATAACACTTTCTACATAAATAATAGTAATACAAATACAACATGGAAAACTAAACAAAATATACATCATAAAAACATAACAAGATAATATAAGTAAAAAGAATATGACGTAAATGTCAGAAGCAAGAGTCAAATAACTAACCATGGTGATGGAGATAAGCAGATCCGAAGTACGGAAATACATATAAAAACAAAATTATACGCATAATAAATAATAAAACGAAACGAAATTATAAAAAGAGAGTAAATGAACGAAGAAAAATCCTAACTTTACACATAATTAAACGCTTAAAATGCTATTCCAAGATAAAAAAAGTAAGTTTCGTTAGTAGTAGGCTAATGTCCATATATAATATTCTTATTGCAGACATTCCCCCTTGGGGCCAAGTTACCGAAGGTTTATAAGAAGTAATACAACACACGTTTATTATGTCGTGACTATTAGCCACCATTTCATGTAACATTAGACCGACATATTAGACACATTTAATCGGTATAATAAATCCTACATTTCATGAAGGAGCAACATCATTACAATCTATACCATCTTTAGAGGAAGTAGTTCTTATATTTTTTCTTTAAATAAGAATTCCTACTACTGGCTCCAGTCAAAACCAGGAGGAAATATATGCATTATACCTATAGTGTGTTTCCACCCTTGTAACCAGATCACAAACTAGGTCATAAACTCACAAAGAAAACATATTTTTCCTATTTTTTGATAAAAAATGATGTCTTCCAAGACTAACTCTGCACATTCTGATAGATGAGCTCTGAGTATTCATATATTCCGGATTAATGGTAATCGCATACTAAGCGAACATTAATGTACCATTCAAATATGACTTCGGAATAATACCTACCTTTGCCCTATGAGTAAATTGCTGCCGTCATTTTCTAACATTTTACCATATTACCAATAACTACACCATTTTGTATTTCCTCCTCCCTCTAATTATCTCTCTCCCTCCTTTTATATTCTTCCAAGCTCTCTTTCGCTCTCTATTCCTCTATCTATCTATCTATCTATCTATCTTCAGCTCGCTTGCTCACTTTATAAATTCTTTTTTATGCCGAAGAAAAAAAAATATTTTTCACACCGACACTGAATCAAAAAAAAAAAAGAAAAAGTTTTCTTACTACCTCTTGCTTGTCCGGTTTGTAAATTTCTTTGTATGCTGAAAAGAAAAATTTACGGCGTGAACATTATCTACAACAGACTCTACTTTTTCGTTCACTCGTTTGCTAGCTCGCTCTCTCGCTTTGTACATTTCTATTTTATGCAGAAATACATACGTTTTACGGCGGCAACACAACCTATAACAGTTTTTATTTCCTCTGTCTCCAACACTGGGAGAGTAAATAAACATAACAAATCGGCATGCAATGTATAATTCGAAAATATGTATCAGCCGAATAATGAAAACATAACGTAAAGTGTAAAGAAAAAGTAAATAAAAAGAATAAGGTATAAAAAGGTAGAAACGTACAAAAAGGAGATAGGAAAGAACAAAGATGTCGTAAAGAGCGACGTTGTATAAGTGAAATAAATGAAAAACAAACAGAAAAGTAAAAAAAAATAACCAAAATTTAAATGAAGTATGTGTTCTAGTAGAGGAGAGAAGACCCCTGAAATTAAATATAGAAAACTATGAAAAAATAAAAATAAAGGAAAAATAAAAACGGAATAGAATGCCAAATACTCAAAAAGTGAAAAAGGAAGACAGAACAGGCGAATATACTCATGCAAACACATTATAAGAAAGTAAAAAGAAAAGAGAAATTAAGTTTTTTTTAACTGTGAAAAATTAGTGGAAGAGAGTTCAATGTTCGAGTAAGTCGACACGTGTACTAAATACATATATGCGTACACACATACACATATATATATATGTGTGTGTGTGTGTGTGTACGCATATATGTATTTAGTACACGTGTCGACTTATTCGAAAATTGAACTCTCTTCCACTAATTTTTCACACTTTAAACAAACTTAATTTCTCTTTTCTTTTTACTTTCTTATAAGGTGTCTCTGTCCAACATTGGTTTTAAGAGAAACAAACACGAATGTTGGCATTGGCAACATTCGTGTTTGTTTCTCTTAAAACCAATGTTTCTTTTTAACAGGCCAGTGTTCGAACATTCTGTTCGTGTGGGGAATAGAAATTTGCCGTATTTGAGAACGTTTTCGACTTCCATAAGTCGGCTTCAAACGAGTAATGAAATAAAATTTAAAAATTGTATTAGTTTAATGAAAAGACGATTAGAATCGTTTAAAATACTTAAAATACTTAAGGGCACTTAAGCGTGCCTTATTATTCGTATTGAGCCTGATTGATGGTTGTTTTTTTTTTTTCGTACGGATTAGTAGGACGTCAATAACTGTGAGTCGTATATCACAGTGATAGACGGCTAAAATGGCAGTGCTTTTAATTAGTATGTCCCTAAATTCAGTTTTCAGCGTGCTGCGTGATGTGATGTGTTGGCAATTAGAGCTATTCAGGGAAGACAGGTTGCATCTTAGTTGGCGAGAGGTACTTGTTCTAGTCATACCTATCTACGTGTTATTTTTGGAGACACATTCTCTTAGAAGGCATTTAAAAAAGTAAACGGCATATCTAGTTGTCAATAAACTGTGGTCGCATGTAGGTTTTTTGTTTATTAATAATTGAGTTGGTTTTAATTTTTGTAATAAATAATGAATCTAACTTTAATTTTTAATTTTATCCGGTTGTTGAAATGTAATTGTGTATGATATTTCTTATTATTATTTCGTGTATTTTATAATTCGGGTAATTGAGAGGGCATGATTCTTTACAGGCAGGATTTTTTTTGTATGCGTCGGTAATAAATCATCAGTGTCGGCTATAATTTCTATATCGAGAAACGATTCGTATTTTTTATATTTATTTCGTGTAGAAAATTTAGGACGGAATTATTTTAGTGCGGTTTAAATTTTTGTTAGTTCATCTAAAAATTGTGTTAATAGAAGTATATCGTCGGCGTACCAAACATAGATAGATGATTAAGGTATGATATTAAAAATGTTACTTTTCAGGTTGGTTATATAAAATTCGGAAAACAACGGTCATAGAATCGAGTCCATTGAAAGTCCATCAACCTGGATATATACGGTGCCATTGAAACAATAGAAAAGGGCCACATTAGTACAGGAGATGGATAACATCCTTATTTGTTTAATGTTGGTTTTAAATCCTACTCTATCCGCACTTAAAACAACTCTAACGCACTGAGAAAATTATTAATCTCCTGCACGATTGAGGTTCTTTTAAAAATATTAGAACATGTGCGCGCCAAAAATTAAAAAAATGGATTGTACGAGAAACAAACAGGAATTGTCCCTGCTCTTCAATGAAAATTGCGTATATATATATATATATATATATATATATATATATATATATATATATATATATTAAGTAAAACGATTCATAATTTTGAATAAAAATTCAGTTTCAAAAATATATACCTACAGTACAGTGAGCACTTTTTTTAAATAGTATTAATACATTTATTAGTACATTAAAATAAACTCTCGTTTTTAGACTCCAGGTCTAATTCCCTCCAAAAAATTTATATATATATATATATATATATATATATATATATATATATATATATATATATATATATATATATATGTGTGTGTTGATATATAGCTATATATATATATGTATATATATAGCTATATATATACATATATATGTATATATATATATATATATATATATATATATATATATATATATATATATATATATATATATATATATATATATATATATATATATATATATATATATATATATACCCTGAGCCAGAATTATATTCAAATGGATATGTTTCTTCTCACTCGGAAATTTTAAGCTAATCTGCGCAATAGCAAGCAAACGGCAGCCATTTTTGTGACTTGCAGTTTTTTTATGGTGCCAACTTTATATGCAAGATTGGACGTAAAAGGTGCTTTAAGTCAACCTGAGAAGTTTAAAATTGTTCAAAGGCTCCATAATAAGATTTCCACCTTAGAAATTGCCAATGAATTACACCGTGAAAATCGTACCATAAAAAAAAGTATTGTACAAACCCTCAATTTGGCAACGGACCGTCTGACAAAGCGACAATTCGTAAGAAATCATATCTGTCACGTCGAACAATGACCAAGATCAAGAGAGAAATTCGCCGTAACCCACTTGAAACTAGCAAACACGTTTTTGAAAAAGCTGGCGTTCCTGATGCGCCCAAATCAACTCGTTGCCGTCTTCTCAGGACGATTGCAAAATTTGAAAAGCCAGACGTCCGCCTTCAATTGAATGATATCCACAAGGAAAAGATGATTGAGTGGGCAAGAAATCACATGAAGGTGAATGTTCAAACTGTTTTGTTCACCGATGAATGTCGAGTGACCCTTGATGGTACCATAATGAGGGGCTATACCCCCAAAGGATCAGGCATCAAACAAGGAGGTGATGGTGTAATGTTTTGAGCTGCAATTATTTGCAATGAGCTGGTAGGGTCATTCAGAGTCGCAGATGGAGTGAAAATTACCGCAAAACTCTACATTGAGTTCATTAAGGAACACTTGGAATCCTGGCACAAGAATTTCACGAAGCCGGAATTGCACAGAAAAGTTGTGTGTAACTGTTTGGTTGTCTATGGACGGACTCAACCATCACAGCTGCCTGAATTCGAGCGAAACGATAACGGCGGAGAAGTACTGCCGACAAATTTACGGCATTCGCCAGAAGCTCCAACGTATGTGCCCGAGATTCGTCAATATGACAGACCAATTCTCCTACATGAAAGCCTTCGCAAGCATGTTGCTCGACTGACCCTGCAGAAGCTGAACGAATTAAACTGCGAGACTCTGCCTCAGCCGTCATATTCACCGAACTCTCGCCCACAGATTATCAATTTTCAAGTATCTCGACAATTTTGCGAAAAATGCTTCAAAAGCCAACATGATGACGAATCGGCCTTAAATTACTTCATCGCGTACAAAATTCAGGATTTCTATGCAAATGGGATTAGTAAACTGGTTTCTCGTTGGAAAAATGTGTCGATTCTATTGGTTTCTAGTTGGATTAATAAAGTTTAAAATTAAAGGGGCGATGAACTTATGAGGTTGAACTTAAAAAAAACGACATTACTTTTGCACCAACCTAATACATAAACATAAACACCGACTGCACTCCCACACAAACACACACATGTAACAAATATACATATATTTGTGCATAAGTATACATACACATATGTTATATATATATACATATACGTACATATACAGACATGCACATATGTACACATATACATACACACATATATGTAAACACATACATAAATCCACTCACAAACATATATATAAACACATAAACACATATATATATATATATACATATACACATGCACACATACATATAAACACATACATACACACATATATATGCATGCACACACATACATATATACACCTACACAAATGCATATATATGCACATAAATATAGACATGCATGCATGTATACACACGCACATATACCTACATACACGTATACTGACACACACATACCTGTACATAGATATACAAACTCGCATACACACATTCATACACACACGCATTTAACACAACTACTCAACACATATATAATAATACACACACAGGCACAAATATATATACACACATACAACGACTACACATTTTTATAAACAGTTAAAAATAAATTCAATATAATAGTAATATAATAAAGCAAAAATTAGCCTCGATTAACTAGGACTCTTTTAAAACAGGGACATTAGAGCAAAGAAACCGCCGGTAAACCGGTGTTAATTTTTCAGTTTGATTTGTGTTCTCCTTCCATCTGATGCTAATTATTTTTCTTGGGTTTTATCGCTCACAGAAAAATGTTCCATTACTATAAACCGCTCTGGTCGTCTTTGAAATATGCATGTATTGTTTTTAAATAAATATTTTAGTTCTCAAATTCGCGATCGAGCATTTATTTAGTTTCTTTTCATCTCGTACATATATATACATGTATATATATATGTACATATGTATATCTATTTATTTTTCAATAAAAGTGAAAGTGTCTGTGTGTGTGTCTGTGTGTAGATTTCCCTAGGCAATAACTCTGTCAGTTTTTAGTCTACAGATTCGAAATTTGATACACATAGTATTGAGATTTGGGAAAATCTATGTGATCTGTTTTTTTGCCAGCAATTTGGCGATTAAGGGGTAAAAGTTTTACGATTTGACCTTTGAGAACTCTACCAAACCCCTCCGACAATTTTGGGTCTACACACTTGAAATTTTAGATATAGGGTCCTTGGACATGGATCATACTTAATAACTTTATTTGAGCCCAAAACAATAAATTTTAAGGGGTCATAATAGGGGTCAAAGTTTTAAAAAAATTAACCTTTTTTTTCTCAACATACACCTCCAAATACACGGGCAACGCCGGGCACCGATGCTAGTATATCTATAAAAGTGGAAGTGTCTGTGTGTCTGTGTATCTGTGTATCTGTGTGTTTGTGTGTGTAGATTTCCCTACGCAGTAACTCTGTCAATTTTTAGTCTACAAACTCGAAATTTATTACACAGGGTACTTAAGTTTGGGAAAATCGATGATTGGTTTTCGGCCAGAAATTTGGCGATTAAGGGGTCAAAGTTCAACGATTTCACCTTTGGGAACTCTACCAAACCCCTTCGACAATTTTCGGTCTTAACACTTGAAATTTTAGATATAGGTTTCGTGGACATGAATCTAACTTAATAACTTGATTTGAGCCCAAAACAATAACATTTAAGGGGTCATAATTGTATATATATAATGAGAGTAATTGAAATAGTATTCCGATAAAATAGAGAAAATAAAACGGAACAAATCAAGTTAGGTGTTCATCATCATCTAGATGCAGAGGAAATCTTTACTTAAAGCCGAAATTTTGATGAAATCATTAGGCGGTTAGTTCCTTTTCTCTCTCTCTGTCTCTCTATCTCTCTCTTTCTCTGCCTCTCTCTCTGTGTATATATATATATATATATACATATATATATATATATATATGCCGTTCAGTCTCATCGACAAACGATACCCTTTATAGGGGCATCTACGTGTGTAATTGTAAGCAAATGGTTGCCCAATAACCAGCCACACCTCCCCAGAATCGGCAGTGTTTGAGTCCATCGGCAAAGAGAAATCCAGGATGACTGGAAAACCTGCCGAGATAAGCAGAGACCATACAACACCTGAAACTCCCGAAATCGTCATTTATTTAATACTGACCAGGTTATACAGTTCTTAACTTCGGAGATACAGCGAAAACTGGTGTGTCAATGTTATTAAGCCGTACTATGTGGCTGCATATATATATATATATACATATATATATATATATATATATATATATATATATATATATATATATATATATATATAAGCACACATACACACACAAAAATAAATGTAATTTCTCGAATAGTGTGTCTATTGCATATTTTCTTTTCTTTTACGTTTAATTCTGAGTAGATTTGTTTTGAATATGTTTAGCGGATGCATGCGTATGTTAATCTGAATGGATTGTTACTGCGTTTTATCACTGCGAACATGCCTGCACGAATCTGAGTACATATGTGTTTATCTGTGTATACATGGAATAAGGATGCTGCCAGAGAGAGTGCAAACGTAATATCGATCAGGGCAGCCAAAAACTAAAATAAAACACAAATGAATAATAATAAAATAATAATAAAATAATAAAAAAAAATCTAAAGCGCCAAGAGAATCACATTCAAACCGGCTCTGTCTGCCTAGTCCTATTTATGTTTATATTTACTGTAAGTCGCCGTTGTGGTGTTGGTCGTTAGTAATTTCGCGTCTGGGCCGGACGGTTTTTACTCTCGAAGAGAGGGGGAAGAAGTGTAACATGTGGCGCTGTGAGACATGCCAAGCAACGGGTCACCTTTGAACGTAAGGAGACTGGTCCTGCGTGAATAAGTGACAGACTAAATTATGCAAGTGACTGCTTCGATGTATACGACTGGGAGACGGGGAAATTGCTCTCGCTAGTGGAGGCCGTGCCAAATCAAGTCACAGGTAAAGATTGTTATGTGCGTGAGTAATGGGAATTGAATGTTTAAAACTTACTCTGTCGATGACGTCGAGACTCGGATAAAAAAAAAAATCGGAAAATCGAGGGCAGAGATTTTAGAAGCCATCAGACATGTTGGCCAGTTCATCTTTAACTTGGTTGCGTTATTAGGTTTCACCACTTTATTCATCTCTGACGCTTAGCGCGTTTCAAGACACATACATTAAACCGTGTACGAAACATATACGCATATATTCTGCTTAGATATACAAACATTAACCCATTGGCATGCATTTTATTGACGAAATAATTTAATAATAAATGGACTTGCAAATATTTCATTTTCAACAAATAACACTAAATTAATGGTTTCTTTAAGTAATCTCAATTTCTAAATTATGAAAATGATATAAGTGGTGAAAACATTAGTTACAGCGTCTACGGTATAATAATACAATACCCTCAAATAACACTATAATCATATTACAGTTACAAGATAAGGTTTTATATAAATTACTTTTTCCGTTTTCAGAGAAATAACTTTTTGGCGAGAGATTTCCATTAGGCAATCCGAATCTTGACTTATAAATTATGTGTGTTAACTTGAACTATAAGCAGAAAAAAACGTTAACTTAGTTCACTTTATTACGGTTATGTTTTCTGGTAAATAACATGGTTGTATGGTAGAGTTTGATTCCTTATCGAGTGGCGCACACCTATAGTTTTTTTAATATGTTTTCTATCTATTATATCGAAGATCATGTTCCATATGATGCTTTCCTTTAACTACATATTGCTTCGATTTCTGAAGAATAACGGTATCCATGCTAATCTATTATTTTTGAAAACTTTGGAAACACCTAGTTAGCCATTTGTTTTTTATCCATATAAATAGTCTAACATAACGAATGCCGTTATTTGAATGGAAGATTTCCCTGCTATCTAGGGGTCAGATGTAACCCAAATACGGATGTCCACGAAATCACGTGTCTGCTCAGCATTTAGGATTTAATTCTTTTTTTGTGCTAATTTAACCAAATGTGGCGTATAAAATCACATCTATAATTATATGGGGCGCAATAGAGTTTCATGTAGTGAAACAGTTTATATGTTTGCCTCTGCTGCTGCTTATTCACGTATTTCGTTTCTCTCTGCGATTGCTGGTTTCTTATTAATAATCTTGTTTTATCCATTCATTTAAGTAACACAGTTTAGTTATTGTGTTAAAGGCAATCTCGAACCGTATATCGACTAGATTGGTGTGCAACGCATTATATTTTAGCGTACTTTTATTGAAAATCTTAAAAGAGTACCAGTAGAAACTCTAATAAGATATTACGGGATTAAATAAAAATGCAGTTTTTGACCCTGACTCAACAATGCTGTCAGATAGAGAAATAGTCTATATTTAAGGTTTCTGTTCTGTAATCGCTTGCAACACGTGCCTATCAGTTGCTTCTTAGTGTACGGATCTTTTGACGTCGAGTTAATAAATAATTAATAAATATTTTATAATAACCGCAAATAACATGACTGATATAACGCTAAAAAGTTAAGCGGAAACAAGATAGAGATAAATTAACGTAAGCATAAGAAGAAAATGTAAGCGAAAACAAGTAAAGACAACCTTTGCCAAAATAAACCGTTAGAAAACATAGTTAACGAGACGTGATCGCAAAAGTGTCATAAGGTGATGGTTGGTATTAAACTAATAACAAATGAGAAAGGTGATTTTGCAGGGTTTTGTCAAACGAAAGGTCACTGAATGTAAAACAAGGGATATTCCTAAAGTAATGCCTCCTATTTTTATTCCGCTCAAATGGATCACAGAGCACTAAAAATACTATTGTTATGATGACTGAACTCATGCGTTCATGACGTGAAATATTCATCACTATGTCTTAAATATTGACTATATGAGACTCTAAGAAAGCAAACCTCATCGTTGAGTTGTGTCAAAACAAAAAAACCAAGCACTGAATTCTTGGCAGAACTGAATTGGGAATAGTGGCTACTATGTATATGTAGAAAAATAAATTCTAGATTACGAAATGTCGCTTGTTTTAATTGAACATGTCCCGTCTTTTTGAGTTCCAACATTTGGAGCAACAAAATTGGAGCTTTTACTTTTGTAACGATCCTCCGAAGTAAATATTTCATAAAATTGTAAAATACTATGATAATAATGCAAAATTTGTAACAATGCTAATGCAGATATAAATATTCATAACAACGTGGTTTTAACATATTCAGGATTTTTTTTTTATTATTTTATTCATTTACATATAACTCTTAAGGTATTCGTGAACATTCGTTTCAATAAATTAAGAATGCTTGCAATGTCATTTTAATAGCTTATTCAAATAAAAATATTGGAATTCTGTTTGATAAGGAACTGAAGTAAAATCGTTATGATAAATTGCCAATCGCAAATGCATATGAGAAATTAAAACATGTTTTAGTTTCATGAGTTGATTTAAAAAATTATTCATTTTAATAGAAACATACGCTCCATCTCAAATCAAATATAGGCTTTAAAATAACATAACAGCAAGTGAAGCATGTATAGTCCCCCCCCCTTAAATGCACAGTGAACGAGGCATAAATAAATAACTAAGGCCAGTATTCTCCTCCCCACATTTAGACCCAAAAGTTCCCAGGGAATGTCAAATCCTGGGGAAAATGGGGAAACGGTGTCATTTAAGGCTTTAACATATGTGAATTTGAGTTCTTTATCATGCAAAAATAAATGACTCAGTCCATCATTTACCCCCATTAAGATCCAAAAGTCCCCACAGCCTTAACATATTTAAATTTGAGTTCAGCACAATGCAAAACTGCTAAATAGACGTACACAGAACATTTTGGACGAACATGGTAAAATAGTCCCCAAAATAGAGTGTTTGATTAGCCCTAACAGAGACCCTGGGGCAAACCAAAGTGTTATCGCGAAGTATAGACAAACAAAATTATATAGACATCAGTGAGTTACAACTTTTCAGAAAGTTTTATAAAAAGGTATGAATTTATTTTTGATAAGCACAAACGTGTCAATTTTAGCCATTTTAGCCGAAAAGGCACCCCTGGGGGGGGGCAAGCCGAATTTTCCCGGAAAATCCGTTCTGTTACTTGTTAATCATATCATGTTTACTGTTTGTGCAATTTTCTTTTTAAATCCGAGGCGTAGTTATTGGAAAATTTGTGGACAAACGGGCAAACGGACGAACATGCAAGGGTAAATTGACAGAACTACCCTTCTTTTGTTGCAGGACTAAAAAAATAAAATTAATAAGTACAAACAAATAAATTTATTCGCTTTACATCTAACGTAATACCATAATTAAATAACCTTAGTGGTTTTAAAAATTGGAAGACATTACATGTGCATTAGAAAGTGTAATGCACTGTTATTCTTATTTTAAATATTAGGCACAATTAACCCTTCGTTAGTTCCATTCATTCATTAGTTGCCTTCCCCCAATTTTCTTTAATTGTTCAGAATTCCTAGTTAGCAACTTATTTCTGTCCTCCCTCATAGTACTCTCCTGCCACAGTAGTATGGTACATTCATATCAGTTTTCCTTGGAACTGAATCAGATTGAAAGATAATGGTTATGTAACGAACTTATATTCATTTTTTGTCATTTCAACTTATGAAAACAATGTGTGTTTATATTCGAGGAAACACATTGATTTGTCTTGCTATTAAAATTTACAGAAACATTTTGTGTTCATCATAGTTATTAAAAATAACGCACACTGGTATATTTTAAATAAATGAGATCTAAACCTAAGATTTTTTTTAACAAGTTTCCTTAGTTAAACATTTATTTTATATTATTATTTCATATAAACATCTAATAGCTGCAAGTGATTCAACCTGTTGAACGGGGGCAATAGATATATCCTTAACCAGCAGGATAACTATATTTTACAAAATAATATACACTATGAAAATTGTTGTAGTTGGGTGTATAAACATTCCATCGAATAAGCATGTTTGGTAACATCCAGGTAACTAATGCAGGATAAAACACTTTATCACATATATATTATTTTTAATTGGAATTAATTATTGAGATGAGTATTATTTATATTAATTTTTATTTTATTGCGGACTATTATTCTCATCTTTATTAGTTGTTGTTTCACGACGTTTCGGCCAACTATTCATCTGGCCTTCGTAAGGTGCTAACCACGACGAATAGGAACTTCGAATCTCCTAACTCCATTCGCAGTAATCACTGTCATCCGTAGTTGTTGTCGTCTCACCACGTTTTGGCCAAGTAAGCCTCTGGTCGGCTTTAGATAGGATTGAAACCGCTATCTCCAGACAATGCTCATCTGGAACCGTAGAGATTCAACGTCTCTAACAACTACGCCACGGGCCTCGTTATAAATCCACGTTGATTTATTATCTGATCTTCCATGGTCGGGTCCGTACCGAATGGTATATATTATGTTTAATTGGAATTCATTATTGAGATGAGTATTACTTATATTATTTTTTTATTTTATTGCGGACTATTATTCGCATCTCAATAATGAATTCCAAAATGAACAATCTGATTTTAACCAAAATAACAATCTGATACATCTTAACATAACGAGAGCATTTTTTAAAGATGTACACCGCACATACAGAAGAAACCGACTTATATAAAAAATATCAGACAATAATAATATAATAAAAGGGCGCGTTCGAAATGATTTATTCTGTTTGGAGTCCATATAAACCATACGATTTTAAACTTATATTCAAACTATTACATTAACCTAATTTTATAAAATCTGGCGTAGAGTCTATTTTGTACTAAAAAAACAACTTGATTAAATTACGTTTTTTCGGAATAAGATACTTCCATATCATGATGAACACGTACGCAATAAATATTTTCCGTATCCTTGTTTTCAATAAGTGCAATCATTTAAATACGCCGTTTTTTATACAAACAAATATGCTTATTCTTGCAAGTTTTTTTATGAAAAAATACTGCTTTCAAATATAATAAATGAGAATAACCGTAAAATTTTGTATAACATAATTGTTGCGTTATTTATGTAAACTAATTTTTTATTCGTCCTACTACATTACTCTGATAAATACGAAAAATATCTAGGTTATATATTTAGTAACAAATAGATTATACACGTTGCATTCATCAAACTCTGTAAGTCTATTTATAAACACATTTTACATATATTCTGCATTCCTTCCTTAATGTGAGCATATGTCTGTAAAATAAATATATTTATATGCAAAATCTACATGCGATACATTCGTAAGGGTAAATGAGCATATTTTGTTACAAACTTTCTTTTTTAATTTCTTTGCAAATATTTTCCCGGTTTCCGTTTTTGTGTTTTTAAGTTCATATTCTGTGTTATAATTGTTAAAACTTTGTTCAAGCAAATGAAATAGTTTGGAATTATTATGTCGTGGAAATAAGTATATTTGCTTCTTTCTTATGTAAAAATTACTGGAATGTTTTTTTTAATAGAAAATTACAATTCTTCTGCAATTATCATAGATGTTTTTGTTTTGTTAATTAATTTATTATGTGTATGCTTCATAGTGTTAAAACGTAAATTTGAACGGGAAATCAAAACAGATTATTCAGTGTTAAGATTGTCTGTTGTTGTGAGCAATGGTTTAAACTTGAAAGCGGCGATTACTTTAGTCTCCAAAATTCTCGTATTACTGAATGCTTTCAAAAGAGCCAAAGTGGCCTTCACAAACCGTTGAAAATCGTAAAAATAATAAATTTTGCCAATGTTTTTAAGTACAAATTTAATGTTTTATCTACAATAATACAATTATAGAAAAACACAAAAAGAAAAAAAAGAACAGAAAAGGTTTACGAAATACAGAGTGCCCTCATTAGGTTTCTAGACGTTTTTGTACATGCATTTAAAAATGTAGACGCTCGGAGATTTGGTATGTTATCTCTATACATTTTACGAGATGACAGACACCGTTTTATGATTTCAGGTCGAAATGAACAGCTACTACAGATATTGGAATACACTCTACTAAAGCCTGGTTTTCAAAGCTGGTAAATTTCAAAAAATGTTATTTAGACGCGAGGAGAATTTAGATAAACGATATGTAATAACATTCGTTTTAAAAGTGGAAAATTCTACAAAAACGGGCGGAATGATTTAGCCTTAATTTGTACCATCTTAAATGAATTATGCATCAAATCTTTAGGTAACATAAGAAAGCAGGCAGTCTGTGAAGGTCTATGAAAAATATAGAATGTGTAAGGGAATCAGAATTTTATGGATAGGAATTGTCGCGTATCCATAGAAACAATAATTGCACAGTATGGCGATTGCATACTATTATTCGTGAGAAAATGAATTCGCGAGAGATTTGTGCGAAGTTTCTCTTAAACGTGCTCATAGAAGATCAGAAAATAAGGCGTTGCCATTACAGCAGGGAATTGGTCAAGCTGATCAATTCAGATTTCGCAGTTCTTATTGATTTGTTGACCTACCATGAATGTTTGCGCTATTCCTAAGAACCAGAAACAAAAAAACATAGTTCTCAGTTGTGGCACTCCCAGACTCAAGAAGGCCAGACAGAGCAACACTACACAGAAAACTATTGTGATCCCTTTTTTACAGCACGATCATGATCTACATGCACTAGGTTTCTACTGGTCAGCCAATCAGCAGGAAATACTATATTGAGATTTTAAAAGAGTTGGGCGATGCTCTCTGGGACTTTCGGGTATTCCTTAAGCTAAAGGACAACCTTAGAGGATGTCGTTTTGAGAACACTGAAAAAAAGAAAAACACTATGACAAGACTCATTGATAATCTCACACAAGCGGACTCCAATGGGGTCTTTCACGCGTTGTTGGAGCAGTACAACAAATACATTGCAGCCGAGAGAGATTACTTGAAAGGAGACAAAACATGTGTGTATTATGAATAAAAGTGCCGATACAAAAAAGGATATAAACTTATTGAAGGTACCCTGTATATATTTTACGACAACTGAAAGAGAAATGTTTAAGAAAGGATGGGGGAATATAGGGTGGCTGTTCGTAATAGATCGATTGATTTTGTGAAACATCGGCTTCGGAATGTACATATATTTAAAGAGTGCAATATTTTTTATAGAAAGTACATAAGAAGCGCATGTATGCGATTAAAATGCTATAGCAAAATTTCAAAGTCTCTTTTTTTAGATTATTGATTAGGAACAAACGAACATGTATATATATATATATATATATATATATATATATATATATATATATATGTATATATATATATATATATCAGGAGGTGTTCGAAGGATAAAAATCTCAAGCATTGTCAATTAGTTTACAAATAGTGCTCAGTGTCTATAGGTCTACCTAAATTAACATATCATCATATGTATAAAAGGTGTTTTGCTTGTGCGTGTCTATCTTTACAAATAGCTATCCAACAGCATATGTATTTATGTATCAGGAAATGCCCTTCTATAGGTTTTGTGTCGGAATACATCCGCTGGGTATCATAAATAGATAATTGAAAATATCATTGAATGTGGAACATTTCGATTGTTACTAAAGTTTACGCTTTTCACAGCGTAACATCTCAACTGTATTTGTGAAGTTTTACTCCTTTAAAATCAGAGGAGCCGGCGAATAAAGTCGCCAACTAGTACGTAGCTAAGACAGGGCCGCGTTTGAAATGAGGTGTTCTGTTTAGAGTACAACTGAACAATGGTGCATAAATTCTGTGTTTTTTTTAAACTTTTTACCAATCATTATATGAAAGTGATAACATAAAATCAACAATAAGTTCCTTACAGTGAAATATAGAATACAATATGTAGGTGGGTTACTAGCGGGCCAGGTTTGTGAGTTTCCCCTCGGTGGGCCGCGACGAGTTCTAGAGCAGGCAGTCAATCGATTTGATTGATGTATGGGCGATTACGCTGATTTCGATGACAATTAACGTATTAGAAGTTTGTAAAATACCTTCATCTTCCTTCAATCTCAGGAAAACATTTATTTTTTATTAACATAAATGTATACCGATATGTGTATGTGTGTGTAATTCTAAGTTTAATTTTGTAAAAATATCTAATAATATGAGCGAGATTTTGAAATGTGCCTACTTTCAAATACGGCATAATCGCGTTGACATACTGGTTCTTGTAGTTAAGCAACGTTTAGCCTAGTTAATACCAGATGGGTGACTATTTCGGAATTCCAGACACTGTATGTGTTCTCCGCTAATCTCGGCATTGTTTTCAGTCGTCCTGTGCATATACTTCGCTTGCCACTGGTATTTAACAATGTCGACTCAAAAGAGGTGTGGTTGGAGATTGCGCACCTCCTGCTACAACAATTTGTGCGAAGGCACCACTTCGTGGGTATCCATAGTCTGTCAAAGCCTGAAGGGGCGCTTTTGTGTTTAATTTTAAATAAAATATGTCAAAAGTTTGCAACCACATACAATGTTATTTCTCATATTTTATATGCAAATCTATGGAATAAAATGTACTTATTTACAATATCATTTAATTGAATTGTGATATACTTTTTATTTTACTTGCGTTTTTATATGGTTCTTCATGGTTGTTCTTTATACTACCTGAGAACAGTTCGTTTCAATTCCTACAAATCTTGAATAATCGAACCTAGACTGGTTTCTTTATTAGAACATCGCGACTTACTGTCTAAGCTATTTAGTACTTTTCTTTAGAAATGAGTATATAAGTATAACAGTAAGTAAGTAAAAAATCCTAGAGATGTATTCGTTAGGTGGGGTTCTAATTTCCGCCAAAGATTTAATTATCATTTAAATTGAACCCACTTCAGAAAAGTCAATTGTCCGATACGCGTGTGGTCTGCCTTAGTAGAGCAGATATCCGTGCGCATGTAAATACTTGGCAAATTAGTAGCATTATTAAATAGCAAAATATATTCTGATAAAATTTGAGTGTGTTTTGTTTATGAGACAAAAGCGCTGGGAAATATACCCCAGTATACAAGTCAATACCATGCGTAACTATATATTAATGTTTAAAACATTTATAAACATATACAGGGCTTTTATAATAGTAGAAGGCGTTGCATCATGAGTTGTGTGAATTCTGTTCGCTCCTACAAGCAGCAAGACCCAACAGATTTAATTCGTTTTTTTTCTATTTTGCATGTTTACGATACAACGAAACAGATACCCATCGCACTCTGTCTAATAAATTGTCTTATTTGCAGATGGAATTACTAATATACATGTAAATCATTATCTAATACATTTATACCGTTTACTCGTAATGTTTTTTTGTTTAATTATACTCGAAGAATTAGAAAGAAAAATGTATAAACACACACAAATATATATATATATATGCGTGTGTGTTTGTTTGCGTGCGTATATATATATATATATATATATATATATATATAACGGCTTGAATTACTATTTAAAACGCAAAAGACAAGTATGTGCTTTGAAGAGAAGTATTCATTTAGAACGTGGCATGCTCTAATTAAAGAAACGTACTGCAATAATTATATATTATATTACATTAATATTATATTTCTATATACAATTATTTATTATAATTATATATAGAGAAATGTGCTACAGATTTTATACACCGAGTATTTTTGCTTATGCGTTTATAATAGCTTGAATTTTAGTTTTAGCCGAAAAGGTCAAAGATGGTGGTTACTTTCTGCTTTAAAGAGAAACATTTATTTAGAATATGACCCTGTCATATAAAAAAAACTGTGGTTGATTATATATATATATATATATATATATATATATATATATATATATATATATATATATATATATATATATATACTAGCAAAAGAAGTAACCGTCGTTGACTGGGTTCAAAAACAGCCTACAGAAAATGGACTCTGATTTATGAAAGTGTTATACGCTATGAAAAGGAAGGGTTGTAAATTCCGGTTGAATTTGAGGGTATCAAAACCAAAGCAAAATATGATGAAAATAAAAATCAAATAGATAAACCCCATAATTTATTATACCATACCTGTTCACACTGAAACACTTATCACAATATTTGGTGGATCTATATTAAAAAAAAAAACCTTGTTAAAATTTGTGATTTCCATTCTATGGGGGCCAGGTGCAAACAAACACTCAATAATTTTATTATACCATATTTCTTCAAACTGAAATATAATTATCAAATTATACTTACGCATATATATATGAAAAGTCTTTATTTAATGTTGTGCCCATTTCCATTCTATGGAGGCCAGGAGCGAACGCAGATCCCACAATTTTATCATACCATCCCTATTAAAGTTAAAACATACTTATTAAAGTATTCTTCGTACATCTATATTAACAATACTTGTAAACGTTTTTTTTTTAATTTCCATACTTTGTGGACCAGGCGCGAACGCTGACCCCACGATTTTAATGAGCCATCGTTCTGCTAGATCAAACATACCCATTCCTGTGTCGCGATACATCTTCTATCATTATATGTAATCAGTTTTTTAAAAATATTCAACAATATAGGAGCCTATTCGTGACCAGACACACACATACATTCAGCTTTATATATATATATATAATATATTTTAGTCATCGACATACAGACCTGTTTCGTTGTTTCACAACTCATCAGTGCCGCTAGACTAACACCTCTCCCAAGCCGAGGATCGAACCTAGAACCGTCGTGATGACAGTCGGCAGTCCTACCCCCCTGACTACGGAATCGGTGGCCGAAATTAAACTGTCCGAATGCCTATTTAAATAAACATCCGTCCGCCACTCGTAGAGGGCTCAAACATTTTGTTTGTAAACAAATCGCGAGCTTCGCATTATTTCAGCTAAATTAAGTAGCGAGTAAGATAATTTACGAGAGTGCTCTACCGAAGAGGGGAGCTTTATAAAATATATTTTAGTCATATAAAATATATATATATATATATATATATATATATATATATATATATATATATATATATATATATATATATATCGGTGTATTCTTCTTGTGTGGTACGAAAACCTCTTAAATATATTTGTGATGTTAAAAAAGTCTGTATAAGGTGTTAACATTGGTCAAAACTGTTTGTCCCTTCACGGATTTTTCGAATATCCATAGTTACTGAAAATATTCCAATACAAATCCTATCTTAGAACACTGGCAGACAAATGAAGTACATTTGTGTGAATTTTGAAAAATAGTCCAGTCATTTAGGAGTTTATACGAAACACTTTCAGCGTCACGCTCTCAATACGTAATTTACTCCCGGTGGAAACAAAAATCATAAAATCTTATTGCACCACATTGTATCAAACTGAAATAAAGTTTTAGAATATTTTCGATGATGGATATTCATCTAGAACTATTTTCATATAGAAATGGAACAGACCCTAGTATTGTATCCTTCCTTATGAGCATATACAACACTTTCGTCTTAGCTCGAAGGCAGTAAAGTGTATTTCGCATTCGAAAAAACCCTAAATTAGAATAAATTTAAAATGTTACAATTAATTTTAGCAGCGCGTGATCCTGATTTTTGAAAAAAAATCGAAAGGCGATTAAGTATTTCTTAATATGGGGTTATCACAGTATATTATTATGGAGATTTTTTACCTTGAATATAAAATAGACACGTGAGGAGGTACCCTTTGTTACTGTTAAATCTCTACGGATAAGGTATGAAGCCATTTGAAGTAGGGTGTAAAAATTATTTCACTCAAAGTTTTAAAGTACCCAATGATAAATAGATCATATATATATATATATATATATATATATATATATATATATATATATATATAAAACATGATTACTTTTATTATATAATCATATTTTAATGTTGTAGACACTAGGGTTTCATCCTTTCGGGAATCATCAGTTCAGGGTGTCACGATTACCGCCGCTCGGGAAATTTGAACCTGGCAACGAGATCACCTCTGATTCTATTAGCAAGGAACACACCTACACAGCCAAAGTTAATCGGGAGAAATACAACTGAACTTTAAACATTTATTTTTAAATGTCAAGACAGTGATAGTGATCTAATGATTATGACACCATGATCCGCGCCTGTAAGCCTAAGTGACCGACTTTTAATCTCACATTAATTAAACAATAAGAACCGAGTTCTTATAAGAGGTGACAGACACAGACACACACGTATACATATATATATATATATATATATATATATATATATATATATATATATATCGACATATCCCTCAATATCCGTAAGACTTCTGCTTAAATGTATGCGTACACATATGTGCTTGTCCATGGAAGTAGCATGTGACTTAAAGTGTCTTTGCCAGTATCTATGCAAGTTTAAACAAGTCTGCTTGTTTATGTGCCGTTTTTCAACTTTTGGGGCTTCTTAATATTAAATGAATTTGTTTGCTTGATAACTCGGATGTAATTCAACTACATGATTCCAACTCAGAGCATTTATCTCTGGCAAACGCTAATCTACCTTTATAAAATATATAAATGCATCAGATTGGCTTCCCCTGATATTTTGACAAGTGTAATACGTTTAGAAAAGGAACATGAAAATAGGCAGATAATCTAAAGCAATTTTTCTCTTTTGAAATATAATAGAACAATGATAAAATATGAGTTTGATTGAAGGCCTAAATTGTTCGTACAAGTTTTTAGTTCGTCACTGAATAAAACACAAAAGCATAAAAATGAATGCAAAATAATACTTCATCCGAAACAGCGATGTTTACTTTTATTTTGCAAATTGGTATTTTTTTTTAATAGAAACAGAAATAAAGAAAGAAATCGTTATTTAATTCTTATGAAAAACATGTGGATTCAATATTGTAAATAAAATGAAAGAAAAAATTGTTTTTATATTGACTTTCGTCAAATAGGAAAACTTATCAACGAAAAAGAACTGCATTTAACAAAAACATAACCAACGTAACTTTTATTCGTATTATTTTGATTATTCGGTCGACTGCTCTTATCTCTAGTGCTAATCGTACAATAAAATAATTTAAAAAAGTGCTTTATGCGCAACGTTACATAGAGTAGTAGATAATGTACACAGCAAATTCAGTTTTTAGTTACACTTTTGCAAAGGTTGAATGTTTACTCCTTGTTGTTGCAAAGAAAAAAACAGAGTACACAAAACTTCAGCTCCATGCAGCAGCGTCATCCGTCGATATTTTCCGTATACTCGTTTTCACGACTGTCCCATCTGCTCCAGTATCCTATTTTTATTAAAGACAGAGTCCTCCAAATTTGCATATTTGCATATGTGCGCGAGAGCACACGAGATTCTGCGAGACTGCGTAGTGATACAAGACCGCTGGCGCCATCTTGAACCCTTTTCAGCATCATGACGCTGCGTCGGCAAAGCGCACACCGAGGCCGTTTAAGAGGTAAGCCTGCATTCCCAAAATTTTCGTCATATTCTTCAGTGCAGATCATAGTAAAAATACAATTGCGAATTACGAAGACATATTTTAAAATATTGTCTAACGGAACGAGAACATGCTTCGCCCCTGTGGATTATATAAAAACGTGCCTTTGGGAATCCTGTGCATCCTTCCAAGGTTGGCGGAAAGATACCCTGATTCCACCGAATAAAACTGGCCGAGTTCGGAGGGTACATCGACCGAAACGTGGTGCGAATAACACCGAATATGAGAAGGGATACCCGAATAATTTAAGTAATACTAATTATCATCTCCAAAAGTTTGGAACCAATATCATGAATTATGTGTGAAAATAAAATAAGTAATCATCGGTTTGTATGCGCGTGGCTATGCATGCATGTGACGATGTGTGTTTAAAATAGCTAAAGCATCCTATTCTATGCGAAGTTGCGTACATCCGTTTTGGGATTTTTTAAGGGAAATTGATAATGTGGATAATTTGACTTATTCCGACATGTACATTTTGTCATAAACTCCTTGCTCATAGTGTTTCAGGTTATGTAACTTGTCATTCTCCTTGTCTGAACAAACGTACTTATGTCAACTAAGCGAACATGTATCGTAGTTCGAATTGAATATTTATTTAGTTACCTAGGGTTATTCTCTATCTGTCTGCCAACACAGGTCAATTGTAATCTTTATATTTCGTAGTTATATTCCATCTTATAGTTCAGATTCTTAGTTACTAAATATTTAATTGAAACTGTTTTAGCAAAGATGGTCTATTGAGGTATTTCGAGTCAACTCAAAGCAAATAGTTCTATAGGAATGTTATTGTAAACTGAAGGCAACTGATACATTAAGCGTTCTCACGATAACAATTATAAGTTGTGAACCCATGGTGAGTATAACAAGGTTTATATTTTAATTTAATCGGACTAATAAAATGTATATCAATTATCTCGTAAATAATAGGTTGATTACAATGCCCCTTCGTTTTTGCTGCTTCTTGAGTGTATGAGTAATCTAAGCATAAAGATCAGAAACATACCAATACTTTAGCAATTAATACTCCATGTCAATTCGGAAATCGTGAGAATATCTACGTTTCTGGTTGACACAGAGCAATCTTATTTAACTACAGCTTTTAATTGGTCACTGTCGATCATTTTTAGCCGGCCAAAATGTCGAGAAACGCTCACTAAAAAAATATTTCGAAATCAGGAAACCTTTTCTTAGCAAGCTTCTAACTAAACATTCTCTTTATGCATACATTTTATGCAACTTTCTATATTTTAGGTTAGTATGAAAAGCGTCAGATGTCAGTCTTTTTCTGCTTGATTATACATTTCTAGGCCTGATATTTGGCTATCTCTCACAAACTGTCAGATTTGCCTCTTTAAGCTATACTCAAGACACGGATCTGCTAAGTGGCTTTTTACACACTCATGTCAACATAGTCGTTTCATCAAATTCAAAAATTAAGGATTAAGAATCTTAAACAATTTTAGTAGAACATAAACAGTCAAGTAGAAAGATAGAACTGGCTATCGATTCAAAGCGAACCAGTTATTAACACAAAGTAGAACGGTTATTAACAAGTTTTTTTATGTTGAAAAACTGTTTGGTAGAAGAGTACCGTGGGATCCCATTCATGAATATCTGAACTCTTCCAAACTTTGTACATAAGCTTAGCGGTACAGATTCCAACGGTGTTTGTGTACTTAGGCTTGCCCCAGTTTAAGTTCCGACCTCAAACATTAGCCCAACAGAAACTAGATCATTTCTATTAGGTACCTTTTTTGCTGTCGGGCTGATACAGATTTTCTTTGTATTACTAAAAAAAGTATCCTCCAAGGCGTGGCCTTCCAGCTTTCGAGAATATAGGTGTTTCGTTTTCTAAGGCGCTCTCACCGAGGAATGCCGACAGGGCAACTAAAACATACTATTCAAATGCTTTTTCTATTGTGTTGCTGAGATATTTTCTCACCTTACACAATTTTGTTCCTCAACTAGCGGTTTGAGAGAAGTAAATACCGTGTGTGTATTATGTAGTATACTATTCTGGCGTTAAGTGTCACGATTGTTGTTCTCTGTATATTATGTTTTGTCGTCGATACAGTTACTTTTTATTAAATCATATACGTGCCCGTGTCTTCCTTAGTGACCCTTTTGAACTACAACAATAATTATATTCGATTCGGTATTTTTAAGGGGAATTGATAATTTGGATAAGTAGAATTATTCAGACAGCTGTTATATCCACGAATACTAAGATCTCAGTGTTACAGGTTATGCTACCCATAACTTTTTGCAAGAGCTACTTGTATAATCAAAATTATAAACGCCGCGCTTACACATATATATGGGATTACGAATTGAAGATTGTATTGAATTAACTGTGGTAATTTTCTTTCGGTCAATTAGCGATGATCGGATTGAAATGTAAATGAATTAGCAATTTGATTTTGAATTGACGATGGGACCTAAAAACTTTAAAAGAGGACTTTATTATTACTTAACACATTCCGGTTTAGATGTTTGACAAACACAATTGACGAAAATCGGAGGTAACATGAGCTGAGACGTAGTAAATTATCATTTTTCATAGAAATTGTCTGTTCTAACAGGAACTACCTGTTTAATCGTTATCTATTTTTGATAATCTCAAAGCAAAAACTTCCAGTGTTATCATTGTTGTAATCCAGATATTGCCACTAAGAACTTGGATTTCTACTGAAGAACACGTTTGATTTAAACGTTCGTGTGATAACAATTATAATTTGTCAATCCATAGTAAGTATTACAACGCCTATCTTTAATTTAATCGGACTTATAACATGTATATTGTAATGATTGGCTTGGGCAAAATGCCCCTTCGCATCTTTTGGTCTTTAAGTTTAGTAGTAATTTAAACATAAAATTTAGAACATGCCAGAATGTATTCAATTAATGTTCAATTTAGATTGAATAACATTAAACTGTTCTCCGACTCGTCTGGTGGTCAAAGTGTTATCTTGTTTGACTATGGTTTCCGCCGTCGATGATTTTCAGCTAGGAAGATCGAAGAAGAAATTATCTAAAGGCAATTACAGTCGACGTCTAGCTAACTATTTTAGCACGCCTTTTTTACATACTGCCCCTACGTATGGTGTATAGTATGTATGTTTATACAGCTTGTAATCCTTTACTGTAGAAAAAAGTGCCAGCCATAATTAGTTTTCAGATTGATCTTTCATTTTTATGACAGAGACCCGAGCTTTCTCGCACAATCTGTCACGTTTGCAGTTTTGCACCCTAATGAAGGCATTGCTCTTCGCAGTGGGTTTTTACACACTAACGTAATCATACTTGATACACGGAATACAACAGAATGAAAATAGATAAAAAGATAGCATTGAAAATCGAATGGACTGCTTCATACATAAAAATATATTAAACACATGTAATATAGAAAATTATATTTTCCTTTGTTAATATATATAGTAAACCCAACCTATTAGATATCACTAGATTACCCGTGACCCTTTGTTATGTAATAGCTAGCTATGGAATAGTGAGTATAAAGAATTAATGTATAAACGTGCAAGTTACTTCAAGTAAAGTTAAAAATATTGTTCACCTTATGTATGCTTTCAATAGCTTTTAATATCGACTTTAGACAGGATGGTCATGGAATAGGAAAGCAAACAAATGTTTCTAAATCGGAAGTCACAAACCGGATGAACGGTTTAAACGCTCAAGCAAGCAAGACGATTTCAGTTTCCTAATTATATATATATATATATATAACTACTTCATTTATTCACATAAATTTAATATACGACAGTATAGATTTATGCGTAAACTTAAAGTATTTACTTCAAAAGTGCTCAATACGTAGGTAGAGCTAGTTAGTAATTTATAAAACATATATGGCGATTAAGCTACACTGAATATTCTGCGTTTCATCCAACTATAGGATTCGTCAGGCTTATGCGCATAAGCCTGACGAATCCAACAGTTGGATGAAACGCAGAATATTCAGTGTAGCTTAATCGCCATATATATTTTATAAATTACGATGTATATATATATATATATATATATATATATATATATATATATATATATATATATATATATATATATATCCAAAACCTCTGGCCTAGATGGAAGCATTTTGCTAATTCCTACCCTCTTAAACTCCTCGGATTAAGGAATATCCACTTATCTAGTGTTTCTTTTTCAGATTAAATATGTTTTTAACTCATTTCAAAGTGTTTTTAACATGTTTTATTAACTCACACAAAATTAATATACAAATTTATGCGTAAACTTAAAGTATTTGCTTCAGAAGTGCTCAATACGTCGGTAGAGCTAGTTAGTAATTCATAAAATATATATAGCGATTAAGCTACACTGAATATTCCGCGCTTCATCCACTCTATGATTCATCAGACTCATGCGCGAATTTTGTGGTTGTCTGTCGTTTTCATATACGCACCTTCTATCGAGATTATAGTTTGCTAATCAGCTTTCTAGTATCTCCCGCGCCCTTCCTATCAGCCAATGAGCATGCACTCACAGGACAAAGACCCGTTTTATCTCTGTTTTACCTGATAATTTGTGTGTTCTATTTAGCCTGGATATCTAGTGACTTGACATGTTTTACATCTAGGTTATTTTTGTTCATGTTAGTTTATATATATATATATATATATATATATATATATATATATATAAATATATATATGCACACATACATATATATATATGATAGTTTTTGTATATGCAAGTTTATTTTTTATTTATTTAATTGTTTATTTTCTATTGTTTTTGTTAGTTATAGAGTTATTTTGTAGCTCTATCCTTGAGTAAATTTTATCGTATGAACACAGTTGAGCGCTATTTCTCTCCTTCAGTTTAATAGATGTTGGGGTTCTTTAAAAATACAGTATAGCAAATTTTTCATGAAACCATAATCTACAGGGGTCGTCTAGGTCTCTACAGGTGTTTGCTTGTCTTACTATTTTCCATTTGACTACCGGCGAATGGCCGCTTTCCTTGAGTTCCTATTATTTACTTGCTAGCGTTGTTTTCATACGGTGTTTTTTTGTTGTTGAATGTACATTTGTATATATATATATATATATATATATATGTATATATAAATATATTTATATATATATAGTGTCCTAGCAAGACAGCTTTAGTTTTGCTGCTTCGAGTGAATTTTGCTTCGAATTTGTTAGATTAGTAGTCTCCCCTGTGCCTTTGCCAGCCCACTAATGTATATATATATATATATATATATATATATATATATATATATATATATATATATATATATATATATATATATATATATATATGAGAGAGAGAGAGTGAGTGCATAAGAAAGGGAGGGAGGGAAATATTGTATATTTATATTTAAATCGTGTTTTTTCTGTTTTTACTTAACGGGCTTTAATTACATTTACTTGTCAGAAAACAATGTTAAAGTAAGTTAAAACAAAAAAAAAATATCGGCCTTGTATATGCTTTGTATATCATACTCCAGACAAAGCAGCTATAAAATTGGTTAGCATAGGATTTTTTGGAAACCGGGAGTCACAAACTGGATTGAGCAAGCTGGTCTAAGTTTATAATTATATAGATAACACACGGTATCTGACATAAGACCCAGAATTAGAAATAATGCAAAAATCTCCGTAAAGAGAATTTTGGTTACATATAAATAATTTTTACTTCTTAAAATGCCTAATACTTTACAAACAATGTATTTCAATACGTCAATCGAATCGTTTCTACTTATCCTATTAACTGATGATTGCAACGTTTTGTCAGACGAATGCAACTCCCACAGACTATTAAAAGTCCATGAGCCCAAAAATGAGACAGCTTAGTCTCTCTGTCGGTCCAAAATGTTGAGACCCACCAGCAAGATAGCCAGCAACAAGTTAAACTGCAGAGCAGCTTAATGCGGGTACTGGTCTCCTGCTTTATGGTTTTTTTTAATCAGAGATTTGCTTCTTCTAGAAAGGGTGCCTTCACTACGGCTCACGGGAGTCCTCTCCACCCCGACATACATATACATACAAACAAACACACTCAGTGCTAGTTGGCCGTTGACCCCGACATCTCCACCCCAACCCAGACACACACACACACATACACACACACAATGATAGTTGGCCGTTAACCCCGAAGAGGGTTCATTCGCCCTTTCGAAGGTCTTGTATTTAATCCTTCAGAGAGACTAGCCATCGTCCTCAACAAACAAGTCTGGTGGGGAAGCAGTTTAGTCGCCAGTGACCCGACCATGAAACAGGTAGTACTGGGTTACATGGTACCAGTAGCATATGACATGACCTGACACAACTCTATTGTTATGCACATATCTTCGAACAGTTTATTAAGATGGGGTTAAAGCACTGCCCCACTCATTCCTTATCACATTCATTATGCAATTAATTATACAAACCACTTTTCAATAACGATTATTCCGCCAATAAGGACGTGTTAATTACATTCCATTTTTACTACAAATATCAATCTAACTTATTGATGTTCCATGACAGCAGAAAGAACAAAAGTTTATAATATAAAGCTGAACAGATAAAGAGCGCAATAAATTAAGTAGTATTCGTAAGATATTTCCCCCTATTCCACTCTCACTCACTCTGTTTTTCTTTGTTTCACTAACTGTACGCCATAACAATCTACTATATGTGACCTGTTCTAATATATACGAGCAAAAATATACATAAACCAGATAATCTGCCCCCAGACTTAAAATTATAGGGTTTTTAATAATAAGGATTTTCTTACTTGTTGGGTATAGAACATGGAGTTTCAATTTAAACATCATGCAATACATTTCGAGTCAAATGAAAGTTGGTGTACACCGAAAAACAATTATATAGATAAGAGTATCTCTCTAGCTCTTCTCTCTATTATATATATATATATATATATATATATATATATATATATATATATATATATATGCATCCGTTGTCGATGCAATTGCTCGATTCTATCTAATTCTGTGATCTAGCTTTATCGTGAAAGTTGTATGTGAACGGGTATTTATATATTTATCTATAATCTCCTGTTAATGTCTAATATGTGTAGAAAAAGCGGTTCATCCTTCGTAGGGACGTGATGTCCCTCAACAAATAGGTTGCTCCTGTATGGGGAGTCGGCTAATTTCAGTTAATTTGGTAGATGTGATATCTACCGCCTGCATACCAGCAGTAACCGTCTTAGTTGTATAGGACGCGTTGCTTGTCACATCGTCGAATGTAAAACTGGATAAAAATATAAGAATTTCAAAAATCGAGGCGTAGCCAATAGATTGCGCCGTGACCCATATGGTTAGGTCGTCAGTATTGCACACTTCATGAGTGCGACTACCTGGGTTCGCGCATATGTCGGAGCACGACACTGCTGAGATGCAGTGCATCGTAACCCACTTTGGGTCAGGCGTTGTCCGTTGTCTATGCAATTGCTCGATTCTATCTAATTATGCCGTCTAGCTTTATAGGGAAAAAGGTGTATGTGAACGGGTATGTATATATATATATATATATATATATATATATATATATATATATATATATACGTGCACACATACCTATATGAGTGTTTTGTAGAAGGGTTAGAGATGTAAATATGTGAGAAATATAAAATTGAATCAGAGATTAAAGTAGAAAAATGTAAGTGAGAAATCTATATAATCACAATTTCCAATACGCCCTTATACGTTTGTAAGTTAAACGTTTATATATCAAAAAATTTGATGTAGGGAAATACCTAGTTTCTTCCAAAGATGCATTCGCTAGTCCATTGTAATGGTCATCCATTATTGCACATATCAAATGGTTAATTGTATATGAAATCACCCTTAATGTTTATAATATATATATATATATATATATATATATATATATATATATATATATATATATGAAATAAAAATTACAATTAAATTTATCAAAATAATCCAAGATGGTAAAATTAAAGTATATTATAAATATTAAAAAAAATTAAAGTATATTAAAATATTAAAGAAATAATATTTATAAAATTATCTCAGCCAGATGTAAAAGCTCGATAAACCAAATAGGAAATAGAGCTAATAATACCAGTTGATAATTTCAGTTGACCTATATTATTTTGCCCTATATATTTTTTCGCGCCTTCAACATTTCCTGTCTGGGACATTTTGACATTTGTTTCCCTTTATTTTATATTTTATATTAAACTTAATCATCATTTTTTCTCTCTCCTTTTTTTCTCTCTCCTCTTTTTCTTCTCTGATCTTTCTTATTTATATTTATGTCTCGAAAGTAGAGTGAAATGCATATCTTATTTTTCTTTTATTAATATTATTGGAATCTTTTCCTTTTTTCCTGTACATTTTTTTGTGAATTATTTCATGTAATTCTCCCTTTGGATTATTATGGACCATCTTCTCCTAATTACTGGATTTCCTTGGATTTTACTTGTGCAAATGGAAATTCTTTTAACTTTCTTGAAGTTATACATTTGGATTTTACCGTCACTGGATTATTTATCTTCCACCATACTATCCATTCATGTGTAATCACCTTTTTCTTCACCATATTCCCTCTACTTCACTTTTTTTTTTGTTTTCAAGTGGGATCTTTGACTTACTTGTTGTTTCATCAAATACTTTTGCATGCAAAATCCGATCTCGCATTTAGCTAATTCCTACCCTCTGATGAGAAGGAAAGTATTTCTTCATTACTGCGCGGATTAAAGACTATCCACTTATCTAGTGTTTCTTTTTCAGATTATATATGTTTTTAACTCATTTCAAAGTGTTTTAGTGTTTGTTAAATAGTATTCTGTTCAACGCCGAAATTATTGCTTGCTATGTACACGTGCATATGGAACTGGATGCACACAGGCAAATATTTGTAGATCTTCAAACCAAGAAATTTTATCAAAAGTCATATACATTGAAAGAAGGGTGCAGAAACGTTGAAATCCACATTCTTTAACATGACGTTTGGAAAAAGTCGTATTGAAATTTTGCCATTGGACAAATAAAATAAAGGCTAGTGGAATACGGCATGGAAAAACAAAATTTCTATCTAACATTTTTGTAAATGTAAACTAATGGCAACTACTGAAAAAGCCAGTCAGAGAGAAGAGCATCGAGACGAACAGTTGCCATTTTATGTCACGCACAATACGCCATCACGCTATCTATTCCTCTCTCTCTCTCTCTCTCTTTCTCTTCCTCTTCATAGCACATTGAGAAAGATTATAAAAGAAATTAAATTGTAATTTTTTTATAAGCTTACGTCAAAGGTATTTTTTGTTGTCCTATATACATGCGTCCAGAACTTTGAAATTAATTGAACAGATTAAATAGACAACACGGTTAAAAACTACACAACTACAGCATAATGGAAAGTATGTATGTATGTATGTATATATATATATATGTATGTATGTATGTATATATATATATATGTATGCATATATATATATATATATATATATATATATATATATATATATAAATTGCAATTAAATTTACCAAAATGATCCAAGATGGTAAAACTAAAGTATATTATCAATATTAAAGAATTAAGATTTATAAAGTAATCTCAACCAGATGTAAAAGCTCGATAAAACCAAATAGGAGATAGAGCTTATAATAAGAGCAAATACTTAATAAAACATGTTAAAAAACACATCGAAAAGAGTTAAAAACATATTTAATCTTAAAAGGAAACATCTAATATGTGGATAGTCCTTAATCCGCGGAGTTTCGAAGAAATACTTTCCTTCTCATCAGAGGGTAGGAATGAGCAAAATACGGGATCGGAGTTTGCAGACAAACGTATTTAATGAAACTACAATAAATCAAAGATATTGCTTGCTAACAAATACTTGATACTAAAAGAACATTATTTAATTTGTAGACACAGGCAAATCCGCACACACTATAGAATACCCTCTTCTAATAATTAAAGCATATAGTCTCAATTGATAAAGGACATAAAAAAAACACTCATTTCATTTCAGTTACACACCTATATTTGAACTTTAAGACATATTTTCTTGCAGAAAGGAATAATAACTGCGTAATATTTTTAAAATATATTAACGGCTATATTACGTTATTTAAAACTCCCTCTTTTTAACAACGCAACCTCGCTCGCCCCCTTTTTTGAGTTTAAACTGAAGTGGAACAACGTGACACTTTTCACAGGAAAATTTTCAAATAGTTGTACTTAATTTCTTTCATGCAGAGGAAGTCTCGAAATAATTACGAAACGTGGATGAACTTATAACTCGGTTTGATTCTTTTCATTTCTCTCTCTTTCTCTCTCTCTTTCTCTCTCTCTCTAAATATATATATATATATATATATATATATATATGTGTGTGTGTGTGTGTGAGTGTGTGTATCCGTTTGCGTGTGTGTGTATTATGATAATAATTATGTTTTACACGCTGACTTATGTTATTAAAGCTAAACCCGATATATAATTACTACGTGTCATATGGAAATGCATTCATTATAAAATCAAACTTCAATGCTTCATTCCAAGATAACACAAAAAACGCCTATTATATAAACAAATTTTCATGCGATTTGAAATAGTTATACGCGTTACCTACAAAAACTGTGCTGTATTTTTCCAAAGGTTCTTGTGCGGTGGGTTTATTTTCAATCTGCTATTGGATTTTCTTCTTTGTAATTCATTATATAACTAGCAGGGTCCGTTAATCGGCGTTGCCAGGTGGTAGCATGCATTCACACACACCCGCTTAAAATATAATTTTAGTGAATATTTGCAATACAGGGTGTTAGATATTAGGAACACTGGGTGTTATCGCTACTCGGTTGATAATGTAAAATTGTTTATTTCACAGATCTTATAAAAAGAAAGAAATACTCAGAAAATACTCTTGGAAGTGTTACCCAAATGGGCTTGTTATCTTTTATATTATTGGCACCACAGTTATTACTTTTTAGATCGAAGTAATATATAGTCCTATTTCAAATTACAACTGGTGTCTCTTAAATATGCATTTGAACACTTTGATAAAAACAACGAAGAAGCGATAAAAGTAAAGCAGTGTTATGATATCATTCTTTCGTTTTTTCTTGTTTTTACCCGTAAAAACGCAGATTTAATGATGGGAGTGAGTGTATTTTCTTATATATCTTTAATGACACAGGTAGCATGACTTACACACACGCACACACACGCCCATATATATATATATATATATATATATATACGCTATTTAACTGGCATCTATGTAGATGTCAAATAAAAATGTATTATAAAAATATATTTGTTTTAATTTTAAGAATAAAAGAATTCATTAGAATGATTGCGCCTTTATGACTCATAATATAATAGAATGGCAAAGTGAAATATATAAGCCATCATAAGATATAAGCGATTTGTTATATTCATATTTATCATCTTATTGTTTCTCCAATTGAAACTATGCTTTGGCTCTTTCTAGCTAGAATCTTGCATGAGTGTTATTAATTTTACAGGGGTACTTTGCACATTAGATAACACACATAGGATTATGAGTTGTGTGTTAATTTCAATTGAATTATATACTGCAATTTACTTCATCTCCGAGACCTCTGTGCACAGGACACAAGTAAAAAACTTAGCATAAGTAAATCATGTCTGCCTTACACATTACAGCTAACATAATTTTAGTATTTCAAGCTATCCCACGTTTTTATCACATCAATTAAGTAAGCTTTTAACCATCCATAATCCAGGATGCATTACTTGATAAGGATATATATATAAACTACTATACACATCTTTTCTGTGTGACTTAATTGTACATTCCGTTTGGTAAAATGAGAAATATATAAATTATAGTATTTATCAAAAATTAAATGTAGACCGCCAAAATCCATATGCAAATGAGATACCAGTTTCCTTTTTGTACGATATATATATGATACACTATTATGATGTAGTGTGCATATTCGGGTTAAAAACGGCGAAATCAACGACCAACATATAATCTTAATTCGTTTGAAAATGTTAAAGATTATGTAAACACCAATTCCATTTTGATCCCTGGAAACGGAATTGTGAATATACGAATGTAGCAAATTACATCCATTTATTTAAATTGAACTATAATTTAAACTGATATCAAGATTTGTTTATCGAAATCAATAATATTTACATGTGGCTATCGACTTGACTAAGATAAATACGATTGATGTTTGGGTATAAGCCAGCAATGCGATTTCAACCTATTAAATCGATGGAATCAAATAGAAGAATTGCATCAAGAGCTTGCAAGGCTACAAAAAGAAATTGGATCCTCTGAGCTTAAATTACATAATCTGACGGAGGAATAGCGCGCTTGCAAAACAGAATTATTAGGCCAATAAGTGTATTTATAAGCAAGATACCGTGATTTGATATAAATATGATGAACATAATTAAAAGAGTCAAAGACACAACGAAAACCGGTGCCAACTATAAGCACTTATGAGATATCGACACGTATTATCAAGTTGAAAAAGAGATTTTCATAGGTAAACTAAGTTAAGCAACGGTGGCAATACTCACTACTTAAGGAGGTGACGATATTAGATTACGAGTTTCTTAAGTTTAAAATCATAAGTAATTGTAAGGCTTCTTTTCTAATACACTTGAGAAACACAGTAAACGGGGTATCGTTTAGTAGTTCTATTATTAGAGACACGAGAATCGACATATGCGTATTAACAGGAATGTAAGTTAGATAGTGGCATTGAAATATCATTAAAAATACGCAACATTACTTCATATGTTTTAGACAAGAATACAATTCCCTAGATGTAGAAAATAATCGGAACAATTTTATATTTTATATAAATATTAAAAAGATCGATATATAAGCAATGAGGTATTGATAGTTTTACGATATTATATTTTATATTATTATTTTGAATATCATCGATATTAAGCATTTCCTCATAAGTTTACTCAAACTGTTATTTCTAAATTAGTGAAAACAGTTTAAACTTCAATATAACAAACTCTATGAAAATACAACATTGTGATATCTGGTTGCTGATATTTTCTCTATATTCATAAAATTGATACAATCTTTCCCGTATTATTTTTAACAAACAACGAGGCGATTCCTGTGCAAGTCATTTACTTGTGCCATTTCCAGCAAATATTGTAGAGTAAAAGATTGGGGGACCAGCGATTGAAGCTCAGACGAGCACCTTCCGTGGAAATAACGACCAGACAAAGATAGGCTCGCAACGTATCTTCTGTGTGAGAGAGGTTGCAGGGAAGAGAAAAGGGCATCCCCCACTTAGCCACGAAGTATATTTTGTACTCTGTCAAGCCGGAGTAGGCTGTTTTTAGCAGCTCCTGCCCAGATATGGTAGCAGTATTCCATCCTTGGACGCACTTGGCTTTTATATAGATAGAGAATTGCATCAGTAGTGAAATATCTTCTGGAGCGGTAGAAGGATCCCACCATCTTTCCAGTGACCTTGGCAACAGACTTGATGCACATGTTCCACTTCAGATAAGGAATAAAGGTCAAACCCAGAAGCTTGTCAAAACATGGGGCTCTTCTAGACGAGAGCCATCCATTGCAATTGATGCCAGGTGGGGATCAGAGCGTTTATGATGTAAAGATAGGAGTTTGGTGTTAGATGCATTAAAGGTAACCAGCCCCCCCCCTGAACCACGCGCTCGACATCAGAGGAGAGAGAATCAGAATCATTTTTCTTTGAACAACACCATGTACGTCGCAAATGTGTAAGAGTCCAAATTTAGGCTATTGTTTTGTTAATCATTGTTTAAATTTTATCTTTCTCAAATTAATCTTGAGTCCCAGTTCTGATTATATATAATATGAAAAAAGCACAAGTAAAAATATGTGTTGCTAATGGAAGGGTGCATACAGGCATGGGTGCATCACATCCAAGACAAAGCATTATTTTTATTTAGTCGTGTAGAATAATCTTTCCATGTTTAGTCCTAAAGAAATTAACAATATATGACGTGTGAAATAACGTTTCAAGAAAAGTAACTTTTAAGAAGTGCAGGATTCACATCTTTTATAATGAATTGTGTTTCAAGTAAAAAAAATGCATGTTCCGCCATGAAACCAGAAATGACGAAAACATGTCGATATGGAATCAGCAAGATATTTTTAGAAATAGAAAAGAAATGGTGTGAATACGAATTAAAATATGATTTTAACTTATAGCTTATAGAACGATACCAGCGTGGATTTAGTATGGGGTTCTATTCGAAGTTCCGTGTATGTTTCCAAGTTCAACTGAAGGATTACCACATTTTAATAGTTTGAGAAGATACAGCCAGAAACTGTGGCGATCATATCGAGCGGGAAATAACAATGAAGAGACATTAATCCGAAGAATCTAAATAATACGAATAAATAAAAAAATTAAAATTACACTTCCTTTAATTACAAATTTTTAATAAACAACGCTATGTCTTACACCTAGGTTTGTTAACTTTTCATGACTTGTGGCCTTGTTTCTGAGAATCTTAATACACGTGGCGCCATGCACGTCAACAAAAATGGAGATTTTGCTCTATGTAGTTTAGGTAGTTTCTCTAAAATTATAAATCGATGTGAACATTAAGCTGAAAATAAGTCACTTGCAATTAAGCTCATGAAAAGAGGGCATTCATGTATAGCTCTGTCTTGTAACAAATTAGGCAATTTACGTCGAAAATGGTCTTTCAGCTAGGAAAATTCCAGGTTAAAAAGCAGCAGTCGAATAAATTAATTTCCTATGAAGAGGTTCATGTCTATATAAAATATATGATGGTTAATGGATAGAATCTTCTTACCTTATTTAAACATCGCTGTGCTCTGATTTTTTCCTGCGTTCTTTCATGGCTACTCTTATAAATATCCGGGGCACCCCTTAGGGAGTAGTAGGGCCGCCGATTGAGAAAGTCTTATCCACAAAATGATGCACAAATAATATAAAACTGATTATTCATTCGACGTTTTCGACGGGTACATGTTCTCTATTCGGAGAAAAAATAAATAACAGAGCATATACAATCTGACATCAAATATCAATATGATAAGATTAAAATATAGACAGTTGATGTACTTACCTGTTAATACAGACTGCCATATACTTTATAATTTACATTATTTTAACATTCATTATTTCGCTTTGTTTAATGTTGAACAAACTAGCTAACACTTCTCCTAATTACGAATCAAAGTAATTCCACCTTTGCAGAAGGAGAACTTGCTAAACAGCCGAAAAGAACCAGTCAAATCGAGAAACTATCAAACACTCAATTACTCCTCTTTGAAACATTTCTTCTCTATCGGAGCACTAATATTTCTTATTAAAAAATCACACTGGGCAATTAAATTACTTATTAAAAAATCACAAACTTAAATGCGTTTTTTTTTTCCTCGTGAAGAAAAATCTAATTTAGACCATAGTAAACAATCTAAAAACTTTAGATGTTATATAGTCCCCGATAATTTTGCACGTTTAAAAAAAATAACAACTCACACTTGCCTTTTTTTTTTGTTCTGCGAGTGGATCTCGATTCCGTGAAAAGAGTATGGTAAGGCCATAGATAGTTCAAGTCTTGTTAACTGCAAACAAACATCTTGTCCAAGTAAAAATATATTAATTGTTATATATATATATATATATATATATATATATATATATATATATATATATATATGTGTGTGTGTGTGTGTGTGTGTGTGTGTGTGTGTGTGTGTGGTGATTGCAACATCTTGTAAGACGAGTGCCACTCCCTCAGACACTATAAATCCATGAGCACAATAATGACTTTTTTGTAGCCCTACCGGTGAATTCACACGCTCAAGCAGGCATGACACTGAAGATGGTCATTGTAATCAATTATTACATGCTTCCAGCATTTCAAGTCTCCACGCGTCACAACTTTTCCATTGCCACAGGATCAGATTTATAGACAAATACCTGAGGTAGTATCTATACACAGATACTGTTACAGAGTCTTAGCTTTGTACGACAGCAAAGTCTCTCTCTCGGTACAAAATATTGAGATCCAGCAACAAGCAAGAGCAAGATAGCCAGCAGCAAGTTAAACTGCAGATCAGCTTAAAGGCGGAGACTTGTCTCCCGCTTTATGGTTTTAGAAATCAAAGATTTGCTTCCCCTAGAAAGGTTGCCTTCACCACGGCTTCCAGTGATCCTCTCCACCCCAACCCAGACACACACACCCACATATACACACACACACGATGATAGTTGGCCGTAAACCCAGAAAAAGGTTTATTCGCTCTTTGGAAGGTCTTGTTTTTAATCCTTCAGTGAGACTAGCCCCCCTTTCTCATCAAACAAGTCTGGTGGGGAAACCAGTTTAATCGCCGGTGACCCGACCATGAGGCATGTAGTACTGGGTTACATGGTACAAGTAGCATATGACCTGACCTGACGAAAATAGTATAAAAAGTGTATATATATATATATATATATATGTGTGTATATATACATATACACACACACACACACACACATATATATATATATATATATATATATATATCCCATGAATGACATACTTAAGATATTAAATATGTAAAGGTGATGAATCCTAGAATGACTAGTAATAATTGTATTACACTACATTCAGGAAAACGCCCAAATTGGGGTCGTACAATCCTAAACAATTATATTTGATTTAGGAAAACTGCGTTTAATTATCAGCATATGCGCACATAATTAAAGTATATTTATGTTCGTAATATAACATATACTTTTACTTTATATACTTGATTACAATGTAAGTAAAAAAAACGACTCAGACTTATAAACATAATTACTTTACGAAATATAATTGTAGACAATAAATGTAAGATAATATAAATATATATTATTGATTACTTAAGCGTGGGATCAGATATACTCTGTCATGCATAAAATGCTTTTTATCTATTATCCATATGTAAAAGACATCGTGTGAATTTAAACATATTTCTATTATTCTCCATATAACATTGTCCTAAGTGTCGATATACGCTGAAGTTGCTTATACATTTTACAAATTAGTCAGTAAAAATAAAAATAATAATAAAAATGAAATAATAAAAGAGCGTGTTATGAATTGAGTAAATTTCCTATATTGGACCGCTGTGATCATGTTGGAAAAAATATCGACGTGAAAAGGTAGAGAAATTATTAAAAGATATATTAAAAACAAAATATTTTTTGGGATTTGTAGTTTTTTCGTCCCTTGTATACTTTTTTTACTTTTAAATGTCTGGATAATACGTTGTATTGTATTGATCATATACAATATTTGTCATAATTTTTATATTTAAGAATTTTGTTTTACTCCATATGGTGCTATCAAATAAGAGTGTATGATGGAATTAATTCTCTTACTTAAAATGCACCAAACATTTATATTTTTCTTACTTTTTATTCGCATGTCTCAATAATGTTATGCAAATCGGAAAGCAAAAATAAACATGTTTTCTATAAAATAAAAATGTTGGAGCGACTAAATATTAGCCAAGAAAATAAACTTCAATTTTTAAACAGGGAAGATTGGTAAGACAGCCAGGATTTATTTTTTCTAAGTTAAATAAATCGATTCCTAACATTTTTCTTTTTATTCATGACCGGGCATTCAACACTTGAATTGATAACCACTACATCATACCAAGACAATATTAATTTCGTTTAGAAAATGTCACAATTGAAAAACAACTGCTTTCTCAGACATTTATAATGAGCTTCATATCTTACCTTATCGACTAAGTCATAATAATAACACAAAATAACTAAGTTGCAAAGGATTTTTTCAATGATGGAAATATACCAGAATCAACGGTGTTAGTATGGATCTTAATATTTCTTCGCACACATTTTATATTCATAACATTTCGGTAATTGTTGACGTGCAACTTTTTGCTGGTTGTGCACATTTTGGTGGGAAACCGTTAAATAAACTGGCATTGCTACATTTAGTTTTTTTTTTGCGTGATTCAATTTCACATGATTACAAAATCATTTATAAAAAAACAGAATTAGCTCTGTCTTTAATTATTACTCCTTCATTACACAACCAGCATAACAAATAGTTTCAGGGTTGAAATGTCTCCGTAACCATTTCTCTATTCATTATTTTTTTTATAAAGCGAAGATCATGCACATAAGCAAACTTGTTTTTAACAAATTAACTTGCTTTTTTCATTACAGTTTATTGATTCAAAATTCCTTAAAATATTTATTCGAAAATATTTTTTAGTTTCACTTGTAAGGGGATGCAATCACATTTTTATACGTTTAAACATGTTTAATAGCGTGTTTTATTGCTTTGCATTAATGGAGACCACAATTCCGAACTTATCAAACGATTCTGAAAAGACAACCTTTATTTCAGTTTACGATAATGCGCTATATGATAACAGTTTTATTTTTTGTGGCGATGGAATTCTTTACATTAATATGTTATAACCATGTACTATCTGTCGACTAGGCAACACTAATAAACAACAAAAAGTAAAAATGACATTTGGTGTAATTACAGATTTTTAATGAACAATACTATGTCTTACACGAGTGTTTCCCAACTTTTTATGGTCTGTGATTTGTGTCTGAGAATTATGCTCGATAAAAATCATTTAAAGTTTTTAAAATAACAAAAATAATTCAAATTAAACGGATACAAAGTTACATTTAAAATTGGAATTTCTAAGACTTACACTAATAGGCATATGCTAATTTTAATTTCGACATCAACAGGTTCATTTGATATTATATTCAATCATAGTGACACCGTAAACGGTGAAATATTTCGCAGTAAGTGTAACCTTGCAAACTATCAAGCATGAGCCAAACAATAACGTCCATTTAAATGTGTCGTGTCTCTGGATTTATTCCTTACACATAAATTGTATTTAATCAGAAAAATAATGATTTGGTAATTCAAGTACGGTTATTCTAAGCATGTATGCTTCCCAAATAAGCATAATTCATCGCATGATCTGAAAGCACGATCTGAGTGCACCAAAGTCATGGAGAGGAAAAGCCTAAGGCTGTCTTAATAAACTCAGCAATTGTTACACTGCACTAAATTCTCAATTATGCTCAGAAATGCTGGATCGAACACTGTAAATAGTTTATTTCGTTTTAATATTCATTTAATAAAAAAGCAATTTCACTTGAAGCTGACAATTGTTTTCACAGTAATGTAACATTTAATAGTACGGTGCATGTTATTACAATGACACGTAATTATGATAAGAAATAAATATGCTTTCTATATTTTTTTAACAGTCACAGATTTTAGATAATATATAATTTTTTTCTGCAGATCGTTTTGTTTAAATTTTCGCTTCGGTCAATCATATCAACCTAATATCCACATTGTTAATTTCACTAAATACACAGCATAATTAAAATGTTGAATAATACTCATCATAAAAAGGTCAATGTAACTACTTAGCATTATTGATTATCGATCAGATGCACTTGGAAAAGGCTGATAGACGGGGAACGTGTCGCAAGGAATTGGATAATCAAGCAGAATGAGCGGAAGTAAAAACTTAGGAGGAAAAGAATAAAATATTGTCTAATTCTTGATGTTAATGGACAAATAAATATTCCCCAAAAAGGTAAGTCCTAAAACTTTAATAGTTAAATAAAGTCAGTGAAAATGTTTCTCTATTATAATGAAAATAATAGTTTTAATTATTTTTACATCGTTCCAATGCTTCAAATATAAAATAAAAGTAAAATGTCGGTATAAGTTATTTATTTATCTTATGGAATCAAAGATCGTCAACTCTCAAAATTCTGTTCATTTTTGCCATCTATAGATTACGTTAAACTTGATTATAATAGATTAAAGCAACTAGAATAAACATAATTCTGCAAGCATGCCTCTTCCCTTTCTAGTAGAATTAGCAATATACAAATGCACTAAGAAAAGATCAAAACGCAATAAAAATGTAGTATGTATGTATAATCTATACGCACGTGTACACACATGAAGTTATCAATTTACAATGTTTAATATACGTATGTAACACACACAAACACACACATATATAGATATATATGTGCACACACACACACACACACATATATATATATATATATATATATATATATATATATATATATATATAAGGGTCGTTTCCTTACGAAACAAAAAGTCGAATAGTCACAAAAGTTTGAGTGATAGAATTAAAACGAGTGACCATTTGTGGTCTACAATGAATGTATCTATATAGTCACTCTTAGTCTCCATGCATTTTACTTGATAATACATGACATGTATCTTCTTCTGACGCGCGCCTGTAAAATTGTACATTTCACTATCAAATAACTCAGTCAATTTTAAGTCTAAGGACTCGATATTTAAAATAAGGGGCATTGAGATTAGGGAAACTTATGGATCTAAACACTTGAAATATTAAAGGTAATTTACTTGTCAATGGATCAAACATTTTAATTTGATGTGAGCTCAAAAACATAAATACCAAAGCGACAAAATTAGTTTATAAAGTTACCTCTGCGTTTTCTGCCAGTTTTTTGTCTACACATTTAATATTTTAGATAAAGGGTATTAAGAGATAGGGCTAACTTTTTTAATCGGTTTGGATCGATAATTTGAGCTGCTAAGAGGTCGAAGTTAAGTTGTATTTGCAAACATCTCAGTCAATTTCGTGTCTAAGCTTTTGAAATTCATACATAGCGGGATTCAGACATGCCACAAGCATTTAAATCAATTTTGGGGCGAAAATTTGTCTGGCAAAATGTCAAAGTTAAAAGAGTTGATCTTTGAAGTTTCTACCAAATGTTTCTGACGGTTGTGAGCCGAAATACTAGAAATTTAAGATGTCGGTAACTAGGACATGGGTAAAACCGTGGCTACCTAGAATAAAGCAGGCCGATTCGTGACGTCATTATCAGATTCAGTTGTGGGTATATGGTCTAGGCTATCAACAGCAGTTTCCTCTAGTTTTCAGTTTGGTAACATGGGGTATTCTTGCGTTGCTCCAAATTACGGTGGAAATTATCCAAAAGGCCCCAAAGTACATATATTTTCTTATCCTAAATTTTCTCAATTTGGATACGTCCCATTAGGAGGGAGATTTTTTATTCCAACCAAATATAGTAAAGTAAGTAATGTTATGTGTTAATAATTAAACGTGTATTTAATTAGAACTGTATTCAAGTACTTTCATAATGTTTGATTACATTGTTAATATAAATTGAAGTACTTTCATAACGTTTGATAACATTGTTAATATAAATTAAAGAAACGATACTATTTATTGCTAATACAGCTAATATTGTGTTGATATTTTTAACTGTTTATTTTCTTATAAGGCTAAAAAGTCTATCAGGAAGGTAGAAAATTTAATTTAATTTTGTTTATTTTTGAAAATTATAAACAAATAATTTTTACATGAGAAATCAATTGAAATGAATGGCTCTCGTCTTGGGGAGGCCTCAAGTTTTGACAAGCTTCTGGGCTTGACCATTACTCCTGATCTTAAATGGAACACGCACATCAAACCTGTTGCCAAGGCCGCTAGAAATATGGTGGAATCTTTCTATCGGTCCGGTAGATATCTCACTGCTGATGCTATTCTCTATGTATATAAGAGCCAGGTACGTCCAAGGATGGAGTACTGTTGCAATATCTGGGCAGGAGCTGCTAGAAAGGACTTGTCCTGCCTTGATAGAGTTCAAAATAGACTTCGTAGCCTCGTAGGAGATGTCCTTTTCTCTTCGCTGCAACCGCTATCTCACAGAAGAGATGTTGCGAGTCTGTCTCTGATGTATCGTTATTTTCATGGAAAGTGTTCGACTGAGCTTCAATCTATGGTCCCCCTCGCCAATCTTTCACAAGAAACACTCGTCTAGCTGTAAACACTATCAATAATTCCCCCACTCTTTATCTGTGCCTAAACCTAAACGTAGATTCCATGAACAAAGCTTCTTTCTTAGAACTGCACGCCTGTGGAATTTTCTTCCGTTTTCCTGCTTTCCGGCTGACTACAATATGGTTGTCTTCAAGTCTAACGTAAACAAGTTTTTGATGTGCCGTTCCATATAAGTTAACAAATTTACCGAATCTTCATTACCGACGGTTACTATATTGTCCAATTTCTACTGTACACCCTTTAATCCTTATCTTTGAGTGGCCTCTTGGCCTTGATGTGTTGATGCTTATGTAAAAAAAAAGTCCAATGTGAACAAGTTCTAATTGAACCGTCCCCCTACGTAATCCAAGTTACAAAATTCCCACTGTTTACTATGCTAAAATCACAATGACTAATGTATACATATTAACCCGTATCCTCGAGTGGCCTCTGGGCCTTGATAAGCTGTTACACCCATGTAAAAAAAATAATAATTGTAAAAATGTCTTTTTAGTAATGAATAAAACCTTTCATTGATTATTTCCAAATTATTTTGAAGTTCTTTATTTTTTTATTTTTTCTAAAGTCGGTTTGAAAATTATTCATCACGCGGCTATTAATGAAATTGGCCATGGCTGAGCGTTATATATTACAATTGATTGTTTCTTTTTTAAATTATAGACAAATAATTTTTACATAAGAATAATTGTCAAAAATATTGTTTTTAAAATTTATTTACTTGCCTCCCCACAATGGCACAGTTAGACACAGTTAGGTCGGTTTTTAATGTGGGAAAATCTAGCTCTCCAAAAAGGGGCACTCTGGATAGGAACAAAAATAAAATAAAAATTGTGTCAGTCATGAAGGATTTCTCCTCCACTGATCGAGGATAGAACAAATGAAGTGTAGCATAATAACAGATGCTATACTGTTATTATTATTGTAAATGTTTGTTTAATATCTTTTCTTAGATTTTAGCAATAGGTTACATTATGGTATGAATGAGTGCTTTAATTATGTTTGTAAGTATGTTAACATCAGTTTTGGCCTGAGGATGTAATAAAGTAGAAGTCAAGATTCGATGATAAAACCTTGTGAAATAAACACGAAAGATGAGACCATTAATTAGTCCGAATAATCTCTAAATTTCCAAAAAAAATAACATTCAATCCATGTGATTTTTCTCTAAATTAAATTAAAAAAATATTTCTGCACTAGTAACCTTTATTGTTTGTTTGTATTTAAATTATTTATTTTGTTTCATTTTTTGGTATTTTATCGTTTGTTTTCATTCTTAAAATTAGTTATCGTGTGTTTTCACTTTTAAAATTATTCGTCGTTGGTGTTTAATATGTTATTTAATTCTTTGTTTCCAAAAGTCATAACTCACTTTTTTTCAGTATTAAATTGTATATTGTTTTAAAATTACTTAGATAATATTTATATGTTATATTGAATAAAGTTCAGTTGTATATTAATCTGTGTTCCCTTTTCTTTTTAAAAATGTTCTATTGCTCTTTTTCGAATGGCCCTGATATAGTAATTACAGTCTGATTAATTTTACCTATATAGCCTGCTGGCATTTTTTTAGTTAACAGGCCTTCTTCTGACTCTCGGTGGCCGTGGTAAAACTCTTTATTTTCATTTGAGACCTAAATAATAAATGTTAACATGGTCAACATGTGGGTTAAAGTTAATAAAACTTTTGCGGTCTCTACGAAATTACTCACACAATTTCCGGTCTAAACATTTTGAAATCGTACATAAAGTGCATTCACACGGCTGAACTGCTAGTATATATATATATATATATATATATATATATATATATATATATATATATATATATATATATATATATATGTATATATATGTATATATATGTATATATATGTATATATAGGTACATATATGTATATATGTATATATATATGTATATATATATATATACATATATGTACCTATATATATACATATATACTAGCAGTTCTGTATATTCCCGGCGGGGCCAGTAGATATGACACCTAAGATGGCAGGAATAATATTTATTGTTATAGATCCAACTCTACATATATAAATATATATATATATCATATGTGACATCATGTTATATGACGTAATCATTTATATCGTCATCTGAGACGAGGTGTTGCTGCTTTCTTTTTTTTCATTTTAAATCCTTCAACTCTAACTAAAAAATAAAAAAAATAGGGTAGAGCTATTGACTCTGCTGACTCTGGAGACGACAAAGGGTAAACGCATTTTAATTATGAGTAAAAGCAATATAATCGTTCTTAGCATTTTCATCAACAAAACAAAATCACAATTAATCAATAATGTTGTTAAATGCACCGACGTCATCACTTCATCTAATTTCATAGATGCTGATCACAGGAATGTATTGATTTAAGAGCAATAAAAGAAAGACTGTGGGTGAGCCTGCAACGTCCGACATTAAGGCATGCCGGTCAGAATAAATAAAGTGCACACAGCCAATCAAATGAAAGCAAACACTGTAATGTGTCAGAGCGCCAATCCACGAGAAAAAGAAACTGCTGAGCTTGTACGCATTTATTTTATGAAGAAGATTAGCTAAATAAATAAATAAAAAAACGACTAGGACTGAGAACAAAACAGCCAATGACGTATCGATTATGTTGTCGCAATTTTTATAGTATTTCATCTTATTTTGTTTGCTCCTTAAATACTTTGGGCCGACAATATGGCGTCAAGTTCACGCCAGTTTCAGAACGGCTGGCGGAAAAGGCGAACCTTAAGCGTTATGTACAAACAAAATGGCGTCGATCATGTCTAACATCACCCGAATTTCTCTTTTGTGTGCATTCCTCAAGAATTACATGCTAAATTTCCTTAAGTAAATTTTTACCGGCTCCAGAATTATACTACATTTTCATCTACTTTTTGTTCGCCAGCATATTTACTTAATGGTGTTACTTATTTATTTGATAATTTATTTGAAGTGAGACTTCCAATTTTTCATTATTATGATGTTGTATTCATTTTATTCTACGTGGAATTATAGTTTCGTCGATTTTGTTTTTATTTGCTTTATTTAAAAAGACACTACAATTAAAAAGTATAAGCGATATACAACTAAATAAAGAAATTAAAATGCAGAACAGCTAAGCACATATGAACCTACCATAACTCGTAAAGACTAATGCTAAATGGAAATAAAAACACCTATTTTTTTAATGAATTTATGAGATAAACAGTTAAAGTGCCGTTTAAGCGGGGCAGGGAAATGTAAATAGTAATCTTTACATAATTAAAAAGTATTGCGACGTCCAACTTAGACATAAGGTAATATTGCAATATATTTTCTCGTTTGACACTCGTATTTTAATAATTTTTCAATTATCTACTAGACAAGATACTTATAATTGTTGTTATTACCTTAGAAGATTTGTCTGGTCAACCTGTTATGTGTATACTTATCAATACAAGAAAACGCCAACTAAATATTCAAATAACAAGTATTCGAAATCCAAATAATACCCCCTGAAAACGATTACACATTGGCTTGTACTAAAAATGATGCCATATCTCCAATGATGTTACCGAAAATAATAAATAGGTCTAGGACAACAGCATGTTCTATTCTTTGTTTTAACTTTTGATTATGTGTCCGGCACAGTTAGGCATAATGAATCAACCGAAAACCACATCACTCTATATAAAACACATTAGTCCTCGCGCGAAAGAGCAGGACACAAAATGTTTTAAATAATAATAGAATTACAATAACAAAGACTTTCGCTGGCGAGGACTACTATTGACTGTAACCAGTTATACATTCTTTTTGAATCTTTCATCTTTATTTTTCTCGTTATGTACTGAATATTTGTTAATGAAACCTATATGAAATATGTTCCTTATAAAATTTTAAAGATGTTCTATTCGGAAAAAAGTTTTAAACATTTAATCTAAAAAAGTTATTTTTAAGTTTTTGTTAAAAAATTCAGATTTTCTCATTATTAAGACCTCTATCACAAAGAGGGGGGTAAAAAATGAGTTGTGGTGTGAGGAGAAATAAAATCTGAAACCGAGAGGATATTCAGACCTGTAATAATACAACGAGAGGGTTGCAAAAATGAGTTGTGGTGTGATGAGAAATACAAACTGAAACAGAGTGAATATTCAGACCTGCAATAATACAATGAAGGGGTTGCAAAATTAGATGTGGTGTGAGGAGAAATAAAAAGTGAAATAGAGAGAAGGAGAGTTTTAAAATATAATCTTTAAAAGATGAGATATAAGTTAGAAAAACATTTCATCCAAATCATGAAAATTGTTAAAAAAATGTTTTACTATAGGCTTTAAAAAAAAGTTACAAGATTCAATTTGAAATTTATTTATCTTCAAAGTGGAGTTTTATAAATTTTACAATGTAAGCTCTAAAAATTTAATTTAAATTGAATCAAGACATTACCTTGGATTTATTTTATGTAATGTACATTTTGTTGAAATTTAAAAACATTATTTTTAATCGACGATATACTGATATAGATATAAACGTGTTAATGTTTTTTTTTAAACTGCAACAGAATAAAATAAATCCAAGGTAATTTCTTGATTCAATTTAAATTACATTTTTAGACCTAACTTTGTAAAATTTATTAAAATGCACTTTAAAGATAAATAATTTTCAAACTGAATCGTGTACCTTTATTTTTAAAGTCTAAAGTAAAACATTTTGTTTAACAATTTTCATGCCTTGGATGAAATGCTTTTTCTAATGTGTAAGATATTAATGGATGTTTACCTGAAAATTCAAGGGAAAACAAAATAAGTAGACGGTAAAAAGTGAACTGCTCAAGTTGGATAAGGAAAACTAATGTTTGATTTCTTTACTAAGATAAATGGGAACATGAGTTTAACACTAGCAAATCTATGTATATCATGTGAAAATAACGTTTTAACTCGAGAATGGGGTTCCGTACTTATGAGAACTTTGATTCAAATTAGATGAAAAAAAATATTATCACACTTTTACATCTGTGTGACCGATTAACATATAATAAACTTAAAACTTAAGTACTTTAATAGTACGTGCATAGGTGAACATAACGCTTATACATTACCTGGAGGTATATGTACCAGACTGACAAGCACCAAACTCTTACTCTTTCACCGTTGAGGTTGTTATATGCTAGACGCCGGAGAGACTTATACGCTTAGAGTTTTTCTCATGGACTGTTCCCTATTTCTTCCTTCCTAGACTGTCTCAGTCAATTCCCCCCATTATCTCGCGCAGATTTAATTTTAATAAATATCCCCGTTATCAAAGTGGTAAGACATTTTGTTTTGGGTGAAAAAGAGTGAAAAAAGAGTCAATAAAATGCAATCGTTATCCCCATGTGTGCAAATAATTCGACAAGTCTAATCATTCAACAATGGGTACAATGGATTATAATTACATTTAATATTCACCGGGATAGGCAATAAAGTACTGCTTTCATTCGCAAAGACAAGATGTATAATATATGAATCTTTGCTTGCTAATATAATCTAAAGCTGTAGTAACGATACATGCCGTACTGTCATTGCAAAGGAATGTATTGGATAAGTAATGCATTTTTCGAGACTGATTTGAAACGACATGCCGATCCATTTATATATTTTTTAATCTGACAAATATTTTTACAGAAGTCACTCAGACAAGGTATATTATCATTTGATGAAAAAAGCAAGAATATACTACTCCAAGCTCAAGAATTAGGCAATTATAAGTTTTAGATAAATAGTTCCGCCCCAGAAAGCAGTAATTCTTCCCCTTTCGTTAGAAACATATCGCATGAGATATGAGGAGTGAGGAATAAAATAATCGAGAGTTACAACGCTGTTGAACGTTAGCCGAAGGTGTACTAGTGGTGACAATCATTCCAAAATCGCTATAAAGCTTGGCTGTGTAGGTGTTATAATATATTAAACCCTAAATGGATAGAAACAGCCTGACGGTTTAGACTGAATGATCTACATAGAGAAAACAAGCGCTTTTTACAGAACTCCAACAATGCATATAATTTTCTAAATGATTTAAAATATTTTGCTTATTTTTTGTTTCACGTATGTATATTTAAAATAATTCTATTATGTAAATTTATAGGAAACGCCTGCGTTTTAATAATGTGCAGAATGGAAGTGCAGACTTTAGGACTTCTTTTGGTATCAACTATTTACTTGAACTTCCTTAAACAATTAATATAAGTTTCAGAATATGTTAAATTCTTCAATGTAAACCAGAGATAGATAAAACTAATTAAAGGTTTATTCACATATTAAGCATAACGTAGTGTTGTTGCATACTTTATTTAAACATCTCCTTTCATCCTTTCCGCATGCGGCAATTTTTACGTTAACTTATACTTTATGAGAGTTACAAAGCTTATATTTTTACTGGGCATAATATGATAAAGACTTCAAAATTAATAAATTAAAATATATATATTTTATTTTTGTTTCAGTCTTGTTTTGTTTTACTATCTATTTCCATGTATATTTGATTATAAAAAAAGATTACTTCAACGTCTATCTATCAACGATACTTCTAAAATGGAATAACACCCACAAACATCACACATCTTGTGTCATACTAATAATAACACAAAAATGTGAGCATGAAAAGAAATATTGTTCGCATTAAACTTAGAAAAGTAAAAGGACTAATTCTCAGAACTGGAAAAGAAAAAAAAACACAAGATGTTCTAATAAAATCTATGATAAATTTGTAACTTAAATATTGCACCATTAAGATTAGTTTATATAATATTAAACTGATTTTTTTTTAAATCATTATGCTGCAATATTATAAGTTATAAATTTATTATATTTTTTACTACAATATCTTGTAGTTTTCTTTTCCAGGTTTAACAACTAGTCCTTTTACTTTTCTCAGTTTAATCTGAACTATATTACTTTTCATGCTCGAATTTTATTATATAATAAGTGATTTTTCTAGCTTTGCTTAGTAATATTGTTTGTGCGTTTAAAATCATCTTTTCTTTATAATTTAATGAAAATGATTATCAAAAAATATTTTTGCAGTCGTCTGCTTTAAATAAAATTCCCCCAAACTATCTTCCAAAGTTATCCCCCTTTCACTCTTTTTTTTTTGTTTCTCTTTTTTACGCCCCTGTTTCTCTCTCTCACCTTCTCTCTCTCTATTTCTCACTCTCTTTCTCACTTCGATTTCTCTTTTTCTTCTCTCTGTGTTTCCTCCCTCTTTTCTTCTTAATTCCTCTTTCATTTAATGTTTTTCCTCAAAAGTTGACATCATTACAAACAATTCGTATTGTGGCGAAACTGTAAAAAAGACGTAATTAAATAAATAAAATACATAATTAAATAAATAAACAAAAATATAGAAATGAACAAAAAAGAAAGTAACAGAAAAATGGTATGCGAGCGAGTTCCCAGCTATGATTTATGAAAGTCTCAACGACGTGATAAAATTTTAATGAAAAGATAAAGATTTCCTCTTCTCCTGCTAGGTACAAACACCAAGATGAACAGCTTTTTAAATCCCTCTCCCTCTTACGTTCTAATCAGAGAAGGAAATACAGAAATGTTTCCATATTATTGTTGTTAATTAACACAATAAAATACTAATTTATTGGCTTTTTTTATATATATTCACGAATTATTGTATATACAAATGCAATATTTATTTCAATAAAAGAATAAGATAATACATACATTATATAATGTAACTCATTTACATCAATATATAAAATAGCACACGTTTAAGAACAAAAAAACCCTTTAAAATTAAGGATAATACGTCAATGTTGAAAAAGTTGTTCCGATAACCAACAACCAATCAGAAGGAATCGTCTTTACAAAACATCAATGTTGGAAAATTGCTATACCAACCAACAGCAAATCAGAAGAAATCATCTCTGTAAATCGTCAATTTTAAGAAAAATGTAAGTGGTAAACAATAGCCAAGAAACCGTCTCCCACGTCTCTTACTTATTTTGAAGACATTTGAATATCAGTAGCTTTATTATAACTTTTGTTTTCATGAAGGAAACTTGATTTTTTTAAATATGGATGACATTATTATATATAATTATACACCTATAACAATTTTTCGAAATTTGGTTGCAAAATTATTTAACGATAGCAGGAACCCTACACTGAAGATTACGTTAAGATGATACACACGTGTATGTAAGTCATAATTAATACTCCTTATATATATATATATATATATATATATATATATATATATATATATATATATAGAATTAACTCATTTTTTCCCTCGGATAATGCTCTTAATATGATTAATCGTAGATTCCTATATTTTTTCTGCTGAGAGTTCACTGCCAAAATCGGTTAAAATCAATGGAAGTAGTAAAATCTTTTCTCTCTAATTAATTCCTCTCTAAACGGTCACCACTTACACCGTTGCGGGATCGTTCACAAGGGGCAGGTACGTAGTTGCTTAAAAAACCTGCAATGGAATTTTACCGTGCCTTTCCCTTCTATGCTTTCTATTGGGTGAAACGCACCATGGGATTACCCGATAGCGACATTCCCACAAACATTAATTTTTTTCCCCCCGACTACCTTTAAGTTGTTTAATTACCTTTTTCCCCAACATATTCTTTCCATTTCTTTTTTGTATAAAATTAACATTTACAACATCATGTCCGTTTTATTTCGTTTTGTAGTTGCATTAAAAAAAACTGGAATGGAATTTTACCGTTCTTTTTCGTTCTATGCTTTCTACTGAATGGACATAACCGGATCTACGGGATATTTATGGCATTTTTTTGGGGTTTCCCTGTGTTTTATTGTTTTTGTTTTGCTGAACACATTCATCATCTTTTACCCTAATTTTTGCTTTTTCATTTTCCGATTTCTTTTTTAAAGAGGTTTGACGTTTGTTCACTGTTTTTTTTTGTTTTTTTTTCCGATTTTTGAAAGAAATTTAACATCGTTTTTTTTTAAATATTTAAATATATATATATATATTATTTTCAGGCATCGTTAATTTACATTGATGCGTGCGTAAGCATGACACCCTAGAGTATGTGCATTTAAATTAACAATAATTCTATAAATACATATGTACATAGAATTAGACAAAACGTATATATATATATATATATATCTTACCTGAAAGCATTGTTATATTACACTGATGACTGTGTAAGCATAAATGATCAGTGTATGCAAGTGTAAATTAATAATTATGATATAAAATATATGTAAATATAATTAAATTAAAAACGTACATATATTACAAAAAACTGGTGTTTGTTGGTCTAAATAGATAATTGTTATCTAAATATATATGTATATATAAATAAACAAACGTAAATAAATAATCTATATTTATATATATGTATATATATATATAAATATGTTACTGACAGGAATTATTACCCTACACTGATGATTACGTAAGCGTTAACTACTATTTTATGTACGTCTGAAGTAACAGTTATATATATATATATGTACTAGAGATTTAGAAGGCTGTCACAATGCGCGAAATGAAATATGGTCGTTGTTGTTAAGAGAAGTCGGGAACAAGTGGCGATTTACAAATCAATACGTGCATACATATATTTTATATATACATATATTTATTCAGTTATGTTAGGTAAAATGTATTATTATGTCTGCGACAATATCCATTATTAATTTCGGAAAAAATTCCCTTTCAAATGGTGGCCGATACAGATCGATTCAAAGCATGCTAGATGATGGAGCGCAAGTCGGTTGGCTATGTTGGGCCTCGGAGCAAATGTGAGTAGGGGATTTATGTATGGTCTGATTAGGTAATTAACATGTTTATAATTTTTATTTATTTCTAGTTATTTATTTGTTTTTTTTACTTATATCTTGTTGCGTGAGCTTTTTTTAAATTTTGTATGATCTCTATTTTGTTGTCTTTATCATTATGATTATTATTATTTTTTTCTGTTGATATGTATGGTGTCTATGTTTATCTAGGTCACGTAAGTCGCTAGTGGGCTGTGTCCGTTCAGCAATTGAAGGCTAGAATAGGTATCTAAACACCCAGCTCCCGAATGGGAACACACCACCCCGCACCCCACCTCCCCTCCTCTTCACATCCCACCCCTACTCTATCCTTCAATAGCTGACCGCTGATATATATATATATATATATATATATATATATATATAATTCGGTAAAAAAAACTATAGAAAAATGTATTACTGCCAGTAATTATTACACTGCCCTTTTGATTGTCTATGCACGAAAAACTAGTGTATGTAGGTATTTATTATTATAAATAAATGTATGTATATCATTTGGACCTCTATCTTTTTATTTTTGTTTACAAAATAAAAATCCTATTTACTTAGTTTCTTTTTTAAATATTTATTTGTAAGTTTTTTGCATATATAAAAATACTATTTATTACAATAAAAAATTTAGATAATTATGCATTTTAGAATTAGAAATTATAACTCATTTATATTAATAAATTAACAGACTGTGTTGTTACCGCAGTTTGAACGTCAATGTTTAAAATTTTCTATGTTTACCACAGCAAATCAGAATTAGCAGTCTGCCACAGTCCTTACATAATCTACGAACTTTTGGACATAAATAATTCATCATAACTTTTGTTTTAATGAACGAAACTTAAATTTTTTTAAAATTCCAATATAGCTAAGAAAGTGGCTTATGACCTATAAAATATGTTTGAAATATTGTCCCAAAATGAGTGAGCTGTGAATCTTTAAACAGTCCTAAATGAGTAAAACTAACACTTAATCATATAGTCAAACACGGTAGTGTTTAAATGATAAAACATAGACTTTCTGAACACGTCGAAGTCCTGCAGTTGTGTCAGCCATCTTTGACATATTGCTGCTATGTTTAGAAATATTTCTGTTCTGCGTAAGCAGACCTATAATATAATGTCATTACTTGCTTTCTAAATAAGTTACACTTATGGAAGTACTCTGGTTAAATTTTCAAATGTTTGTCTGTAGCATACAAACTATGTAGGATTTTATGACATATTTTTAACCAACGCAAACCATACGCTATTTTTCTGTTGTACCAAGACAGATACTACACTTTGCTAATATCTCGAGGCTCGTAAAGCGTATCTTTGTACATGTTTAACGGCTACCTCTCAGCATTATTATTGTGTTATTACATGATATTTGATTGGTTATTTACATTGCATCTTCGGCTATCTTACGAACTCTTTTTGAAAGAAAATGGATTGCAGATGAGGTGATACGGTCTACGACGTGCTTTTAATAAGTTCCCAGACTTTCTTTTGTACAGGCATTGACAATCATCTTTGACGTTTAACAACTCAATATGGTATTGCTATGCATCTTATGAGATGGCTGACCAATTGTTATGATTTCAGGTACAATTGAACAGCTACGGCAGGAATTGGAATACACTTTACTGAAACCTGATTGTTACAACTGGTTATTTTCAAACGTGCAGTCTGGACGATGGGAACTTAAGAAAACGAATATGCAATAAAGTTTTTTTTTTAACCTGAAAAATGCCAAAGAAACACATGGATTAATTCAGACTGCATTTGGATCATCTTGAATGAATTGTGCATTAATTTTTTAGTACAATCAGAAATTTAATGAAGGCAGACAATCTATGAGGGATTATAAGATGTGTGGGAGGAGTAAGGAAGTCATATCGACGGAGTTGATTAGTGAATTAATGATTTTCATCTATAAAAATTACTGTGTACCTACAAAGAATATAAATGCACCGATTGATGTTAGTTTTGGAACTGTACAAAAATAATTATTTGCAAGGAACTAAAGATGCAGAAGATTTCTACAACTCACTTGATCACAACTCAATCATTTTTATTAGCATTGGCATCAAAACAGCTCCTTACCGTCCCTATAATCCTTTTTAATAATTTTTATCAAATACCTTTTTTGTTCTTTTTAATACAATTCTATGTCATGTCGTATATTTTAATTGGTATGTTAACTTTTATGGCATAGTTTTAAACAATTATTTTACTTATATAATATGTGGCTTTTAATTATTACCTTTTCTATAAAAATATTATTTTTTTGTTATAATTAAGAAAAATTCACAAGATATAAAAATGCGTATTTACCCTAATTACGCATGTATTCTATTTTAAATATATATTAATATACAAACGCAACACGTAAATTTATACATGACATTCAAAAGTACATTGGCCTCTTTATTTTTATATTATACATAAAAGTTCTTAATATTTAACGTATATTACGATTGATCTAATAAATAACTTTATTATAGTATCTTATTCACGAAATGAGAATATGCTCATACGTATTTTGTAATACAAGACAACTCCTGACCGAGGAGACGTGTGCCTATCTTGTGATATTGCTGATGCTAACTTAGTCCGAATACGAGCGCATATAATATTACTTTTGCTTGAATGTTAGCAGCGAGTCAAGTTGCGTAAATCAATATTTCTGCTAGGATTATACAGCCGCACCTATTTGTCACAATGTAATTCCAATGACACACAAAGAATGCAGGTCAGATTCTTGATACATCATAAAATAACAAAAATATTATAATATTGATCAAAGACTAAAGTTTATAAAAAGAAATACACAGTGTACGAGAAAAAAACGCAAATACAGATATTTATGCAGTTGACCGAGGGGAAATCTTAGTTATGGACGTATGTGCATAGATATTATGAGCCAAAACTATCAATATTAGACTAGTTGTTTCAATTTCCATATAAATGAGTTCCGGCTAGTATTGTTATGTGGTGGGGGTTATTATTAAGATGGCGTATATATTTGTATTGTTGTTCATGCTAGTATTAGAAACTCTTAGTGTGATATCTAGAGAAAGTCTTACGAGTGTTCATGTGTTGAGTGTTCATATGTCTTAAAATGTTCCTGTTTGTGGTACATGTTAATACAAGAGAGCCGACGGCTTGTAATACACAATGAATTTTATACATAGATATATAGACCGAGAGTTTGTGCTTTTGGTATTTATACGTTTGACAGTTCTTATATCAACGGGAGTGTTTCTATAACCAATGACATATATTTCTCACCTATTTTTGAGATGATGATTTTCACAAAGTTCTTATAATATAAATGGACAATACCTTTTCTGTTGAATCACAACACGAAGACGCAGATACACAAAGATGATGACGTCCTTTATTTCATGGCCGGTCCATGATTTCGCTTGAGGAATTCAAAGTTTCTTTACATGGCCTTTTCTTCTCCAACCTTTTGCTTCTACTGTTTGACGTAAGCAGCCGTCTCTGACCTCTCTCTCGGCTCTTTCTCCCCGACTCTTCTCCTCTTCTCTCAGACTGTATCTAAAACTCTACCTATATTGAGAACTCGTCACGTCATCGTAGGATTAAACATGTGCTCATAAAGCACGTTGGGTAACATGCGTCTCGTTGCCAAACTTGACATGACCCCGATTTCAGTAACCTATTTTTCAAATAACCTCTTTACAAAATATGTTTACAAATTCAATTGACGATAACATTCCTTATTTTAATTTTCACAGAAACAAATTTCATTATTACATTCCTTTTCCAATAAACAGATATCTAACTATTTTGTATGAGCTAAACAATTGCGATTCCTCCTTCCTTATTTCAATAAGATTCTGTATTTATTTTAACTTTTGATTGGAATTTTAAATTCCAAATATAACTTCGCAAGTTCGAATCCTTTACTATCCTATTTCATATTTACATTTAACTAATTCCTTATTTTTTACTTACATGAAAAGGGGACAGCCCTTTTTCATGTAACAGTATGTTTACGATAAATATTAACAAAGTCGAATGCAAATATAATATACTAAAGCTGAACGTCGGTATATAAAGCTGAAAACCTATAAAGGAGAAGCACTGCGTCCTTTTCTCCTTCGATTACATTTAAGGGTATAACGTTTTTAACGTATATAAAAAGTATATATTACGTATATAGTACCTATATAATATAATATATTTAGAAATAAATCGACAAAACTAATCGTAAGTCTACGTCAAACAAAATTTTGATATGTGTATAATGATTTTAATTGGGAAATATTACTGTGTATCCTTTTTGGGTAAAACATTTAGACAAATGAATTATAACAAGTGATTGTAGTTTGTATTATTCATAGATTTAAGATAAAGGAAATAGAAAAGTAAAATTAAAAACTAAAACCGGGTTTTAGAAAAGAAATGTAGAGCTGTGAATACTCATTTCCAAGTGATGCTGGTGTTTCCCGAAAAGAGTACATTTATCAATCGATATTTTGACTAAAATAATTTGTTAAGAACAATTTCCATCTAACACATGTTGAATTACACATTAGATATAAAAATAGTTGGAAGACTGTTATTTTAAAACGTTTGCATTGTAATGTAAATTAAAAAATAATGTTTGTAATTATTTTAATATATATTTTTATTTGAATCGAATCGAGTGAAGAGGTTTATCTTTGATTTCTTACGTGTTAGTTTTCGTTCCTTCCCTGTTTAACATAATAGCATTTTTCTATTGATAAAATATAAAGGAATATTTATAGCTAAGTTTCATTTTTATTAGATACTAGCAGATATAGCGGTTCAGTCAGCTTTGTCCGGGCCCTATGTACTCTTAAAAACTTATATATATATATATATATATATATATACAAAGTTTTGGGTAGAGCACTGTCTGAACAATCTCACCCGCTACTTAATTGACTTAAAATGCCAAGCTCGTTGTTTGTTTGTTTACGAACAGACAATTTGAGCACTATAACAGTGGTGACGGGTACCTATTTAAATAGACATTCCGACGAGTTATTTACGGGCGTCAATTCCATGGTCGAGTGGGAGAACCGCCGACTGTCAACACGGCGGTTCTAGGTTCAATCCTTGGCTTGGGAGAGATGCTAGTCTAGCGGCACTGATGAGTTGTGATACAACAAAACAGGACTGTATCTCGATGACTACATATATATATATATATATATATAGGTTATTTGAACATGAGTATAAACCTCTTAATAAATATATATATATATATATATATATACATACATACATATATATGTATATATATGCATGTATACATATATATGTATATATGTATGTATATAAATATATATATTTATTTATTAAGAGGTTTATACTCATGTTCAGGTAACCTACATTTAAAATGTCTATTGTTTGGACAAAATATTGGCGGAAGAATTTGGTAAAGTTTCAAAGCTCAAATCATTAAACTTTGACCTCTTATCGACGAAATTCATGGTCAAAATCCGATTAAAAAGATTTTTCCAAATCTCAAACGCCCTTATGTAAAATCTCGAGTCTGTAGACAATAGTAAATTAATAGCAAATAATTTTGTGTTTGAGAGTAATAGTGAATTAACTTTGACCCCTATTATGACCCCTTCAAATTTATTTTTGTGGCAGAGTATTATGCTACGGAAATATTAGACAGACACTATTACTTTAAAAATTAGACAGGCGATATTATTTTAAAGCATATAATAGATAGATTAATTCACAAGTAATCTGAAACCCAAAATCATTGGCTATTAATTTTTTCATGTTGCTCTCAACTCCAAACCTATTTACTGTTAATTCACTATTAATCTAACACCCAAAATTATTTGCTACTAATTTACTATTTCCTAACTCCAAACATTTTACTAATAATTCACTATTAATCTCAAACACAAAATTATTTGCTATTAATTTACTATTGTAATCAACACCACACTTATTAAATATTAATTCACTCAACTCGACCCCATGAAATATTTGCTATTAATTTACTATTGTTCTCAACTCCAAACTTATTTACGAATAATTGACTATTAATCTGAAACTCAAAATCATTTGATACAAATTTACTGTTACTCTTTAATTAAAACTTGTTTTACTATTAAATCCCTGCTGATCTACAACCGAAAACTACTTGCTATTAATTCACTATTGTTCCCAAGTGCATAATTATTTAGTAATAATCAACTATTAATCTTAAACCCAAAATTATTTGCTATTAAAGTACTATTACTCTCAACTCCAAACCTATTTATTATGAATTCGCTATTAATCTCAAACAAAATTATTTGCTACTAATTTACCATTGTTCTAAAATACACAACTTATTTACTATTAATTCTCATGTAATCTCAAACTCCAACTTATTTGCTACTTATTTACTATTGTTCTTAACTCCAAACTTATTTACTCTTAATTCACTTAGAATCTCACACCCAAAATTATTTGCTATTAATTTACTATTACTCACAACGAGAAGTGTTTTTACTACTTGCCTTTCTGCCCGGCGTTGATCGGGCCCTATATACTGTTCCTAACTTGCGCTAAGTGTGAATACACTTTATGTCAGATTTTAAATGTTTAGACCAAAATTTGTCTGATTCATTTCGTAGAGACCGCAGAGGTATATTTTTTTAACATTTGACCCATAATTTGACCCATTACCATTTATTATTATGATTTCAAATCAAAAGGTAAAGTTTTACCCATATCCAAGTTACCTACATTTTAAATTTCAAGTAATTAGACCAAAAATGGCAGAGGAATTTGGTAGAATATGCAAAGGTCAACTCTTTAAACTTTGACAGCAAAATTTTCAACCCAAAACGGATGAATTGGATGAGTAGATTGCTAGACACCGCAAAGGTAAAATCTTTTGAACTTTGGCAGTGCAGATTTTCGACCCAACCTGATTAAAAAGCTTTCCCCATCTCTGATTACTCTTTTTGTAAAATTTCAAATGTTTAGACCAGAAATTGGCTTAGTAATTTGGTAGAGACCGCAGAGATCAATTTTATTAAAAACTTTGACCCCTATTATGACCCCTTCACATTTATTTTTGTGGCTCAAATCAAATTAAAAATGTTCAGCCATGTCCAAATAACCTAAATTAAAAATTTCAAGCGTGTACACCCAAACTTGACTCAGGAGTTTGGTAGAATTTTCAAAGATAAAATTTTTGAACTAGTATCCCCTGACCGCCACACTTCTGGCCGAAAACCAATTAAAAAGATTTTCCCAAATCTCCATATCCCTTATATCAAATCTCGAGTCTGTAGACCGACAATTGAGAGAGTTATTTGGTAGGAAATGTGCACAGACACATATACAGGCATACCATTTCACTTTTATAGAAAGATAGATGGATAGATTGATTCACTATTATCTCAACCCCCATATTATTTGCTATTAATTTAGTATTTTCTCAACAGCAAACATTCATACTATTACTTCCATATTAATCTCAAACCAAAAACTATTTGCGATTATGTTACTATAGTTCTCAAATTCAAACCTGTTTACTAATAATTCACTATTAATCTCAAATCCAATATAATTTGCTATTTATTTACTGTTTTCTCAACTCCAGCTTATTAATTATTAATTCAATATTTATCTCAAACCAAAATTATTTGCTATTAATTTAGTATTTTTCAACTCCAAACATATTTGCTATTAATCCACTATTAATATCAAACCCAATATTATTTGATATTAATTTACTATTTTCCCAACTCCAAACGTGTTTACTATACATTCACTATTAATCTCAAACAAAAGTATTTGCTATTAATTATTTTTCTTAACTCCAAACTAATTTACGAATAATTCACTATTAATCATAAACCCAAAATTAGTTGCTACTTATTTACTATTACTCTAAACTCTAAACTTAATTACTCTCTATTCACTATTAATCTCAAACTCCAAATAATTTCCTATTAATTTACTATTACTCTCAAAACCAACCTTATTTACCAATTGCATTTCTGCCCGGCTTTGCTCGAGCCTTTTGTACTGATAATAACTTGTCCTATGTGTGATTATACTTTTATGTAAGATTTCAAATGTTTTCACCGAAAATTGTCTGAGTAATTTCGTAGAGATAGCAGAATTATTTTTTTTTAAACTAGGAACCCAATTTTTACCTCTTAAGATGTATTGTTTTGGTTTTAAATCAAAATAAAATGTCTGGCTCATGTCAAAGTTACCTATATTTAAAAATTTAGTCTTTAGACCCAAAATTGGCGGAGGCGTTTGGAAAAAATCTGCAAAGGTCAACTCTTTACTCCAAAACATATTAAAATGCTTGCTGCATGGCTGAATACCCGTCATATACCATTTCAAATATTTAGACCCAAAATTTGCTGTGTAGTTTGCTGGACACTGGTTTCAAACACAGCCTACAGAAAATGGACTCTGATTTATGAAAGTATGATAGGTCATGGAAAGGGAGGGTTATAAATAGATAGCTTCGGATTTGGGTGTATTAAAACCAAAGCAAAGTATGCTGAAAGTAAAAATAACATAGATAAACCTCACCTGTTCACCTGAAACAAAATATTCTGTGGATCTATATTAAAAAACCTTGTTAAACTTAGTGACATATTTCCATTCTATGGAGGTCAGGCGCGAACGAACACCCCATCATTTTATTATACCATATTTTTTCAAACGGAAACATAATTATCAAAGTATACTTACGCAGATATATATGAAAAGTACATATTTCCATTCTATGGAGACAAGGCGCCAACACAAACCCCACAATCTTATTATACCCTCCCTATTTAATTTAAAACATACTTATTAAAGTATTGTTATGTACATCTATATCAAAACACTTGTAAACGTTTTTTGTTTTAATTTTTGATTTTTGATTTCCATACTTTGTGGACCAAGTGCGTACGCATACCCCCAAATTTTTATGAATCATCATTACACCAGATCAAACATACCCATTCCTGTGTCTCAATACATCTACTATCATTCTATGTGATCAGTTTTCTATAATATTCAACCATATAGGAGCCTATTCGTGACCAGACACACACACACACACCTTCAGCTTTATATTATAGATATAATAGATGGATATTTATATTTTTTATCATTCGTAAGAAAACTGTTTAGCCAGTACGTAATTCAACCATCAGCATCAACTTTCTGTTTTGGAATTCACAATAATCCTTATGTTATTTCAGGTATCATCAGCTGTTTTCCATGAAACTGTTTCGGGGATTTAAAAACAAAACAGTATAAAACATCATGGCAACCCAGTAATATTGATCACACACTTCCTCCCTTAATCACAAAAACAAAAAAAAAATGTTCGGAATATTTGATCTAGTTTCCTCCTCAAGATTTATTTGGCTAACCTATTCATGCTATGAAAAATCTATTCCTTACTTGAAACACTCATGCTTATCTCAAAATTCAAAATGGATAGTTTTTGTAATTTACCAGTCAGTTGTATTTATGCAATTCGGTTTAATCCATTATACTACTTATCGCCTTCTTCTTTTATTAGTACTTCATACATTTATATTCTTAATATATTTTTATGAGTTTTATGCGATTTAAAAACATCAGGATAACGAATACGTTATTTAACTGTTTAAATATTTTAGTTTTATCCAACCTTGTTTTTTCATTCCTATTACTAATCCAGAAACTGTATGTATATAATCTATAAATTGTAATATATATATATATATATATATATATATATATATATATATATATATGTATATATATATGATGAAAATAATGGAAATAGTATTTCGAGAAATAGAGAAATAAAGAGGAACACACCGTGCCATGCGTTCATCAAGGTTTCGTCTTGAAATAGTCTCAAAATAAAGTCGAAACGTTGATGAACACATAACACAGTCTGTTTAAATATTTTAGTTTTATCCCAACCTTGTTTTCTCGTTCCATCTTATCTAGAAACTGTATGTATAAAATCTATAAATGTTAATATATATATATATATATATATATATATACATATATATATATGTGTGTGTTTGTGTGTGTTTGTGTATGTCTGTTTCCATACAACATTACTAAAATACCAGCTTGATTAAAATTAAAACAAGAAATATATTTTGATGTTTTTAGTGGGTATTAATTTCATGAATTTTTTATCCTAAGTTTATGTTGGCATCGTTTGTCTTTTGCTTCAGTGAGTTTATTTACATGGCAAGTGAACAGACCTACTTCAAGTTGATAACTTATGTAAAATCAAGCGTGGAATATGTTTATAGTTAATTTGTTTTAGTTTACAGAAGAATTACTCGACAATCATACTTAAGACACCAAAGAAACACACTCTCTATAAATACATATGCTTTTAAAGGTCTACGATTCTATATAATAAAAAGAGGAGTAGACAGTGGACATATTTCTGTTACGATATACATATTCGATATCTTGTACCAAAAAATAACTGCCAGTTACCTCGTTCGAAAGGTTATGTATATAACAGTAAATATGGAAAAGATATTTGAATGAATAAATAAAGGCACCCCATTTATCTCATATGAATTAAGATTCATATTATTAGGAAACCGTCTCAAACTGTTTCTTTTCGTGCATATACACCCACTAACGTTTACATACAATGCACACGCACAGATTAACAAAAAAACTCACCGTACACACACAGGCATACACACACACGCACATACACACACGCACACACATATATGTATATATATATATATACATATATATATATACATGTATGTGTGTGAGTGTGCGTGTGTTTGTATGCCTGTGTGTGTACGGTGAGTTTTGTGGTTAATCTGTGCGTGTGTATTGTGTGTAAACGATAGTGGGTGTATATGCACGAAAATAAACAGTTTGGGACGGTTTCCTAATAATATATATATATATATATATATATATATATATATATATATACATTTAGTAGAAATGGTAATTAATAAAAACCTGAACAAAGTGTTCAATATTGTTGTAGAGCAAATATGCAAATAAAATAAAAAAGAATATATATATATATATATATATATATATAAGCAGGGAGATCTGATGTTGCCCAGGATTGAATGATGATCAACGAATGTTTCACACTCCATATTTTTATTGTCATCGGAATTGGAAAAAAATCCTCCATATTTCAAGCAAATCGATTGACTACCTCTCTAGTTTTTACCCATGTCGGTGCATTAATAGGAAGCTTCAAATGCCTGTCCCGAGTGACTTAGTTCACAATACATTTAAACTATATTGAACTGTAGAGAAATTTCTGTTGCGTTTAAAAATTATTTTTATATACACTGGATTGAATAAAAGTTTACGAAACAAAAACCAAGGAACATGCTTCAAGTGTGCTTTAATCAGAAACATTGATTTCGAACGCACTTCGTCATATCAAAGAACCTACAGTTTATTTGATTTGTCTGGCCTTAACGCTAGTGCAATCATAATTGTGAGAATTCAAGTTTAAGATGGAAAAGTAAACTAATCTGCAGGACTTGTGCTTTCAATGAAAAATTAACTTCGGAAGCGTCCCTGTCATAACGAAAAAATCCACCGCTGATTTTTATATGTCGAACCTTTGAGCTTGAGTGATAAGAACATTTCTGAAATGAGTTGTGCAAGCTGTTAACTTTGGTAAAAATGTCTGCTCATTCTTATATGGGATTATTCTGAATGCCGATACTTATCGAAAGCATTCCCATATGAAACCGACTTAAAACATTAGCAGGCATATAAAGTGCTGCCATGTAAAATTTCATATAAATCAGCCAAAACATTTTCAACTTCATAAGGAACAAACACACGCATACATACAGTTTCTCCGTATATATATATATATATATATATATATATATATATATATATATATAGTCACTCACATACAGTACTGTTTTGTAGATCATCAGTGCGGCTGGACAGGAAAATACCTCAAGTCAGGATTGAAACCCGATCGTCACACAAAAAATTATAATAGCAAAGATATTTATATTTTTTTTTAATTACAGATTTCGCATAATTTTTATATGCAAGATTTTAATAATTTCCTTGTTCACAAGCATGTGGAACTTTCGGCGTAACATAATTTTTTATATAATCTCGAACAAAATCAATTTAAAAACAGCAACATAAAAATAATTAAATAAAAAAATGATAAAAATTGATACAAGCGTTCAGATTAGAAATGTATGGATGTTCGTCTGAGAAAAAAAATCTGACACCCCTACCTCTTTTTACTATCACGATTCCTTTTGAAACAGCGTTTGATTGGCTGAAATTTTGGGCCTCCTATTAATTGGGTTTACAAAATTTTAATTTGTTGCGTTTTTGGCGAAAAGTAAATTACTTGCTTTTTTACGACTAATTAAGTTATTTTTGCACAAACAATATGTTTTTTTTTAATTCAATATCTTCGGCAATTACTAATTTTCTTTGAAATAGACCCAGAAAAATAATATTTATCTTTTAAAGGAGTTGACCAATGCATTTATTTAACTTTAAAATTTAGCTGAATTGTTTAGCTCGCCGTGAAAACATTTTTCATAATTATTTTTTTTTTTACGTGTACAAATATTTTTATCCTTTAGGAAATTTACTTTAGCCTCTTATCTTTCAAATACAATCAAAAAGTAGTCGGAAACCTACAAAAAATGATGATAAATCGGCATTATAATCTAGGTCCCCCTATTTTTTGCCCGCCCATTTTTGCCCGTACCTATTTTTTTAACACGGTAGTAACCGCTTATCAAGGCCCGGAAGCCACTCAGGAATAAGGGTTATTGCAAGTACAGTACGTTAGTGTGGAGAGTTGATGAAGTGTTTACTTAAGGAGGTTGTTCATTAGGAATTTCTTAACTTTGGACTTGAAGACATCCAAGTTGTAGTCCGGTGGGAAGCAGACTGACGGAAGAGAGTTCCACAGGCGTGCAGTTCTAAGAAAGAAGCTTTTTCATGGAATCCGCGTTTTGATTTAGGCACATATAAAGAGTGGGGGAAATTTTTCACAGTGGATTCAGCTAGACGGGTGTTTTTCGTGAAAGATTGGCGAGGGGGGGACCCGTGATTGGAGTTCAGACGAGCACCTGCCATGGAAATAACGATAAAACAAGGATAGGCTCGCAACGTCTCTTCTGTGGGAGAGAGGTTGCAGGGTAGAGAAAAGAGCATCCCCCACTGAGCAACGAAGTCTATTTTGTACTCTGTCAAGGCAGGATAGGCTGTTTTTAGCAGTTCCTGCCCAGATATGGTAGCAGTATTCCATCCTTGGGCGTACTTGGCTTAGATTTACCTAACCTATTGGACTAAATATTTAATAATAACATTCCAACTGATGCAATCTTCGTACAAGCCAATGCCCTATGCCATACATCAAAAGTTTCAATGGGATCGTTTGAGAAAAATGTGATTACAATGATGAAGTGACGCCCTCAATGACCAGATTTAAATTCTATTGAAACTTTGTGGACCCAACTAGGAAAAAAGAGAGAACACACAAATGTCCAGCAAAAATGTAGACTTGACGGACTGAGCATACAACTCTCAGGTGTTCTTTATTATTTTTTACATTGGTTACTGGCAGTCCTAAAGACAGCGTTCAACTCAGTACATCTATTTCGTTGGAAGCAATGGATATAGTTGTTTCTGTGAGTAGTGGTCGCACACATTCTGGAGAGAACATGTCTGGCTTTTAGGTTTTTGCAAGAATTTCCGGAGGGTATGAAGTGTCTATACCTACAATGTACTATTCCGTCAGATCTGATACTTTTTTTAAACATGCAATGTAGAAGCATGATTTACGTTAGCTATCCCAGTCAGCCATAATGGCAAGCAATCTACGAAAGCCATTGAGTACCAATATATTGTACGATGGCGAAGTGTGCTGGAGGATTTATTACTGTTTTTTACATATTAACTATGTACCTTCTAGTGGTTGGAGTATCCCAGTGGGATCAGAAGGAAAAATGAACATAGCTAAGGACAGGTTGTGAGAAAAATGTGTAATAGAGTTGCATAATGACCGTCAGTGCCAAGCACACGAGTGAGTTCCTGAACTATATGAGTAAGATCATAAGAATCAAGTGATGTGAGAGAGACGTTTCGGTGAAGAAGAATGTGGGGGGGGCTACTCAAATTACAATATTTTTGCAATTTATTTACATTTCTGCATTTTATCAAGAACCTTCAAATAGGACAGAGACTCATCAGTGTTCCAAAAATGGTCTGACAGCCAATTTGTGTGGATCGGGATTGTCATAAATTGTCATGAACAAACAAGTAAAAAAGTTAAATTTGTCAGAAAAAACCGTGCATGATATTTCAGATACATGAAGATTCTCTTAAGGTAATCAGAAAGACGAACATAATTCTTTAGAGAAAATGAAATGCAAAATTAAGTCCATTATAATGTTAATAGACCAGTTGGAAAGTTCCCAAAGCAGGTGAAATAATGGAAATCGCTTTTTGTTCACTTCGCACAATGCAGTAGTCCAAAGAAAAGATGGTCTCCAGTTAAGTGGGATCGAGAAATAAAAAAAGAACAGATACACTGCAGGTCATCTTTCATCGCTGGCTTAATTACAGTTTTATTTTTTTCTCTTATAATAAGCACAAGTCCATATTGCATATTGTGCTTTTTCATTCGATTAACTTATCTATATATAAATACTGGTATTTATATTAGATTGAAGTGTACCATTGCATATATCAGGAAACCCATGCATCTTTATTTCATTACTCTTTTATATACACTCGTGATCATAAAAAATTTGCCAAACAAATGTTATACATTTTATCGCATTAAATGCTATATTCAACAAAGAACTATTGAACAAGGAAACTTAAACGAGATAAATAACACAGAACAAGACATTCCTTTAATAAATGCTTGGGATCGGATCGCATTTCGTTTTGATTTCTTTAAAAGATCCATCCTTTTAGACATGTTCACAACCAAAGTGGAACACTGTGAAGAGGATATGCTATTCCATTCGCTTTGCACAGCTTCCTACAGTTTGTCATTATTCGAAAAATTCTTCCACGAAAGGCATGAGATAATATGGACCAACTATTCTTGATTGGGTTTAAATCGGGGCTTTGATCTGGCCAAAATATCACATTAATTGAATTATCAGAAAACCATTTTTTGTGAGTTAACAGTGTGTGCAGGGATATTTTCATGTTGAACAATAATGTTATGAGGTATTCCCAGCATTTGGATACTTGGTAACTTTCCTGTTTCTAATATTCGAATGTAGTCCTTTGCATTGATTGACTTTTCAAATCTCATAGGTTCCCTAACTCCTGCTGCAGTAAAAGTTCCCCATGTCATTATCCCTCCATTCCGGTGTTTAACTCTCGTTTTTTATGCAACTTGGTGAAAATCGTTCTCCAGTTCTTCGATTGCACCATTCGCGAGCATCGGGATCATCACTAACAAGACAAAACCTTGATTCATCTTACCAGAAAACATTCCTTAACCAGTCTGTATCTTTCTTGCCATAATACGAGAAAACACTTTTTTCTATCATTGATGTTCTTCTTAAAACAAATGGCTTCTTTGCACACCGTTTAAAATAAACTCCAATTTCGTTCATTCGTCTACATATTGTATATCTGGAAAGAGAATTTCCAGTCCCTGTTTTGAATTCTTTGCTATGGCCAACATAAGTTTTCTTTCAATCCTTCAAAACAGTTAATTTGTCTGTGGTCGTCCTTCAAAGTTGATGCTCTTGGGCGACCAGATCCAGATTTCCCTTTTACCAAGCATTCGACTTCGAACCTATGACCAATTCGCCTCACTACATAAAGATATATTTTCACTTTGCTTTTCTTAAAATATTAAAAAAATCTGCTTGTAAGTCATTTTGCACTGCTTTAATCCTGCAATTCATTTTTTTATATCCTCAGCAAGATGCGGTCTTAACATTTTTAGGATTAATTTTTCCACGTATTATTATACGCTATAAAAATTATGATCTGCAAAATAGAAATATTCAGTTAAAATTTACAAAAATTCATCGAACAATATTGAAAAATCGATTTCTTCCTTTTTTCACTCTTGGTCCTTTTTTTGCACATATATAAAACAAACCTTATGTGTATCTGTGAGTCCACGATCAGACCACACTCTCTTCGTCAACCTTCCAAAAGCTACAGATGCCTTCCGAATTTGCCTGCCGATTTCAGTGTTGAGACAGTTTTCTCTCGACAGAAAACTACCAAAATACACAAATGAATCAACTACTCCAGTCTAGCACCACAGACTAGGATGTTCGGCTCCACGTATGACTGGCGTGGTGCAGGAATGAATATCACCTTTGTTTTAGGCAAAGTGATTCTCAGACCAAAGGCAGTGCAAAAGTCAGCAAAGCTATTCATTATATGCCACATAAGTCTCAGTGTGCAACAAAAAAAAAAACAGCACCGTCTGCATACAGTAACTCCTTGACTAAGATATGATGCAGCTTGGTTCTGCCATTAAAATATTCTAAGATTTAAAATGCGACCTGTAATTCGAAACTTTAACATGCCACCATTATCGCAATCCCGAAACGCATGAGCAAGTAAGGCAGCAAAATATATAGAGAAAAGAGTAGAGGTAGGAATATCACCTTATTTGACACCATGGTCAACTCTCATCAGACAATTTTCGGTTAAACGAGACTCGAGCTTACATATCTCTGTGCAATTACTTGAATATTCTAACAAAGGTTGGAGGACACCCTACTTTCTCTAAGATCAACCAGAGAGCATCCCTGTTGACGGTGTCAAACGCTTTGCTTAGATCCACAAACACTTCATACAGCGGTGTCTGTTGTTCAATGCATTTTTCCTGGGCATTCCGGGCTTAAAAATAATATCCATAGTGACTCTGCCAGACATAAAGCCCCTTTGTGGATCGGGTAAAATATTAGGACAAACATCCTCCAGTAACGTGTGTAATAGAAGTCGTGTGAGAACTTTCCCACCAGCTTACAAAAGCGTAACACCACGGTAGTGGTCACAAACATTCTTCTGTCCCTTTCCTTTAAACAAGGTCACCAAGACACCATCAATCCAATACTTCAGACAGGAGCATCTTCCCAGATTTCCTAAAAAACAAAACAAAAAAACAACAATATCATTAGCAATATTCACACCTACAATCTTAAGAAGTTCCACCGTAACACCATGAAAACCAAGTGTCTTGCTACTGCTGACTTGTGCGATAGCCAACTGCACCCCAAACAGACTAGGCAAACGATCCATTCTGAATATGATATCACACTGTGGTCGATTATCAATTGCATCAGCATCTACTGCTGAGGGAGTGTGAACCACATCAGTAAAGTGCTCTTGCTATATTTTCAATAAATTTTCTGCTTTTAATAAATTTTCTGCTTTTATTATGACAGAAATATCTTTCGACAATGGGGGAGGTATTGAAGAGGTAGGAGGACCAAATTATATATATATATATATATATATATATATATATATATATTTAAGCATTAAGATTATGGTCATGAAATTATTATAATTAATCTTTCACAATCCTCGGTTATGATAGGAAAATAAAATGGAAAGAACGCACTGTTTATTCAGCTTGTAATACCGCAACATCTGAATGATAATGCACAATATATAATTATATTCAAAATATATATGGAGTAATATCACTCGGAATAGTTCAGGACGTTTTATTTTTCTGTTATTAAAGTCAACTTTTCCTGATATATCCCTATATTCCTATATTCTCAATTTCCTCACATAGTCTTTGTCGGGCGACTGAGCATGATTTGACACTAGTTTTTATATCTATTCTAAACAACGTAAATCTTACATAGTAAAAATAAATGATCACATATTTGATTGGTGCAAGTTTCTTACAAGTTCACGCACACAGTTTATATTTTCTTTGTATAATGTTTTTATAGTTCATTTTTATGCTAAATTGTTTTCGCTTAAGAAAAATGCACAAATGAATATTGGAAAAATGATTACTAGGATAATTCTAAAAATGAATTTCGGCAAACACTAATACTGAAATCAAAGAATCGACATTCAATAATACATCGAAAAGAAGTTACCAATAACACGAAGCAAACTTTAGTGCAATGACTCTGCATCAAAACGTGGTGTAAGATAATGCATTGATTTCATAGTGGAGCCCAAATGTCTGATGAATTGGCGTTAATGTGGCAATTTGAATCTTTCAAGATCAAGGTCAGCGATCATATTTTGATATGAAATGATGCTAAAATAAAACTGTATAATTATTACAGTCTCACTATGCATTATATATATATATATATATATATATATATATATATATATATATATATATATATATATTTATATTTATATTTCATCGTTCGGCAGTTAGACCCGCGGACTGTCAACACGACAGTTGTAGGTTCGATCGACGGTTGATGCGCTTTCCGGTAATATATATATATATATATATATATATATATATATATATATATGTGTGTGTGTGTGTGCGTGTATATATATATATATATATATATATATATATATATATATATATATATATATATATATATATATATATATATATGTATATATATAACTTTGGATTAAGCGATTTTTAAATATATTATATAAGTCATTATATGACTTTTAGCAATATTATAAATATACATATACAGTAATTATATATATATATATATATATATATTATATAGCAATCATATGCATTAAAGCAATATTGTAAATATATTATATATAGTAAGTATATGCAATTAAGCGAAGCACACTATATGTTTGATTGAGGATAAATATTTACGGACACTGATTCGTGTTTCGATTGAAGAGGTGCCGACTGTCAACATGACGGCTGTAGGTTCGATCTGGGAAAACGTGTAATCTAGCTACACTGAAATTTTTGTATACAATATATATATATATATATATATAAATATATATATATATATATATATATATATATATATATATATATATATATGACAATAAGTTTACCAAGGTAATAAAAATGGTAAACTTAAAATATATTATAAATATTAAAGAGTTAATATTTAAAAGTAAAGTAATCTCAACCAGATGTAAAAGCTCAATAAAACCGAAAAGGGCATGCCGCTTATAATATGAACAAATGATTAATAAAACATGTTAAAAGACATCTTGAAAAAGAGTTAAAAACATATTTAATTTTAAAAAAGAAAGCACAAGATAAGTGGATAGTCCTTAATCCGCGGAGTTTCGAAGAAATACTCTCCTTCTCATCAGAGGGCAGGAATTAGCAAAATGCGCGATCGTATTTTGCATATAAAAGTATTGAATGAAACTACAAGTATGTCACAGATCTTACTTGGTTAAAAAAGGGCGAGGTAAGGGGAATAGGAGGTAAAAGAAAAATGATAAAAAGATTTCACATGAATGGATAGTCCGGTGAAGGGTAAAAAATCCAAGAATGGTAAAATCCAAAGACGGTCGAATTAAAAATTTCCAATCCAACAGGTAAGTTCCAAATGGTCCAAGATTATCCAAAAGGCAGAATTCCTTGGAAAAGAAACACAAATGCAATGAGTTCCAAATCATTAAAAGAAAAGTTCAAATGCGCACAGAAAAAGCACTGGAGAGAATATTTTAAACACGTCTACCAAGGCCAGGGGAATCAAGTAAATAAAGGTTTAAAAAAAACCCAAAAACCGGAAAAACGGTGGAAGTTTAAATTTGAAAACCAAGGTAAAATTGACCCAGAAAAAAGCGCGAAAGTTAGCGTTAATAATTAGGTCAACTTAAATATGCATGTGAAGTCCCAGAATGAAATTAAGAAACACGAGTCAGAGAAACAAATAAATGGCTAAGTTTATGAAATGGAGCGTATATTATATTAAGAAAAGTAAAAAAAAATGAAAATAAATAAATTAAAAATTGAAAATTAAAAATTAAAAAGTTTTAAAAAATTAAAAACCTATATACATACATATATACACAATACATATACATATATATACATAGAGATACATATACATACATACAGACACACAAATTCACACATACATGAACATACATACACACACGCATATACATATATATACATACATGTATACATATACAATAACACACACATATTATACATATATATACAAACACACACACGCATGCATAAATATATACACATATCCAAAAACATTTACAATTGAACAAATACATACATACATACATACATACTTGCATACAATTTAAGGGGAGGGAATGGCCGGTATCTACAAACTCCGGAATAAGGCAAATAAATGTGTAGGTAAATGTGTATAGTAAAATATAAGTAAACAAATACATATAATAAAAATGAGTAGCTGATGTATATATTTAATTAATAGGTATACTTATACCATAAAACGGAGACAGCAGATGGGAAACCGGCCAAAGAAATAAAGAAAAACAAATAAAATTAAATATATAAAAAGCTTAGAAGTTAAGATAAAAAAATATGGGAAAATATATATATTTGAAGGTTAACTTTATAGCTATGTAATTTCAAATTTACCATATTTAGATTTGGACATATGTTTTCAATAGGAGATCGGTTCGGTTTAGTGTTTATTATATTACTACTTTGAGGGGAGGTGATAATTGTTATAGCTTCAGATGTACAGAGGTGACAAGACTTAGATCCTGGAGTATAGGACTTAACTTTTTTAGGATGGTCCATTTAATTGAAAAGTGGGTATTGGCAGAATTAAGCTTTTTAACCAGTGTAGTTAGAGAAGTTCCCTGGTTATTATTTGAATTTTGGTTATTGAAAGAAGAAGTGTGGTTTGAAATTCTTTTCTTTATTAAAGTTGAAGTAGCACCAATATATGTATATGCTTTATTAATAGCTCGGGGTCGAGAATTAATATTAATGTGTTGATTTATATTAGGAAGAGAATTTAAACTTTGTTTATTTTGATGAACAGAGTGTAGGACAATGATTGTAGCAGGATTGTTTTGGAGGGGATAATTAGTGTTGTCAGTTTAATATATATATATATATATATATATATATATATACATTTATATGATTATTTACCATAATAATTAAATACCTATAGACACTAGTGTTTCATTGTTTCAGGAATCATCAGAGTGTCACAATCAACAATCAACTTATTCTAACCCAGCACAAAGCCAGTATGTATGTATGTATGTATATATATATATATATATATATATATATATATATATATATATATATGGGGAGTGTTCGTGTATACATCTATATACATTGTAATCGGAGAGTTTTTCATGCACATCTAAGAAATATACATTCTATCGTACTAAATATTTCAAACATATCTACAAAAGCTTACAACCGTAAATAATTATGCAACTAAACTAAAAATGTAAAACACATCCAATAGTCATTTAATTCATTAAAAAAAAATAATATTCATTTATTCTGACTTTTCTTACTGTTATGGAATAGAAAAATTTAACATTATTTTTTTATTAAGTCCTCTTGAGAAAATGTATAGTTCTTTACTCGTGAAACATACATAGGTTACATCAATTAATAACAACATGAACAGATGCATATATAAAAAGGATAATTCGCATTGAAACATTTTTCTCTTTGGTCTTTTTTCATTCGTCTTTTTCACCTTTCTAATACATATTTATATTTTGTTCTCCCGGATAAAAATATCCACCCTATAATCATCCATCAGCCGGGATAGTAGAACTTATTTTTATCTTTCAGGTATGTCGGACGTTTTAACAAAATGAAAGATACCAGGAAAAGTCGTCAAAAAGAAAACATCGTAAATCGGAACCCGATATATTTACGATCTTTTCCCTTTTTACGACATTTTGTGGTAAAATACATCATATTCTCGGAATATAAAATACCCCTTCAATATTAAACAGTAAGTCCAATTTTTCTAATTCTTATTTGTGATTGTTTTTTAAAACAATAAATAGATAAAGAGGATAACAAACTTAGACATTCGTTCGTTTATCTACTTTTCCATTCGTCACATCACTTAAATATCCAGTTTCCTACATTCCTTTAGCCTTTTTATAGTACTGCATTTATGTTAAGCAGAACTTGCTGGAGCAAAATACATTGCCCTCACACACACACAGTCACACACACACAGGCACACACACACACATATACACACACATAAGAAATGAAATGAAAAGTATGTTGTTTTTACTTGATATCTGCAATGGTAAACTTTAATCTAATGTAAATAACAGTATTTATACATAGATAATATAATCTTAACCGAATAAAAAAACTCAATACACAATAGAGAGTATAGCTTATTATAAGAGAAAGAAACATATAAGAGTATAAGGATTTCGTAAATTGTTTTTTGAAGCATTCAGTTGAACAATATATTTGGATTGTAAATTTCAACTTACAGTCTTTATTGATATATATATATATATATATATATATATATATATATATATATATATATATATATATATATCCAAAAGAAACAATAATTGCATTTAAACATGGTTGTTTAGAGGGGTCAATTAAAAGAGAAGGATATTTTTTGTTCTGCTTATGTTAGAATCTAAATTACATCTACTAATTCAATCTTCAAAAAATGGGCTCAAGTAAGATCGGAGGCTTATTGTCGCTTGACAGTAGAATTATTGTAGCGACTAATAATAATATTGTTTCTCTAAATGGAATGAAATAATATATATATAGAGAGAGAGAGAGAGAGAAAGAGAGAGAGAAAGAGAGATGTTACATGATAAGGGCTGTCCCCTTTTCATGTAAGTATAAAAATGGAGAATTTAGTTTAAAATGAAAATGAAATAGCAATAGACAAATTCGAACCTCGTAATTTAGTTTAGAAATAAATTACGTGTGAGAATTAAAAAAAGTAAAACAAACATTTGTTTAGAATATAGATAAATATTTAAAGGAAAGAATGTGAACTCTCAAGTTGTTATGAAATTTTAAATTGAAAGAATACAGCTTATAAGATAATGTTTTTAATATATTGAATATAGGTTAAAATTCCTTTTGTAGAAATAGGAAAGTTTTGGACACGTATGTCCAGGACACGTGAAAGAAGGCACATGTTTTAACATGTGTATGACGTCACGGAAAATAGAAAGTTCTAGGAATAGAGAAAAAACTTTAGAGTTAGTCAGTCAGTGAAGAAACTCAGAGGAAGACAGACGTCTAGGGAGCGAGACGTAACGTTGAAACTAAAATGAAAAACTTGAATTCCTGGTGATGGAAACACGACCGTGTGACGAAATAAACCATCATGTGTTTTGTAAAGCTCGTCTTGTCTTATGATTCTTACGAAAAGGTAAAGTGAAATTGTATTATATATTTGTGTTATAAAATGTCTTTACATACATGTCTCAACATCATCATGTCTACACAATGTCCGAACTGTCTGAACCCTATGTCATCACTCAAAGAGCTTTCTTCTTCTTCCATTCAACACAATTAAGGAATGCACATTTTAAAATATAAGAATCATAAAATGAACAATCTCTAAAAGTCTCTTACAACTTCTCTCTCTCTCTCTCTCTCTCCCTGAGTACATCGACATTCCTCTTAATAAAAATGAAACCACTATATAACAAACAGTATTTTGGTGTCCGTGAACCAGTTTGCATCAGCCATGCAAAGAAACCGAACCTGGGGTCAATACCACGAAAAAAAACACAACGTTTTAAAGGTTCCAACATAATTAAAAAAAAAAAAATAATACCACGGAAAAAAATTACACGATCACAGAAATGCGAACAAAAAAGAAGAGAAAAAAATTGAACACACACGCACACAGAGAACAAAAGATACAAGAAATATAAAAAAGGAAAAGAAGAAAAGGCCGATATGCCGTAAAAGAAATCCGTAGTAATGAATGGAAATATAGTAAACAAGTCACCATGCGAAATTCATTGATAAATGAATTGGTTTGATAAAAAAATACATACACACACATACACGCAAATGCAGAGATTGAAGGTCACCCATTATTGTTTTGAAATTTGTATGAAGTGTCAGTTATAAAATGTGTGTCAATATGAAATCGTTTGGACGAATTGTTGAATTTAATCTGTCAATAAAACGGGAATTTTTCAAAGATCGCATGTAGTCTCTGAACCAGTGTGTAAAAACTGTTTGGAAATGCATTTTTGTGTTCATAGTTGAACTTTTCGGGTTTTTTGTGTGTTTCATTTGTTTTGTTTTTGAAAAAAAAAGGGGGCGATTGTGTTGGACAGACTGTTGAATTGTTGTTTGTAACAGATGATTTTTTTGTTGTTGACAAAAAGTTATAACTGTTGCAAAATGTTTAAATGTATTAAGTTTTTTTTTAAAAATGTTTTTATGATGTTGAACAAATATTGTAAATTGTCTTAATAATATATCTAAATGTTATTGATTTTCACAGCAAGAATTCAAGGTCCGCAGTAAATATACATTAGATTAAAATGATCTCGTAGAAAATAAGATTAAGACGTATATTTGGCTTACAGATTCAGTTAGAATTTTAGAACGGGTACAAGAATTAAAATTACGTAAACGGGTATTTGGAGAGTTTTTAGATGTGATAAGCCGTAAGAAAGATGTTTTTTTTTAGCAATTGGTTTTTGTTGTTTTTTTAGAGATCCTAAAAATGTTTCTCCAAGAAAAGTGACTTGGTAGCGATTGATAAGCACAAGATGTGCCCCTATACGAAAAATTTGGGAACCTGGTTAATTAAGTGCTTAAAAATAAGCTGGTTGCACGTAACGACTCGAAGCAAAGTGGTAAGACTTGGCTTAATTAATAAACAGGCGTTGGAAAGAATACGAAAATTCTTAAGGGGACCAGTAAACCGAGGATAGGTAGTCCCGGGGCAATCACATATAGCATAATGAAGTAAGAGACAGGCAAAAATATGCCGTAGATTACGTAAGACAGATATAACCTTGTATTTTTTTTAGAGAAGCATGAATGTGGGATATATCTGCTAGATCTTGGAAGCTTTGGTGGAGGAAAGAAAAATCACAAAAAATCGGGCTATTAGATAGTATTTAGAGCGCAATTAAGGTTGGGCGCAAAGGTGTTAGTTAGTAAGGGGTGATATTTCTAAATCCTCGTCGAAGTTTCAAGAATCCAAGCAAGGAAATCCGAGTGAATCCGTATGAGAGAAAAAAGGTATATCTTAAACTTCTGAAGCCAACCACAAAGATTTAAGTGTATGAGCTTTGGTATGTCCCGTATAAGATAGTTATAGAATAAAAAAAAACAAAGCCATACTTGATAAGACTAAACATGCGGAAAGTGAGATCAGGACACTAGGGACGCAGGAAGTTGTCCATTTCGAGAAAAGTGAAAACCTCTAGTCTGCGGCATATGGATGGATGGAAAATAGCTGATGTGAATCATAGGTAAAGACCCTAAACCCAAAAAGTAAATGCCACGAAGATCAGAAAGGTTCTAATCTTATAAATAAATAAATAATTGTGAAGTCAGCTGTGGAGGGCTGACTGAAAGAGATGTTTTTTTTCGTTTGTTTTTTAGCCTGATCTTTCTAGCTGTGTGGTTGTGAAGATGTAAAAATTAAAAAATGTGCTAAATTTAAAAATGCATATAATTGTTTTTGTGAAACATGAAAGGGAGGGATGTTACATGATAAGGGCTGTCCCCTTTTCATGTAAGTATAAAAATGGAGAATTTAGTTTAAAATGAAAATGAAATAGCAATAGACAAATTCGAACCTCGTAATTTAGTTTAGAAATAAATTACGTGTGAGAATTAAAAAATGTAAAACAAACATTTGTTTAGAATATAGATAAATATTTCAAGGAAAGAATGTGAACTCTCAAGTTGTTATGAAATTTTAAATTGAAAGAATGCAGCTTATAAGATAATGCTTTTAATATATTGAATATAGGTTTAAATTCCTTTTGTAGAAATAGGAAAGTTTTGGACACGTATGTCCAGGACACGTGAAAGAAGGCACATGTTTTAACATGTGTATGACGTCACGGAAAATAGAAAGTTCTAGGAATAGAGAAAAAACTTTAGAGTTAGTCAGTCAGTGAAGAAACTCAGAGGAAGACAGACGTCTAGGGAGCGAGACGTAACGTTGAAACTAAAATGAAAAACTTGAATTCCTGGTGATGGAAACACGACCGTGTGACGAAATAAACCATCATGTGTTTTGTAAAGCTCGTCTTGTCTTATGATTCTTACGAAAAGGTAAAGTGAAATTGTATTATATATTTGTGTTATAAAATGTCTTTACATACATGTCTCAACATCATCATGTCTACACAATGTCCGAACTGTCTGAACACTATGTCATCACTCAAAGAGCTTTCTTCTTCTTCCATTCAACACAATTAAGGAATGCACATTTTAAAATATAAGAATCATAAAATGAACAATCTCTAAAAGTCTCTTACAACTTCTCTCTCTCTCTCTCTCTCTCTCCCTGAGTACATCGACATTCCTCTTAATAAAAATGAAACCACTATATAACAAACAGTATTTTGGTGTCCGTGAACCAGTTTGCATCAGCCATGCAAAGAAACCGAACCTGGGGTCAATACCACGAAAAAAAACACAACGTTTTAAAGGTTCCAACATAATTAAAAAAAAAAAAATAATACCACGGAAAAAAATTACACGATCACAGAAATGCGAACAAAAAAGAAGAGAAAAAAATTGAACACACACGCACACAGAGAACAAAAGATACAAGAAATATAAAAAAGGAAAAGAAGAAAAGGCCGATATGCCGTAAAAGAAATCCGTAGTAATGAATGGAAATATAGTAAACAAGTCACCATGCGAAATTCATTGATAAATGAATTGGTTTGATAAAAAAATACATACACACACATACACGCAAATGCAGAGATTGAAGGTCACCCATTATTGTTTTGAAATTTGTATGAAGTGTCAGTTATAAAATGTGTGTCAATATGAAATCGTTTGGACGAATTGTTGAATTTAATCTGTCAATAAAACGGGAATTTTTCAAAGATCGCATGTAGTCTCTGAACCAGTGTGTAAAAACTGTTTGGAAATGCATTTTTGTGTTCATAGTTGAACTTTTCGGGTTTTTTGTGTGTTTCATTTGTTTTGTTTTTGAAAAAAAAAGGGGGCGATTGTGTTGGACAGACTGTTGAATTGTTGTTTGTAACAGATGATTTTTTTGTTGTTGACAAAAAGTTATAACTGTTGCAAAATGTTTAAATGTATTAAGTTTTTTTTTAAAAATGTTTTTATGATGTTGAACAAATATTGTAAATTGTCTTAATAATATATCTAAATGTTATTGATTTTCACAGCAAGAATTCAAGGTCCGCAGTAAATATACATTAGATTAAAATGATCTAGTAGAAAATAAGATTAAGACGTATATTTGGCTTACAGATTCAGTTAGAATTTTAGAACGGGTACAAGAATTAAAATTACGTAAACGGGTATTTGGAGAGTTTTTAGATGTGATAAGCCGTAAGAAAGATGTTTTTTTTTAGCAATTGGTTTTTGTTGTTTTTTTAGAGATCCTAAAAATGTTTCTCCAAGAAAAGTGACTTGGTAGCGATTGATAAGCACAAGATGTGCCCCTATACGAAAAATTTGGGAACCTGGTTAATTAAGTGCTTAAAAATAAGCTGGTTGCACGTAACGACTCGAAGCAAAGTGGTAAGACTTGGCTTAATTAATAAACAGGCGTTGGAAAGAATACGAAAATTCTTAAGGGGACCAGTAAACCGAGGATAGGTAGTCCCGGGGCAATCACATATAGCATAATGAAGTAAGAGACAGGCAAAAATATGCCGTAGATTACGTAAGACAGATATAACCTTGTATTTTTTTTTAGAGAAGCATGAATGTGGGATATATCTGCTAGATCTTGGAAGCTTTGGTGGAGGAAAGAAAAATCACAAAAAATCGGGCTATTAGATAGTATTTAGAGCGCAATTAAGGTTGGGCGCAAAGGTGTTAGTTAGTAAGGGGTGATATTTCTAAATCCTCGTCGAAGTTTCAAGAATCCAAGCAAGGAAATCCGAGTGAATCCGTATGAGAGAAAAAAGGTATATCTTAAACTTCTGAAGCCAACCACAAAGATTTAAGTGTATGAGCTTTGGTATGTCCCGTATAAGATAGTTATAGAATAAAAAAAAACAAAGCCATACTTGATAAGACTAAACATGCGGAAAGTGAGATCAGGACACTAGGGACGCAGGAAGTTGTCCATTTCGAGAAAAGTGAAAACCTCTAGTCTGCGGCATATGGATGGATGGAAAATAGCTGATGTGAATCATAGGTAAAGACCCTAAACCCAAAAAGTAAATGCCACGAAGATCAGAAAGGTTCTAATCTTATAAATAAATAAATAATTGTGAAGTCAGCTGTGGAGGGCTGACTGAAAGAGATGTTTTTTTTCGTTTGTTTTTTAGCCTGATCTTTCTAGCTGTGTGGTTGTGAAGATGTAAAAATTAAAAAATGTGCTAAATTTAAAAATGCATATAATTGTTTTTGTGAAACATGAAAGGGAGGGATGTTACATGATAAGGGCTGTCCCCTTTTCATGTAAGTATACAAATGGAGAATTTAGTTTAAAATGAAAATGAAATAGCAATTGACAAATTCGAACCTCGTAATTTAGTTTAGAAATAAATTACGTGTGAGAATTAAAAAATGTAAAACAAACATTTGTTTAGAATATAGATAAATATTTCAAGGAAAGAATGTGAACTCTCAAGTTGTTATGAAATTTTAAATTGAAAGAATGCAGCTTATAAGATAATGCTTTTAATATATTGAATATAGGTTTAAATTCCTTTTGTAGAAATAGGAAAGTTTTGGACACGTATGTCCAGGACACGTGAAAGAAGGCACATGTTTTAACATGTGTATGACGTCACGGAAAATAGAAAGTTCTAGGAATAGAGAAAAAACTTTAGAGTTAGTCAGTCAGTGAAGAAACTCAGAGGAAGACAGACGTCTAGGGAGCGAGACGTAACGTTGAAACTAAAATGTGAAACTTGCATTATTGGTGATGGAAACACGGCCGTGTGATGAAATAAACCATCATGTGTTTTGTAAAGCTCGTCTTGTCTTATGATTCTTACGAAAAGGTAAAGTGAAATTGTATTATATATTTGTGTTATAAAATGTCTTTACATACACGTCTCAACATCATCATGTCTACACAATGTCCGAACTGTCTGAACACTATGTCACCACTCAAAGGGTTTTCTTCTTCTTCCATTCAACACAATTAAGGAATGCACATTTTAAAATATAAGAATCATAACATGAACAATCTCTAAAAGTCTCTTATAACTTTTCTCTCTCTCTCTCTCTCTCTCTCTCTCTCTCTCTGAGTCCATCAACATCCCTCTTAATAAATCTCTCTCACTAAGAAAAAGCATCACTTATAAAAAGACTCTTCTAAGACTGCGCGTATGATAAGACACTCTCTCAATGAAACCCCTATATGTAACAGAGAGAGGAAGAGGGACAGCGAGAAAGATGGAGAAAGAGAGAGAAAAAGAGAGAGAATGAGATAGTGGGAGCAGTAAAGTGAACAAGGAGAAGATGAAACTGTCAGTCATCATGATAGTACGATAGCCATTTCACATTCATGCTATCCACTAATGCCAATTGGATGTCCACTTTTTTAATAACTGTTTTTATTTTGACTCTTAAACCCAAGGTTTCTCCTGTTTTCTTAACCGTTGTACCAAAAAGCTATGAGTAAAAACATTAGCGATGGTGATAACTGTTCAATAAGACTGTCGATCGAAATCCTGCTAACCTATGGTCTTTAAACGATTCAATGAAATAAAACATCCCAAGTCATCTTAATTTCAGTGTTTTCAAAATTCTTTGTGGAGATAATGAGGACGAATATAAGATGAATAAAATCGAGAAATTCGCTCGTAGTTTGAGCGATCGACGATCGTTAGTCCGTCTGACTCTGGCCATTTCACCAGATTTAATTGACTGTCATGGCTACTCCAAGTCTTAAATGATTTAATGACGGAATTGGTGGACGACCACACGTATTTAATAGCCTGTTAAAAGGAGCCAATCAATGAACATCTTGAGGTGGATTATAGTTCATCTCCTCCCTTTATATTCACTAGTAGAAGTACATGCCTGCGTATTCGTGTAGTTGTTTAATTGCTGTCATTTTCATTTCGCTTGTTTTCTTTTTTATAAAGAGTGTGGTATATATGTTTTAGTATATGTTTATTGTATATTATAGGCTTCAAAGTTAAAAATGATTACTGTTTTCCGATTAGCTAATTTCATTATGAATCGAAAAATTGTTACGCAACTTTACAAACTCTTTAAAAGTAACTTTATGTTCAATTTATGGAAATCGCTCCAGACAAAACAAAAACTCATTTACTGTTATAAACTTACAATAACAAAAACAAAACGATTTTAAGATTAAAAAATAGACAACAATAACGGTTAAAAAAGAGATTTTCGATCCAGATAAAAACACTTTCTCCCTTTGTGAGGAATATTACTCATGTAATTCATGTAAGACTAAATAAAAAAAGCTTAAAGGCTGCCAAGATTAAACAAAATTTTCACAATACAATTATTATATCTTAATAGCTTACATATATAAGGAATAAAATAGTTTTGCATCTGCTCATAATTAAAAGTCAAAATTGAGTGTACATACGAAGGTTACAATGCTTAAAAATTTCATTTAAAATTATAATAAAATAGGAACTAATCATGTTTTTAACAACAAGAGAATTATTAAAAATTGTAATTTCTGTACAATCAAATTCAGTCGTATGAAGGTTTATTTAATTTTATACTGTATTATATTTTTTATATCGGATTATTGAATATTGTTTAATTTTATGCTCGCTAATGACTTTCTCTTCCATACATACAAACAATAAGCATAATGCGTAAGCAATGCCATATGTTAAAGAATGGATCGAGAAAGAGAAAGAGAGACGGACAGAGAGATGTGGAAATTATATTGTAGACACGTTAACCGGAAGTCAGGGTCAGCTGATAGGATTGCGAACATAGTTACAAAATGAAAACAAAGCCATGCTTAATAGAACAACCGAGCAAAGAATACGATCAGGAAACTTTTGGACGAACAAGGTCGTCACTTTCGAAAGAGGTAAAGTGAGACCTCTTGTTTACGCCATAAGGGTGGCTGGATAAAGCAGCTGACCTGGATCAGGGTAGAAATACCCTACACTCAAAAAGTAACTACATGGCGTTAATTAAGCCATAATGATAGTAATAATGATAATAACATTGGGAAAAGGAGAAAGAAATAAGATTTAAGCAGCGTAAGAAATAAAAAAGACACACTACTGGGTTGAATAAGGGGTCAACTATTTATTAAGTTTTGGAAGAGTCAGAGGTTCATTCGATATTTATTCTAATTTTCGAAACGGTTGTAGAATTGTTTTGTGTCGTTTTTCTTTCGTGGGATTTTTCTCCGGATGCGTAGTCATAATTAGGTATATACATCAGAATTGAAATGATTTAGGAAAAATACGATGATATTGAAGATGATTGGCCTAGAATTAATTAGAACTTTAGAGAGGGGATCAATATAGCAATTACGTAAGCGGGTATTTTTTAGACGTTTTTTCAGATGTGATAAGCCAAAAGGAAGATTTCTTTTTTAATAATTTTCTTTTTGTATTTTTTGTAAAGTCCATAAATATTTTTTGCAAAAAGAGTAACTTGCTAGGTAAGAATTAGAGATGCCCCGTTGGGAGAATAAAATGGATCCTGTGCAATTGAGTGCTTGACAAAAAGTTGGTCGCATGTGACGATTCCAAGCAGGGGGTAATACTTGACTCAATTAATTAGAGACAGGCGTGGAGAGGATACGAGAATCCTTTAGAGTACCAGGGACCTATGAGAGGAAGTACCGAAGGCCAATCAAATATTGCTTAATGAGGCGAGAGAAAAGTAAAACATACCGTAGGTACGTAAAAAGATATGACCTTATATTTTTTAGAGATGCATGAATGCGGGATATCTCTGCTGGATCTTGGAAACTCTGATGCGAGAAAAGAAAAATCACAAAACGTCGGGGCATAGCTAGAAATAAGGCGCAAATAGGAATCATGGCGCAAAGGTTTGAGGTTAATTAGTTAAGGGTGATATTCTCTAAATCTTCATCAAAATTCCAAGAGTCCAAGCAAGGAAATCCAAGGGAATCAGTGTGATAAAAATAGGTATATCTTAAAATTTGGAACCCAACCACGAAGATTAATTATGAGCTTTGAGATGCCCCGGAAAAGATAAGATAGTTAGAAAATGAAAACAAAGCCATACTCAATAGAACAAACGAGCAAAGGATACGATCAGGGTACTTTCGGACTAAAGGAGTCATCAATTTCGAAACAGGTAAAGTGAGATATAAAGTTTACGGCATAAGAGTGGTTGGATAAAGCAGCTGTCATGGATCAGGGGAGGAATACATTACACCCAAAAAGTAATGCCAAGAAGACCAGAGAGTGTCTGATCTAATAATAAAAAATAAATAAATAAAGTAAAACAAATAATAATAATGATTGTGAAGTCAGTTGGAAAGGGGTGACTAAAGGAGTTTTTTTTAGCCTGATCTTTCTTAGTCATGTGGTTGTGTATATATAGAAAAAATGTACTAGAATTTAAATATGCGTACATTTTTTTTAAAATAAGGATAAAAGAATGTTGGAGAATTGATCGGGAAAGAGAGAGAGGGAGATGTGTAAATTATATTGTTGACACGTTGACCGGAAGTCAGGGTCAGCTGAGCGGATTGCGTGTGAGCCACGTGATCAGACCTGCTGAATCGTGGAGATTTGGTTGTGGCTTAGAAGACGACGGACGACTTCACAGACGTCTCCTCCCCTTTACTGAGAGGGGGGGCGCTAACGTGTATCACGCAAACCAGAGATTCACTTTCCATCATTCCGCGAGACATTTAGAAAGTAGAATAAATTATAAAACCAATTCTGTGTCTTGGAGTGATTGAATCTTCGTCCCCAAAACAAGTACCAGTCTCCCTCCAAGACACGAGATGATTCCAGATGGACCACATCTACTACGCAGCATATGAACAAATAGACTGAAAAAACTGGATGATCACACAATATTTACTCTGACTAGACTATCACGCATGATCCTCTTTATGATACAAGAACACAACAGTCATATACAATTATATCACAAGTAGCTCCACAGGTCCGTTTATATTTAGATTATCTCGTATGTAATATATTGACTGCAAAATTCCCCATCTGGACGAAAGAATCATAGGTTTGCAATCGCACAAGAATCATGTTTCGATTTTGGAACCGCTTTTATCCCTTACACTTGCTATTATATTTGATTTGTTTCCTTTGGATTTTGGGGGGATTCTTTATTATATTTTTTTCTGATTTTATTAACATTTACTATTACCGTTAACGATTTTATTAACATTTACTATTACCTTAAACGATTATACTTACCTATCAAAATTTATCTAAGCTTACCTAGGATTTAATCATATTATTTTTCATGTCAATCGCTTACAACTTTTAGACTATGTTTTTTTTTTTTAGTTTGTATTCATTTGTTGACAGAAAAACAAATTAGAAAATTGTTTTTTTTATTTTATTATAAAACACATTATTGGAAACAAATGCTAAAATAAAACCTGACAAATTTTCATTTAAAAAATTGTTTTCCTCATAAATATGTTTATAATATTTTTATGCCATAAATTTATGCTGCCACACTACAATTAGAAGGCTGAAGGTGTCTGTTCCGAAAGCCGTTCTTAACAACAGGAGGTTGAGTATATCTATTCCGAAAGCCGTTCATAACATTTCGGCTTCGGGGGCTGGCCACCAACAACAAACGTTTATTTTTCCACGAGGGAGGAATGCTTTCACCGGGCAACGCCGGTTAACGGGATCCGATAGTTGTATTATAATTATTACTATTCATCACATAGTTAGTTATGCGTATTACCACTATTTGATATGGTACCTTCTGAAAATTTTCGTTCATTGCTGTCAATAGTTGTAATAGTGTTAGTCATAGTAGATTGGGTAGCAGTAATAATAATAATAATAATAAACAACACAGTAAAACTTGTATTCGTTTATATATTCGGTTGCTGAAAGCGTATATGGTAATATACGCTTTCAGCGACCGAATATATTCTATCAAACTTTAAACTTAGAGACGGAATACCGATATTAAAAAACGTTTGTAATAAAGAAAATATACATTAACGTTTTTGTCATAAGAGATACGTGTTCTCACATACCTGTAAGGTATACGTGACATATGTTTTGATTTTAGAAAAATGCTTTTCCTCTTTTTTTATTTTGTCATATTTATAGAAACATATTACAGGACTTCTTATAATATTATAAAAGTTTTTGCAATATGCTTGGCTTGTCTTCAAATTTCCGTTTCGTGTTTATAGACGATTCATACTAAAACATAAATGCATTGTAAGTAAACAATATAGGTTTAAAATAAAATATTTATATGAACTAAAATAGTAAAATAATGTTAAAATTTTATTTATTTGCATTGGTGTATGAAAACTATTGTTGTTTGTTTACATATGTGAGGGGCATAACCGTCAATTTGCATGCGTTTACATTAGCTAATGCATCGTATAATTAATTATTACATACAACTATTTAGAAATAAAATGCTGTTCATCTGATTCCTTAGTTTTATTTTGTTATATAATTTTGTACACTAGATATAGTACATTATATTAGGACTATTTAGTGTCAAGATAAAAGTGTAGTATCGTTTCTTCAGATGCTGCACTTCCATTTATTGTTCTCTTTCGATGGAGGATCAGTCCTTCACGACTGAGACAATTTTTTACTTTAAAAAACGACCCGGGTGTCTAACTCTGTCCCGTGGGGAGGCATAGTAAATAGGTACAAGTAAGGTTCTAGCGCTTCTATTTTCATGTAATTTATTTATAAACAGTCTTGTATATACTAATAATACTACACACCTTTTTAAACACACGTTACGTATGTTTGCAGCCGTCTCTGCCCTATTAAAAATATAATGCATTTATATATGTATGTAAACATTCTTACGAACTACTAAGTAAAATACTTGAACTAATCACTTTACGAAGGCAACTTTATGCTGACCACACATTCATGTGACATGGATTCTGTGTTTTTATTGCAAAAATCCAACTGGCCTCACAGGAGAAACTACAACAATAAAAAAGTAAGTAATTTTAATCAGTTGTATGAGTAAGTTAATTTTAATCATCGAGTACGTTCCATAGCATAAAAGTCCAGAAGAAGCACACAGTTATATAAATATATAGATTAACTGGTTGTTAAGTAAATTTAGTAGTTAGTAGTAAATAAACATCCGAATTTCCGAATTGAAACTTTCCAGTTTATTGAAATATTTTAGGCGTATCCTAATTAATTGTGTTTTCACACTTACCTTAATATCTGTTACGGCGTTCTATTCATTTTTATTTGCGTTTCACACTGAATATTTTGATCATTATCCCGCGGGTTACATTAGTTCCCTGTTTCAATTATAATTACACCCAGAGAAAAAAAAGTGCTTTTTCACGATGGCAAACTATACAGTTGACACAAACCCACGTACAAATGTATACAAATCGGAGACACGTATTTACTGTCTCAGTTTATTCTGTATATAATAAATTCTAGTTTAGCTGTTTTCACTATGAAACTGGGTTAACGCAAGGCGGTGCACTTTTCCAAATGTGTTATGACTTAAGGGCAATAAAAATAAACATATTGCTATAATAAAAGATGAGGTAAAAAAGAGATACTTGTTAATTTTACGACTTCCGATTTCAAATATATATTTAGGATAGTGCATCGGTGATTTTGTCAAACCGACTTATATTGCTTGTGATTACAACGTTAAAATTATATGTAGTATTACTGGAAAAAATTGAATACCCACAGAAATTCAGATCCTGATTAATTAACGTGTTCGACTATTTATTGATATTAAGTATTATTTGTATCATGATTATTATAATGGACGTGCAATCATTTGAATATGTTCATAAATAAAATCGCATATTTACATTTGGGGCATTAGCTTGTTAAAACAGTATGTACAAAGTCAAAAGGGGTCAAAATTTAACAAAATCGTTTAACATTTTGTACATTAATTTTAGTCTATTTTTAATTTTTAATGTGTATCCGTTCATATGCGTGTCACATTGTTATAGTGGTAACGTCACCAGCTACATTAACCCGATATAATTATATAGGACCACATTTTTTATTATTCATCAACATTGATCATTGTTTGCATGATTAAATGCATGCATGATACCAATGAACATGTAATCATTGGAATATATTCATAAGTAAAATAGCATCTTGGATCATTAGATTCAAAATTGAGAAAGTCGTAAACAATTTTGTACATTCATCTTAGTTTATTTTTTTATTTTTAATTTGTATCAGTTCATATGCGATACACGCCGGTAAAGTGGTGATGTTACCAACTTTGAATGCTTCAGTTTTTTCCGGTTTTGATTCTGGCTGATAAGAATCAAATACTTTTATTTTTACAATCACGAATTTATAATAATATATGAGAAATCTGGACAATTTAAAATATTACGTTTAAGCGTATTTTACGATCCAGCAGAGCCGCATCATAACTAGTTGGAATATTATCGTTTTAATATATTTATAAATAAAAAAAAAAGTTATCTAAGATCGTATGGGGAGTTGACTGTTAACGTTTTCACTAAGAGGATTTCAAATAATAGGGTGTATGTAAAAGCACACGAAGGCGAATAATATTTTCTACGATGAAATCTATTACTAAATTGTGTATTAAACGAAGAAGCACAGAATATGATTACGCAAATAAAATATGGGGAAAAAATGAAACGAACATTGATGGTCATATACTAATAGGTATTAAACGTAAGTAGTATGTCATTAAAAATAAAGATACGTAACCGCTGCTTATTGCGTAGACAAGGACAATGTTTGTGAAGTTAATGGTATTTAACTGTAAAATTTATTTAGCAAAAACGGATTAGGAAGGTGTTGTTTATGAAACTGTCTCATGTTAAAAAACGTTCTGAAAAATGTAATTTAATAAATACTTTTCTGTTATGTAGATGATATATATATATATATATATATGCTTACATGAATTTGTGTGTATATATCCGTATGCATATATATATATATATATATATATATATATATATATATATATATATATATATATATAGCAGGTTCCTTAAATCTCAGCAAGACTATGGATACCCAGGAAGGGTTGCTTGCGCGTGAAATTTTTGTTGTAGGAGGTGCGCAATCTCCAACCACACCTCTCCTGAGACGACATTGTTAAATATCAGTGGCGAGTGAAGTACAGGACGACTGGAAAAAATGCCGGGATAAGCGGAGAGCACATACAGCGCCTAGAATTCCCAAATGGTCACCCATCTGGTACTAACCAGGCTCAACGTTGCTTAACTCCGCTGATCTGACAAGAACCGGTGTGTCCACGCGATTAAGTAGCCAATGATATATATATATATATATATATATATATATATATATATATATATATATATATATATATATATATATATATATATATATATATATATATATATATATATATATATATATATATATATATATAAACACATATCAAGCTATTTATATGTTCAGTAAAATAATTTTGTAAAGAATTTATAATTTTAAAACATGATTAATATTATAAATAATTGATGTAAGTGAACTGTTTCTGAAAAAGTGAATACACTACAAAAGAATTAATATCATAATGAACCCATGCATGTACGCTGAGTCAGCCCTCAAAGCCTTCTGTTTAAATGACATGAGGCATCTGTTACTTTTTGTGCATGTGTGAATTTCAGGTGGTCGCGCAGCATAGTCCTGTTCAGAAGAGTGACTAGACCTACTATTACGTAGCGAGGTAAGAGATAAACACTCGAGCCGAACGACAGCTACAGTCACAGGAAAACGCTACAGTATATAACAAATTAGAGTTTTAACTACCATAATATATTATTCAGAAAATGAGTAGTTTCGAAGTAATCAACGAGTCCATTTGTTAGTGCAACTGATCGTATATTGTCGAAAGGACTGGTATTATTACTTTTATTTCTAGTATTTATTTAAATCGATATAATAAATACGAATAACGTTAAAATATCGTATATTAAGAGTATGCTGAAATATTATATTACTACTTGAATGTTTTGATACGTCGAGTTTATTTGAACTAAATAATCTAATACCAATCCGAGAATTATGTAGCAACTATATTCATAACATTCTCTGGCAGATACGATTGGTGTAATATATCTTATATGTAGTTCATTAGCCCGACACATTTATAAATTATATACACACACACACACACACACACACACATATATATACATATATATATAAATTTTATGTGTCGACATAACGTTTTATGTATCTGTTTTCAATATTTATATTGACAGTGCTCGATACGTAAGGATAAATTGTTGGTAATTTTGGAAAAATACATGGTAATTAAGCTACATATCCTAATATCATCCTCGTGTGTATTCCTCAGGTTATTGCAGTGAATCAATGTTGTTACATGTTTTTATATTTTTCCCTGGTATTGAGTCAACTATTGATATAATAAAACTAAACTAAAGCAAAAGTAAGGAATACTCTCCATATAGATTCAAATGACAGCAGAAATCCCCCTTTGGACCAAATTATCGTAGGTGTGCAACAACATATGCCACATACAGATTATAAACCATTACTTATATAACTTTCGGAGACTTTTGCAATTGTGATACTAAAATGTTTTATTACATCCTAGGAGTAACACCATCACAATCGTAACATCTTTAGACGAAAGAGTACCTATGTTTCCCTCTAAATATTTAGTCATTATATCACTAGCAGTTTACATCGGAAGGAAATCTACAGAGGTCACATATTCTAGGCTTATACCGCCCGTAACTGGCTCATAAAAACACATATACATCATGAACTTTCTCGTACTAGAATAAACATATAATAAATTCTCCTTCGGTTTTATTTATTCTTTTTTATTAGAAACTGTTTTTTTTTTAATTCTTTTTATATAAAAAAACATCTTTTTGTTTCTTTTGATTTAGGGAACACGTATATTTTAGGATTTGTTTGTGTGTGAAACGTTTATTTGCTATGTTTTACTCTGAACGCGGCATCGTTTTACACCTAGCAACAAATGACGATCTGCTATTTTGGCGAATACGTTTTAAAAGCTTTTTAAAAAGTATTTTTACGACCATAAGCCAGCTTAGCATATACAACCCTAACCTCCACATGCTAAGAACGACTTCTGAGGTTGGGGTGTTTATTCCGAAAGCTGTTTTTCTACATTTTTTCTTTCTTTCTTTCTACTTTTCTTTGTGTCTATCAAAACAAACAACCTATCGTAATAAAGTTATGAACTTTACTGGTTAAATTATTTTGTTTTTTACTTTAACGAATACGTATGTTTTGGGGGATGACTTGTGTATGAAACGTTATTTTGTTATATTTGTTGCCGTGACTTGGCGTCGTTTAACCTTTACCAAAAAATGATAATCTATTTCTTGTGAGGGGGTGCTAATACGTTTAAACAGCTTGTGAATACGTATTTTTACGGCATATCCAAGCTTAGTATAAACAATATCCAACCTCTCCATGTTCAGAACAGCTCTAGAGATTACTACAACTACTACTTCTACTTCTACTAGTATAATACATGCTTCATATTATGTTACACATTAAATTCGCTATCGGATATTATAAGTATGAGGATTTTATTTTTTTTACAAAGGGGTCACCACACATCAAGTCTCGGAAGCCACTCGAGGATACTAGTAAACGTGTGTATTGTAGTCATTGGGGCAGTTGCGTAATAATCGTTTGTATAAGTAATTTGGTATGATTAGATCATGTACTAGGACGAATTAACAGGAACGTATTTACATTGACTTGAGGATAATGATATTTTAGTCAGCTGGAAAGCAGACCAGCGAAACAGAAGGACTGTTCTAGGGAAGACCCCTGGTCATAGAATTAACTAATAGGGTTAGAAAACGATTGAGAGTGGGGGAATATAGTGAAAGTGATTTGGGCTAGACTGGTGTTTATTGATAAAATTTGATGAGGGGGATACCATAGATTAGAGCCCTGTCGAGCATTTCCTATGGAAATAGCGATAGAGCAAGGACAGGCTCACAACGTAATTTCTGTGGAAAGCGGCTAAACTGATTGATGTCGAGACGCTCCGTACTATGTTACATTAAATACACACACAGATATATATAAATATATATATATATATATATATATATATATATATATACATTGTTTTGTATGTATGTGTGTGCCTGTGCAATCGTTGGTACAAAATGTGTATATACTTTATATGGTGTAAACATACTAAACATAGCTTTTTCTCAAACCATTTATAACTAGAATCTGAACGAGAATAATCAGCTTTTAATTATGTTCCAAAACAGTTCGGCTTCTTTGTTAGACTGCATTTCCACCGATAGTTTTGACATTTCCATTATTTTATTGGACAAATCAATTGTAGAATCATTAAGTTTAGTTAGGCAACCATATCGATAATAAATCACAAATCTTATTTCATGCCAGATTGATTTCCTTCAAAAATTTAATATGAATCTAGTGTGTAAATTGATTATTGAAATGAAATAGAGAATAGGACGAATGTTCATCGTAGATTTTACGAGTGGAATTGGTAAACTATAATCGCACACTTCTATTAAGAGATGGAAGAAGGACTTACTATCAAGGTCATTGCGTGGAAGGGGATTTCACAAAAACAAAAATAAAAAATAAACTTTCAGGTGAAATTTTATAGGTAAAGTATCATACAAACACATTTGTATTTGAATATAAGGTTAAGTGGCAGTTATAGACATTTAGAACTGTTTTAAGCTTCACCGTTGACTCATTTTACGATCAAATTTAACACAATTATTAGTTTATAGATCACCTTCCCAACTATATTGTGAATTCTTTTTTCAATGTTCGTTCGGTAAAACAAAAGTTCTCAATGATTTACTGGTGTTCAAAATCGTGAAAAAACGTAAGGAGCTGAGCCACGTTATTTTATGACTGGTTCCATATCAACCACGTCGCTTCATCGACTAGTATTGCTACAAATTCACCGCTCCCTCGAAAAGAGAAGTAACAAGTGAACCAGAGAAAATGAAACAGGGGAGATAATCGGGGGATTTTATTTAAAGCAGACGACATTGTTATTATATGAGTGTATATTTTATTTTATGGGGGCAAAAATTAAGACTTACCCTGAAAAAAGAACAAGTTAATTTACTGGAAGCTTGGAAACATTATAGAGTAAAATAGAAATATGCGAGCATGAAAAGTAATATAGTAAATCTTTAACATCAAAAAGAAAAAAATACAAGATATTCTAGCAAAAAATGCAATAAATTTTTAACTTAAAATATTACAGCATTAAAAATGTATGTTTAAATTCAATCTCATATTATATAATCAATTCTTAATATTAAATAGTTTAAGTTATAAATTTATTATAGTTTTACTAAAATATCTTGTTCTTTTCTTTTCCATGTACAAGGTTAATCATATTACTTTTCATGCTCGCATTTTTCTATTGTAATACATACTATTATTATACTATTATTATAGTTATGCATATTGTTAAAACGTGGTTCCTATGTGTGCTCTTTTAAAATATGAATATCTCCTTTGTAATCCTGTGTCTAATGGTAAAATTTGTACCTCCATTTAATTTTTATATATTTAAAAATTTAACTCATAATTTATGTAAAAATAATACATTAGATTTTAAAATTGATTTATATCTAATACGCAAAATTATTGTTTCATCTATTTCGCAGACAAAATATATAAAAACCTTCGATTGATTTCGTTCAATTAATATTCTGTGGGATTTTTGCGTATTTATGTGTATTAAATTGTCTCCACAAAATATTTAAGCTGGAAATCAGGCGAGACAACATGTTTGTCAACATCATGTAAATACACATTTTATACAATAAATTGTAATATCATAATAAATCACTATCAATAAGGCAGAGCTGTGTCTATATACGTAAAGTATGGTAATTGTCCAATCTAAACAATCTATTCTATAACTATACTATAAATCAACATATTTTCTATTATGTCTTTTAAGCGTTTTCTCTTTAATAATTACCCAGCATGTTTGTTACACATTTAATAATTTCCCCAAGGCTACGACAAATAACATTACGAATTATAGTCTGTGAGGGTAAAAATAAATATTGAAATGTAATGGTCGCAAGGTCAATTCTTTTAAAATTTGGCCCCCATTTTGGTCCCTTTACATTTATTGTCTTGGGCTAAAATCAAATTGAATAGTTGATCAATGTTCACGTTACCTACATCTGAAATTTCAAGTGTTTTGACCCAAAATTGGAGGAGGAGTTTGGTAGACATTACAAAGGTCAAATCGTTTAACTTTGATGTCTTGGCAGCAAACTTCCTGGCCGAAAACCGATTAAATTAATAAATCTTATAATTTCGATTCTGTAGACGGAAAATTGGCAGAGTAGTTTTGTAGGGAAATGTACACACAGGGACACACACAGACAATGACAGTGTCGGTATTAGAGAAGTAGACATTTTATCCCGTGTGTCTAGCAGACATTGAATTACGGTGCATAATACAGGGGTTTATATCACTAGAAGTAGTTGTCTCTTAAAAAATTGAATAAGATTTTGTATAGTCGGAAATTTAAAAAAGCGTCACTCAAAAAATTGAACGTTTAGCTAACGAGAAAATTTACCCCTCAGCAAAAAAGTTGATAATCTGTGTGTAATCTCGCGAAACAGATCGGAAAACAAATATTTTTTTAACATACTTTTTTTCAGATCTTGTTACATTTGTATAAATGCATTTTATTAAAATATATTTATTTAAAATATACTTTATTAAAATATACTTTATTAAAATAGATTTTATTAAAATAGTCTTTACTAAAATACACTTTATTTACATATACTTTATTAAAAATACTTTATTAAAATATACTTTATGAAATATATTTTTTTAATATCCTTTACTAAAATATATTTTATTAAAATATACTTTATTTTAAATACACTTTATTAAAATATACTTTATTAAAATATACTTTATTTAAAAATATTTTATTTAAATACACTTTATTTAAAAATACTTTATTAAAATATACTTTATTTAAATATACATTGTTTAAATATACTTTATTAAAATATACTTCATTTATAGTATACGTTATTTAAATATATTTATTCAAATATACTTTATTAAAATATACCTTATTAAAATATACTTTATTGAAATATATTTATTAAAATATAATTTATTTAAATATACTTGATTGAAATATACTTTATTAAAATATACTTTTTTTAATTATTTGAATGGTAATTTAGCGTTTTTTACCATGCAGATTCCGTAAAATCGGAATATAGAAATGTTCAGAGGTCAGTCAATCAGAACGAGCGGAATTAGTCTGGAGAGACGTTATTATTTTTGATCGAAAAAGGGAAGGATTATGCTATGCATAGACGTTTATGATCCAGTTATAAGAGTGAAACTCCATATCTCTCGAAAGTGAAGAGTTTCTCCCGATAATAACTAGAGGCGGTAAGAGGGCTTGGTATTTAGAAGGAAAAATCTGAACTACTTTCTCTAAATATAGTTGCGATTGTGATGATGTTGATCATGGGATGGAATGTAGGAGTTTATTATAACTAATAAATGTGTCCAAAAGGTTGTTCTTAGGTTATATATCGTTGTGGTTAATATTTGTAACATGATAAATTTGTATGTGACATGTGTTTTTGCAAACTGACAGTACTCTGGTTAAGAGATGAATTTCTGCAATCAAAATATTATATATGGAGATAAGGTTCGTATGTAGCTTAGTCTAAGAATGCAAATACGATTCTCTTTTCCGACGATGTCTCTATGGTAAAGTTGTACTAGAATTATATTTAGCGCTAACTTTTTGCGACTATTTAGTATACGCCGTCAGAGTTTTTAATATTAAAATGAATAGTCCGAGATTTGATTTTATTGTGCTAGCGTACTATGTTATTCCATTGCGCATAGGATTTTATCAACATCCCCTGTTAGATTGCCTAAAAACACCTTTTTGTAAGACAATTCTAAATCTATATTAAAGTATATAAAATATATGTCCTATGATTTAAATTATTAAAAAAGTAGTTTGTCTATTTCCTTGTCTTTGATAGCTGCGTTTTAAGAAGAAATTATGAAAGTAGAACCTCAGGAAGGTCAAGCCTTTATGTACAAACTTACTATAACATGCAATGGTTTACTCACGCCGAAATTATAATTCGAATTTGACATACAACGAAAAATGTAAAATGTGCCATGTGTTTTACCAAAACATTTGTTATGAACTAATAAACACATTCCATGTTTTGATTGTTTTGTAATTCTGTTAGATATCTTAATCGCAAAGACATTTAAATATCGAAACTACAAAAAAAAATTATCCGTTTCTTTTTCTCTCTGACGGCCAGTATGCGAGTCTACTAGACCTTTTTCTCACAACTTGCCCTGAACTATGTTCAGTTTCTGTTATGTCTCCTATAAGTTCAAATAATGGTAAAATTTGCTAAATAGTAAATCAGAGTGAGCTTGAATCATTTGAATTAAATATTGAGAAAAGTGTAAGTGTATCTAACTAATGTCCATTGGCGGGCAATTGCATAATTTTTGAAATTGTATAAAAATTTGAAGTTATGGTTGATAATAGTAAAAGGATATACGTAAAGGAGAATGCAACATAATTTCAAGGACAGATACTGAAACTATATTTCAACATTTGATATTAAACAAGTGAAGGAATCAAATTAGAATGAGGATAAGGATAGACAAAGAATAAATATAGAAAATTAAGAAGAGAAACGTAACTGCATAAATGGGTTGGGTTGGAGAATTACATAAAAATAAAATAGAATTTTAATCCAAATGTTCAATAATGGATGAAACTAGTAAATATAAACCTAGTAAATCAAGAAGATGTAGTCCATGCTTACCCGAGTCATACTACCTAGGGAATTCTAAAGATGAAAGTTTAAACAAAATGTTTGATGCTATACAAACCTATCTTCATATAAATAAATTTCTACGACCACGACTAGGACCTGATTAAAATAATATGTATACAAATAATTAGGAATTGAAATGAATGGCTCTCGTCTTGGGGAGGCCTCATGTTTTGACAAGCTTCTGGGCTTGACCTTTACTCGTTATCTGAAATGGGACACGCACATGAAACCTGCTGCCAAATCCGCTGTGAAAATGGTGGGATCCTTCTATCGATCCAGTAGATATCTCACTGCTGATGCAATTCTCTATCTATATGAGAGACTAGTTTGTCCAAGGATGGAATACTGTTTCCATATCTGGTCAGGAGCTGCTAGAAAATACTTATCCTGCCTTGATAGAGTTCAAAATAAACTTCATAGCCTCAGAGGAGATGTCCTTTTATCTTCCCTGCAACCTCTTTCTCACAGAAGAGATGTTGCGAGTTTGTCTTTTCGTTATCGTTTTTTTCAAGGAAAGTGCTCGACGGAGCTTCAATCTGTGCCCCCTTCGCCAAACTTTCACAAGAAAAACTCGTCTAGCCCAAAACACAATCAATAAGTCCCCCCACTTTTTATCTGTGCGCAAACCTAAACGTAGATTACATGAACAAAGCTTCTTTCTTAGAACTGCATGCCTGTGGAATGGTCTTCCGTTTTCCTGCTTTCCGGCTGACTACAATATGGTTGTATTCAAGTTATTGATGAGCCCTTCCATATAAGTTAACAAATTTACCGAATTTTCATTACTAATGATTACTATAATGCTTAATTTCTGCTGTACACTCCTTAACCCTTATCCTTGCGTGATCTTTGGCCTTGATAATGTGGTGATGGCTGTGTAAAAAAATTATCAGCCAGTTTGTAGAACACAGGAGACAAGTACTGCTTTAAAAGAAGCAAAAACATAAAATGATAGTCGATCTATCTACCCATCTATCTATCTATCTATCTATCTATCTATTTATCAATCTATCTATCTATCAATCTATCTATCTATATATGTGTGGGTGTATATAATATAATCTCTCTCTCTATATATATATATATGTATGTATATGATAGTCTCTCTCTCTATATATATCTTTCTCCCTATATGTATATGTATATATATACATTACATACACACACAAACACACACACACATATATATATATATATGTGTATGTGTGTGTGTGTGTGTTTGTGATGGATATATATATATATATATATATATATACATATATATGTTGCTTGCGATTACCCTCAGGAGCGATTTATGGTGTTTTCGTTTTCTTTTTCCATGAGGCTTGGTGTGATTATAATATTTTACTTATTTTTAATTGATTATACAGGTTGGTGAAGCAGGGTTGAGACGAATTATTTTTATTTTATTTTAAAACTAGCGTGGTTGCCCACGTTGCCTGGGTGTTTGTAGGCATGTGTTGAGCAAAAAAAAAAGTGGTAATAGACAGGCAGGCTCGAACCCGTAACGGGAAGGAGGAAAATAACGGGATAAACGTGACGTATTTGCGGTTACGACCACCGCCAAACCGCAAGTGACGTAGGTTTAAATTAAGGCAACAAAATCGAACAGAGGGGATGACTTTCGAAAATATCGACGAAAAAAGCGACCCCTCCCTGTAGAAAAGTGCACAGTTGAAGGTTGAGAAATCAATGTTTTTAACCAATTTTTCGGTAAATGTCGTCTGAAGGGTCGAGCTTCAAAACGATACTGATATTGTGAAAATCCGTCACCTCTGTCGAAAATTTTAGGCAGACCTGCAAGCATGCATACATATAGTTATATATTGTTATCTCAAATTTTCGATCCAAAACGATTAAAAAACTTGCCCTATCTCTGAATACAGTTTATGTAATATTTCAAATGTTTAAACAAGAAATTGTCTGTGTACTTTGGTAAAGACCGCAGAGATCAAATTTTTAAAAACGTCGACCCCTATTATGATCCCCTAACATTAAGGGCGAAGGAAAATGTACACGGACAAACAGACACACAGAAACACAGGCACGTTCACTTTTATAGATATATAGACTAGCATGGGTAACCGGCGTTGCCCAGGTGTTTGGAGGTGTATGTTGAGAAAAAAACAAAACAACGGTCAATTTTTTTTTTAATTTGACCCCTATTATTACTCCTTGACATTTATTGTTTGGGGCTCAAATAAAGTTATTAAGTTAGATCCATGTCCAAAGAATATATATATCTAAAAGTTAGACCCAAAATTGTCCGAGGAGTTTTGTAGAGTTCTCAAAGGTCAAATCGTTAACTTTTACCCCTTAATAACGAAATTTCTGTCCAAAAACCGATCATATCGATTTTCCCAACTCTCAGTACCCTGCATATCAAATTTTGAGTTTGTAGACTTAAAATGTACAGAGTTATTGCGTAGGAAAATGTACACACACACACAGACATACAGACAGATACATAGACACGTTCATTTTTCTAGATATACTAGCATGGGTGAACTGCGTTGCCCGGGTATTTGGAGGTGTATGTTGAGAAAAAAAGGTCAATTTTTTTTACATTTGGCCCCTATTATGACCCCTTAAAATTTATTGTTTTTGGCGCAAATCAAGTTATTAAGTTGGATCCATTTCTAAGTAACCTATATCTAAAATTACAAGCGTTTCGACCCAAAATTATCGGAGGAGTTTGGTAGAGTTCTCAAAGGTCAAATTGTTGAACTTTTACCCCTTAATAGCCAAATTTCTGGCCGAAAAACGATCACATCAATTTCCCCAAATCTCAGTACCCTGAATATCAAATTTCGAGCCTGTAAACTAAAAATTGACAGAGTTATTGCATAGGGAAATGTACACACACAGACATACACACAGATACCCAGCCAGACAGATACACAGACACTTTCACTTTTATAGATATATAGATAGAGTAGCAGTTCCGCCCGGCTTTGCTCGGGCCGTATGTACTGTTCGTAAGACTATGGGCATATGTATATATTAAAAATTTTCAATATGTAAAGTAATACCTTTCTCTATATTAGTCTTCCTTAACTACCATAGAGATAAGACAAACATACATTTTCACTTATATATATATATATATATATATATATATATATATATATATATATATAAAGTAATAGCGTTCGTGTGTGTGTTTGCCTGTGTGTACAACTCCCTATAATCAAAGACATATAAAGTGTCTATAGTGTGTGTACACCGCTCCTGGTCATGAAATATTAATGCCTATTGTAGGATACTTCTGTCAAAGGAGACATTTAATTTTTTTTTTTTACATAGGCATCACCCCTTATCAAGGTAAAGAGGTAATTCGAGGATAAGCGCTAAAGAGTGTACAGTAGAAATTGGGCAATATAGTAACCGTTAGTAATGGATATTCAGTAAATTTGTAACTTATATAGAACGGCTCATCAAAAACTTGTTTACGTTAGACTTGAAGACAACCATATTGTAGTCAGCTGGAAAGCAGAAAAACTGAAGACAATGTCATAGGCGTGCAGTTCTAAGAAAGAAGCTTTGCTCATGGAATCTACGCTTAGGTTTGCGCAGAGATAAAGAGTGGGGGGAAATAGTGATAGTGTTTTCTGCTAGACGGGTGTTTCTTGTGAAAGTTTGGCGATGGGGATCCATAGTATGGAGCTAAGCCGAGCACCTGCCATGAAAATAACGATACACCAGGGACAAACTCGCAACATCTCTTCTGTGAGAAAGAGGTTGCAGGGAAGAGTAAAAGGGCATCCCCCATAAAGCTATGATGTGTATTATGAACTCTATCAAGGCAGGCCAAGTCCTTTCTAGCAGCTCCTGCCCAAATGTGGCAACAATATTCCGTTGACGTACCTGGTTCTTATATAGATAGAGAATTGCATCAACTGTAAGATATCTACTGGATCGATACAAGGATGCCACTATTTTTCCAGCGGCCTTGGCAACGGATTTAATGAATGTGTTCCATTTAAGATCAGGAGTAATGGTCAAGCCCAGAAGCTTGTCAAAACTTGAGGCCGCACGAACACGAAAGCCATTCATTTCAACTGATGCCAGATCGGGATCAGAACGTTGATGATTTAAAGATAAGAGCTTGGTTTTAGATGCATTAAAAGTAACAAGCCACCTCTTTCTCCATTGTACCACGTGCTCAAGCTCAGAGGAGGGAGAATCGGAGAGAACTTGGTCGTTTACGGTCTTGGATGTGTTAACATAGATAGTTGTGTCGTCAACATAGATGTCTATGAATGATGTAAGGATGTGATTTGGAAGATGATTAATGTAGATCAGGAAGACAGTTAGACTCAGGATGGACCCCTGAGTGACTCCAGCATTAATACTGTGAGCTTCTGATTTCTGCCAAACAACCACTACTCTTATGAACCTATCAGAGAGAAATGATTTAATAATTGAGAAGACATTTCCAGCTATACGGTCGCTGGAGATCTTGTGAAGTAATCCTTTATGCTATGCTCTATCAAACGCCTTTGATATGTAAAGAGAAATTGTCCTAGAAAGGTTGCCTCCGTCGAGAGATTTGCTACTCCTATGAGATATAACTGTAAGCACATCTGCTGTAGATCTAGCAGAACGGAAAACATATTGCGTGTCAGTAAGAAGGCTATTTTTGCTGAGATGGTTGATTACTCCTCTATTTAACACAGATACCAGCAACTTACTCATGACACAAAGGAGACTTATTGGCCTGTACTGTGAGGGAGATGAGCGATCACCTGAATTCTTACATACAGGGCATACTGATGAGATTTTCCAGGGTGACGGGAAGAAATTCTCCTTAAGACAACGTTTTAACAGTTTTGTAAGTCTGGGCGCTAGTTCTGGTTGAGGTCTTTTGAGCACTATTATTGGAATACCGTCAGGGCCGGTTGCTTTACCGGAATGAAGGTTTTTGATTAGCTTGGTAAAATCACGTTCAGATATTTGTATATCACATAGCATGTTTTCTGATACAGGAGACAGTACTGGAGGCTGGCAGCCTTATTCGGAAAGGTTAGAATTTGCTGCAAAATTTTTGGCAAAGAGTTTAGCTTTGCCTGATGCTGACGAGATTACCTCAGGTCCATTTATGAGAGTTCAGATAGCGCACACGGTTCTGTTCAGGATTCTTTTATGTGTAACTTCTAGATATAGCATTCTTCACATAACATATACATCGACTGACTTATTGTTATTAGCATATAACATTAAATTAAATCATTTTTAATAATTATCTCGATTATATTACTTATTCAACATAATAACCTCGTTAATACTGTACTATTTAAAAATATAATTTAAAATGTAATTATTGAGTATATTTTCAATTCAATTTATATTTTAATTAACTTAAATTTACTTATTTTTATCGTTAATCTGAAACCTTTTAATTTTCAAACCAGAAAACAAAGGGGAATTACTCTGATTGTTTCATTCTTTAAGTTATTAGATATTTTCTATAATAGATTTGTTTTCATCTCGAAATATTCTTCTAAGTTGAATCATTATTTTTAGTTTTAATTCGGAGGTATTTTTTTTGCTCATTCTTCATTTTTAAGTAACCTTTTGGTACTCATGCAGAGAGTTAACTCAGAGTCCACATAACATTACGCCAACAGCCGGAGTAAACCGAGCGTCGCTGAGGAAATTAAGCCGAGCGTCTCCCATGAAAGCTTAACAAGAAAAGAAAACCTACCTTTAATTTAAAGTTTTATTAAATGTGAAGAAAAATGTTATAATAATATTTTTGTTTTGTGTTGTTTTTGCTATATATATATTTGGCACTTATGCAGAGAGTAATCAGTGCTGAAATAATAACGTTATTATTTAAAAAGGCCATTCTTAACACGGGCAGGGAGGGGGTTTTGTACTTATTCTGTACTTTAAATTTAGAATTGAATAAAAACATATCATAAAACTTTAATTAAACGTGGGCTTACGATTTAAAAAAAACGCAGATCACTCTCTGCATTAGCACCATATATTTTTTAGATAAATAATGTTAAAGACTTTTTGGTCAATGCCAAGGTTCTTTCCAACTCCTCAAAAAACTTTAAAATAACTTTTATAGGTTTTCGGTGTTTTCTTTTGTTTTTTGTTTTTTACAAGGTGGTCACCACTTATCAAGGCCAGTAAGCCACTCGGGTATAAGGGTTATTGCGTGTACAGTACGTTAATGTTGAGATTTGATAAAGTGTCTACTTAAGGGGTTGGTTCATCAGGAATTTGTTTATGTTGAAGACATCCAAGTTGTAGCCAGGTAGGAAACAGACAGACGGAACAGAGTTCGACAGGCGTGCATTTCTAAGAAAGAAGCTTTGTTCATGGAATCTACGGTTTGGGTTTTGGCATGGATAAAGAATTTTTGACTGTGGTTTCAGCTAGACGGGTGTTTTTCGTGAAAGATTGGCGAGGGGAGACGAGTGATTGGGGCTCAGACGTGCACCTGCCATGGAAGTAACGATGAAACAAAGGCTCGCAACGTCTCTCCTATTGTGCTGAAAACGAATATCACATTTAAATTTGGGGCATGATATGAAGAAATTACTTTTTCAAAAAGTGGGGAATCACTGTCTTATATAAATTTTACGTAAAATAAGCACCCACTTTCTGGCCACCTAATAATTTCTTCATGTCATAAAACAAGTTTAACTGTGATTTTCGTTTTTAGCATCCCCGAAAACCGGCGCCGTTTTTTTTTTAAATTAAGAGATTCGTTCATTTTTTTCTACATTAGGACGCCGTCAGTAAGCTAACATGAGGGGTTTTTTAGGTGGGTATTCAATTATAGTGCTTGTATGGTTTTTAACAGGTGCTTCCGTAGTTGAATAAACCGTTTTTCTGTAAGTAACGTACCTACATTAACCATTAAACCATTAAAACAAAATCGTTTAATATTTCACATGAATTCAGTTTACATTAGGAGCCTCCACAGCCACCAATGTGAGATACATATATCTTTACGTGATGTTGCCAAGCTAATCAAACACCTTGATTCCAGTAAAGCAACCGGACCTGACGGTATTCCAATTAACAAAAACTTCAACCAGAACTAGCCCCCATAATTACCAAGCTCTTTATACGCTGTCTTAAGGAGAATTGCTTCCTATCACCCTGGAAAATCTCATCAGTATGCCCTGTATTTAAGAATTCAGGTGATCGCTCATCCCCCTCTTAGTAAGCCAATAGGTCTCCTGTGCGTCATGATTAAGTTGTTGGAATATTTGTTAAATAGAGAAGTAATCAACCATCTCAGCAAAAATAACCTCCTTACTGACACACAATATCGTTTCCGTTCTGCTAGATCTACAGCAGATATGCTTACAGTTATATCTCATAGAATTAGCGAATCTCTCGGAGGAGCCAACCATTCCAGGGCAATTGCCCTGGAAATATCAAAGGCCTTTGATAGGGTATGGCATAAAGGTTTTATTAACAAGATCACCAGCTACTGTATAGCTGGAAATGTCTTCTCAATTATTAAATCATTTATTTCTGACAGGTTCATAAGAGTAGTAGTTGTTGGGCAAAAATCAGAAGCTCACAGTATTAATGTTGGAGTCCCTCAGGAGTCAATCCTGGGCCCAACTCTTTTCCTAGTCAACATTAATGATCTTCCACATCACATCATTACATCATTCGTAGACATCTATGCTGATGACACTACCATCTATAGTAGCACATCTAAGACAGTAAACGACCGAGTTCTCTCTGATTCTCTCTCTTCTGATCTTGAGCAAGTGGTACAATACGGATAGGAGTGTCTGATTACTTTTAATGCATCTAAAACCAAGCTCATCTTTAAATCATCAACGTTCTGATCCTCATCTGGTATCAATTGAAATGAATGGCTTTCGTGTTGGTACGGGCTCAAGTTTTGACAAGCTTCTGGGCTTGACCTTTACTCTTGATCTTAAATGAAACAGTTACATCAAATCTGTTGCCAAGCCGCTGGGAAAAGTGTGGCATCCTTCTATCGATCCAGTAGATATCTTACTGTTGATGCAATTCTCTATATATATAAGAGCCAGGTACGTTGATGGAATACTGTTGCCACATCTTGGCAGGAGCTGCTAGAAAGGACTTCTCCTGCCTTGATAGAGTTAAAAAAAAACACCGTAGCCTTGTGAAGGATGTCATTTTCTCTTCCCTGCAACCTCTTTCTCACAGAAGAGATGGTGCGCTTTTGTCTCTGATGTATCGTTATTTTCATGGAAAATGCACGGCCGAGCTCTATTCTATGGTCTCTCCTCGCCAAACTTTCACAAGAAACACCCGTCTAACATAAAACACTATCACTATTTTCACCCAATCTTTATCTGTGCCAAAACCTAAGCATAGATTACATGAGCAAAGCTTCTTTCTTAGAACTGCACACCTTGTCCTCGAGTGACCTCTTGGCCTTTATAAGTCGTGATGCCTATGTAAAAAACTCAGAGTTTTAGTGAAATATTTTACTGCTGAAGCACCTGTTAACAACTATAAATGCTGTATAATGAAAAAAAAAAGTATGTTTTTGTAAAAAAAAAATTTTCTGAAAAATAAACCCTCTATACTGGGACAATTACTACTTTTTTTCGGGGAGCTGGCTTTACCCCACTTTAAAAATCGACCACGTGTCACATTTTACTTTGGTGGGAAAGCAAATAAATACTAATAGGAAAGAGGGTTTTTAATACGAATACCAATACACAGAAAAGAAAAAAAAATATAGGAGTATAGATCGATAAACTAGGGTGTTAAGACGTGTTGTTGAGCAAAAAAAAAGAAGCGGTCATTTTTTTAACTTTGACCCCAATTATGCCCCCTGAACATTTATGGTTTTGGGCTCAAATCAAGCTATTAAGTTATATATCCGTCCAAAAAACCTATATCGAAAATTTCAAGTGTTTATATCCAAAATTGTCTGAGGAGTTTGGCAGAGTTCTCAAAGGTCAAATCGTTGGATTTTAACCCCTTAACAGTAGAATTTCTGACTGAACACGTATTACCAAGATTTTCCCACCGCTCAGTCCCCTGTATATCACATTCCGAGTCTGTAGACTGAAAATTGACAGAGTTATTGCATAGGAAAATGTACACAGACACACACAGACACGGTCACTTTTTTATATATAATAGATATATTTCAATTTTCTCATTGCATAGTTTATTTATTTAGTTTCTAGTAAATTATGTTAGTACATTGGTCTTCGTATTAAATGAGATCCGGTTCAAAATGGCTGTCGTTTCTTATAAGTATGGCTTCTAGTAATTTTAGTCGTCGTGTGCAGTTGTTAAGGTATCTGATTTTAGTATTATTAGTTAAGATATTTCTAATGTCGGACAACTGTAGGTTTTTATCTTGGGGTGTGAGGGAGGTTTTTTTTTGCATTATTGTCAGCTAAATGATAGAATAGTCGTCGGGAGAGTTTTTTTATTGCATGGCCTGTGTATGCGTACTATGAATTTTTAGAGTGGGTTCACAGGCATTCTTCGAAGGAGCAAATAAATTCATACACTACATTAAATGTATTTAGTGTGGTGTTAGTATTGTTATTGTTTTTGATTATTTAATTAGAAGTTTAAAAATTGGTATAATATATTATTAATTTGATCTTTTTGTTTTGGTCGGTGGATCTGATGCATATTTTAATTAGGTTTGCTATTATTTTTTCATCTATCTTGTAGTTAGTGTGTAATTGATTTTTTATAGTATACATTGATGGTGTCATTTAAACCCTAACCCTAACAAAAATAAATAAGAGATGCTGCGAGCCTGCCTCTGTTGTATCGTTATTTTTATGGCAAGTGCTCGTCTGAGCTCCACTCTATATCCCTCCCTAGCCAAACTGTCACGAAAAAACTTCGTCTATCTGAAAACACTATCTATAATATCCTCCACTCTTTATATGCCCCTAAATCTAATCGTAGACTCCATGAACAAAGTTTCTTTCTTAGAATTGCACACTGGTGGAACTCTCTTCCTTTTGCCTGCTTTCCAGCTTGTTGCATAGGGTTTATCATTGAGGTTCTCCATTTAACGTTTGGTGTATAACATAAAAAGATTCCGTGTGCGTATAATTGTCTCTAATATAAATGGCTGTGTGTTTGATTATCATAAAGGAAATCGTGTGTGTGACATGTATTTTCAGAACCTACCTCTGCTTTTTCGATGTTGGACCATCTGGAAATTTCTCATCCTGGAGGGAGACTTGATACCTGTTTGACGAAGATTTATCACTCCAAGACGATGAATGGGTTTTATAGTTTTTATTTCACTTTCCTCAGAGGTCCTGCAGAAGGTGGAAGTGAAATCGGCCTGTGTGGGGGTTCTTCTTCTACACACGTCAGCGTTCGTCTCCCCCCTCCCCAGTTAAGAGGGGGAGACAACGGAAAGCCGTCTGTCTTCTTCAAAGCCTAAATCAAATCTCACAGATCTAGCCAACCTGACCACGTCACATATACGTAATCTGGTCAGCTGACCTTCGGTTCTGGTAAACGTGTCTACACTCCGCGTTTACTCACCTCTCTCTCTCTCTCTCTCTCTCTCTCTTTCTGTAACACAGCTGACTATAATATGGTCGTCTTCAAGCCCAACGTAAACAAGTTCTTGATGTGCCGTTCCCTTTAAGTAATCCAATTTACCAAATTTTCACTACTAACAATTATTACGACATTGTCCTATTAACCATGTTATGCTTATTAACCCTTATCCTCGAGTGACCTCCTGGCCTTCATAAGTGGTGAGTCCTTGGCAATATATATATATATATATATATATATATATATATATATATATATATATATATATATGTGTGTGTGTGTGTGTGTTTTCTCGATAAAATGTATTTTCAATTATATTTCACTATGTGTGTATATTAATCATTTTAGTTTTTAAGCTCACACACACCCATATACATAACTCATTCCCTCTTTCTCTCTCTCTTTTTCTTTCTCTCTCTCTCTCTCTCTCTCTATATATATATATATATATATACATATATATATATATATATTCCTGTAAAATATGATATTTCAATCATAATTCACTTTTTGTACATAACGATTCTATTTGTTTCGAAGCTCAATGTTAGTTTAATATAAGAACAGTGCATATATATCATCAAAATAACAAATTACATTCCAACTTCAAAATATGTTTTTTACTAAACATTTTTCTAGCTTCTTCTAGCAAAACTTCGGCACATTTTTAACAGATAGGTTTACTTAAGCAGACACAATAAATGATTATATCATCGCACAATACTTCTTGCGTGTATTCTTCAGAATATTTCATTTATTTTTGCTAATAAAAATAATTTGCATGATAATATAATTTCGGAAAGAAAGGAATTCAATGGAGCATCCAGCGTGGAGTATTTATTTAAGAATACATGTTGGTATTTAGTGTAAAGCTTATCTTAAATAACGTTTCAGTTAAACTGATCTAAAAAGGTTTTTAGTCCACAAGATATAAAAAGGTTTAATAGGCTACCAAAATAATTATTTATATGGCAATGTAAGTTAATTTTAATAATATATATTTTTTTTATTTTTATATCTTAAATAGGGTTATATAAAGAATAGCTTCATTTAGGGATTGGATACGAAATTAACATGCGTATTTTTGACTCTAATTAATATCTGTTTGTTTACGGTCATCTTAGTTTTTTTTTCGTAATGTATATTTTTCGTACAAGGTTTTTTCTGTAAGATAATTTATTCATATTTATCTATAGTAATTTTGTATTGAATTATTTTTAAATTAGTAAAACAAATTAAATGTAAATATGTGTATATGAGAAAAACGTAAATTCATATTAAAAAAATCAGTTTTGTGTCATCAAAATGTGTAAGAACTGAATTAAAAATTACTTCGATTTCTAAATGTTAAACTTGTTAATCTATCTGGTCAAAGGGAGATTATTTTATTGGAAATTTTTCTTAGTCATTTCTCACATACTTTAGGGGTAATGCATTTAATAGTCTCGACTATATTTTTAATCATGTGTAAATACAGACCCACCCAAACACACACACACACATACACACACACATATATACACACACATATATATATATATATATATATATATAGAGAGAGAGAGAGAGAGTAATTCCACTGTTGTGTAGACGAGAGAGAGCAAATATAAACGCAGTATTTTGAGCAAGTGCAACCCGGAAGCACATATAGGGTAAGTTAGTATCTTCTCTCAAGATGTCCCTACCGCATAAAAAGCCATCTGTAATATAGGCACATATTCCATACACATGGCGATCTTCGGGTCGGATTTAGAAGTTTTGTTATAGTATACTTTAATTACGAAATCATCCAGGGAAATTATCGGTCCAATGCCAGTTTCGCATTAGACATAGTCTGGCTTAGTTGAGTTTGAACCTATGGTAGGTCGAAACGTAGACTCCTGATGTAGGAGAACGAGACATGTTAGTGGGAGTTTAAGTTGGAAGTTTAAAATCTGGGATTAACCATGTATTTTTTCTGGACACTTTTTGTGATTGAGTTTTGGGATTTGTGGAATAGGTCGACAAACTTAGTTAGATCAGGGCAGAGAGGGAAAGTAAGAGATAAAATGAGACGAAGAGATGCATTTTTGTAGCAAATGATAATGTAAAGCCGTAACAATTACCCTCAAATGCGGCATCGAGAGGTTCCCATCAGAAGCTACCGCATGGTCCACAATTCATCCCCAAATGGACATACTGCCGTCTCAGTACTTTGCATCTGCAGATAGGACAGCCTCTTTAGCAGTTAATCCGAATTTTGTGTCTCTGGCTATCAGGCGGATAACGCCAGCTCAGACAAAACGTTTGTCTCCAGCACCCTAAATAGTGACATGACCACATGTATAGACAAAGAAACAGAATGTTTACCATCTCTGGCAACTGGTCACGCAAAATACTTCCAAACTAGAAGACAGCTTTTCCTTTCAAATATTTCCATTTTGTATACAAAATATTCTCACTTCCTAAGGTTTATCGCCATGCTTACAGCCTACGATTCCATTGATAAAATCCTCAGACTAGTATATTTTCTGTTCAATTCTTTTAAGCAGATTCTCAGTCTTATAGAATATATGTTTAGAATGGTCGTTTTATGTTTCTAAGCAAAAAATAAATTCTCTTACTTTACTTTATGATACATGAAAATAACATTTCATAATAAATCTAATAAATCCTAGAATAAACAACTGTGACTATCCTTGAAGCAATACAATTCACTTTTTTTATTTGGAAAAGATATGGTTCCAAAATAGCACGATCCTATATAGAGACGTAAATGAAGATGCGCTGATATTTTTCAGCAAGCCATAGATATCACCAGTGAAAAGTCTAAAAAGTGATATTTGTAATGTTAACTTTATATACTGACCGAAAGGTAAATGTGTTCGTCTACATCTAATATATACTGCGATTATTCTATATGCGTATTTGGTAATAAGACTATGTTGTGAATGTGAACCGACGCTTATATCATCTTATAAAGATATCTTGACAGATCGGATATTATAAATATGATTTAATACAATACTTATTCGAAAACTGATCCCAATTTATATAAGAGAAGACTATAAATACAATCCAAATCATTTTCTCAGTCACCGATATCTGTTACATCATTATGCAATGCAATTGTATTATTGTATCAAATTTAATGCGCGAAAACGTAGTATAATATTGGTGTAGTTCAGTTGTATTCAAATTCCTTCGAAAATACTGTACTATCATACATGAGACTAGGACTATTTTAAAATTACTCGTTATTCTTTGCGCATGTAATTACATATATTTATCAATTCACAATAGACTATTTTCGGTGAATCTAATGTTAGAAACAATCTAACACTCTTACTAAGTTAACTCTGAAAATATATTATGTCAGAAATTCCAAGCCTCTATGTTAAACCGTCGAATTATTTGCTGTTTTAGCTTCTAAGACCTGAATACAGATTCACAGAAGGTTTCTTAATACACTTAGCGGTATCGAACGCTTAACATATAGATAGACAGTTAAGGTTTATATGACAGCCTGCAAACAAGGTTTAGTGTTGGGCTTCACGAGGCAACACAATAACAAAGAAATACATACAAAAAGATATAAATCTAATCTATAAAAGTCAAAATGAGTGTGTGTGCGTGTGTGTGTATGTTTGTATGTCACAAGAAAATTTTGACAGAGGCGACGGATCCTGACGAAATTGCTGTCGTGTTTAAACCCCACCCTTCTAACCACAGATATTGAATAATTGGCCAAAAACATTTATTCATTCACCCACAACTGAACAGTTTTGTACAATGAGGGGTCGCTTTTTTCGCCTTATTTTCGATTGGTTACGCTTAATCCCAACGTTCCAAACTTCCGGTCAGGCGATACAGACATCGGTTTAGAGTTTGTTTTTTTTAACCTTTTTTCTCCTTTGCGTTATCGGTTCGAGCCTGCCTGCCTACTAATACTTTTTTAACACTTCTACTGTTGTGTAGACCCCCCCGCTACTACCACTTTTTTTCACCCTCCGGGGTTCCTTATTAGACCCGCTACACACACGGGTACCCGCAATACTATTGTTTCGACCACTCGGAGGTCTTTACTACACAACCTAAACACCCGGGCAATGCCGGGCAATGCCGGGCAATGCCGGACACCCCCGCCAGTTTTAAACAAAATTAAGGTATTGATGCTTTTAGTTGTGCGGCAATGAAATAATGTCAATAGAAAACACATTTTTAGCTCGACAAGCTCATCAGTTAAGAAATGAAAGAAAATACAAAGTAAAGGGGATGTCTAACAGAGAAAATATGAATATAAAGATAAATACGTATAAACTCTCATAAAAATTGGGCAGATTCTATAAATTAATATGTACAATAAGAGATGTAACGGACACGTAAAAATTGAAGTCAATTACGACACATAAAAGTGAAATAAACTCAGATCCACCAAGTGAAGAGCATAAAACAACACGTGTATTTTTCTGATATTTTATACTTGCCTTTTGTTTTAGTTGTGCCAAGTCATAGTTAGCTGGAGGTTTCGTAATTATAATTATTCAGAGTATTTCCATTCACAGATATGTTTACGAATGTAGTTTACACTTGCATTCGATGACTACTGTACATATTTGCATTGCATTTCTTTCGATAAATGCCCTTCACATAGAGACTAGATATTCTTTAACACAAACTACATGACCACCTTTAATTATAATTAATTGATAGGGGAAAGATACGAGCGTTTTAAATACGTCATGCAAATAGTAGTGCATATAATGAAACAAAATGCTCCTTTTCGAAAAATAATCATTATATCTATTTTATTATTGATTAGGTAGTATTACTTTGGAACGTAAAAATGAAACGATGACTGAATTTTAATAATTATAAAAGTCTGTTAACCGTCTGAACGTTCTTGCTTGCTTGAATCTTGTATTATAATAACATCATATTCGTGTTTGTTTATTTGTTCACAATTTAACTAATGTGTACAAAATGGACACTGTTTCACAAATTCATTTTCATACTAAAAACGGACGATATAAAGGCTACCGAGAGTAAGTACAGTGTGACGTCATTACCAGATCATCAAGTAAGTATACGGTGATCACGCTAAGACCCATAAAAACAGTTTTCGTTTCCCCTTACACGCTATTAGCAATAAAAACTATTTTTAATTGCCATTTGTGGTAATTTAAACGTATTTTTCTAAAGAGAAAGAACACTTCTTCATTTGGATAATTATATAATTGCGCGTTTTTTCTTCATTAGGATAGTTTTAATCTAATAAATTATAAAATAAGTAAACATGTTTTGGAAATTTTCTTACATGTCTATCAAAGAAAATTGAATACTTCATTTTATTATTTTTTAGACTGTTAAACAAACAATTTTTATATGAGGATATTTTTCAGTCCGTTCTTTTAATAATAAATAAAACTTTTCATTCTGTATTTTCAAATATTTTAAAGTTAGAAGCATTTTTCACGATATTTCTTTTATTTTTTTATTTAATTAAAACGATCGATGAATTCACCGGGCGTAATTTATTTCTTTGAAATATATTTAATACGTAACGTTTTTTGTATAATATCTACGCTGTAAATAATTTACATGACTGAAATGGGAAATAAGATAGAACATTCTATGTTTATGTAGGCATGACGAACACAGATTCATCTTAAAAGTTCATTAACAAATCAGTTTTAACTAAAGTTTTGATATGAAAAAATACATAGGGCATTAGAGTTTATTTAACATATTTTCTTGTGTTTTATCTCATAAATAAATGGATACTTCAAGGGGAACGTGTAGCCTGCGAAAATGGTGTTGTTATACAATGATTGCTCTCTGAAAGCTTTTTCTTTCACTTTCTTCGTATATATCTCAGATGTTTTTTTAATCGTGTGTGTATTCAAATTTTTTTAAAAGTTTTTTTTTTTTTCATTTTGGGGGGTTAATTTGATCCATACTTTTAATTCGCGCTTGTTTTTATTTTATTTCCTTTTAATATTTTTATTATTTTCTCCACTAAAGATGTTTACTTTTTGTTAAATTATTTTTCATACATATTCAAATTACGCTCCACTCCCCCACCGTTTTACGCTCAAATAGTAACTGCAAAAAGGTTTGCGTTATTAAATAAACTAAGGAAAACCTTTTGCGCATACGCTTACAGGGAGCAATCATAAAATAAAAAAACACCGTTTACCCAGGGTCCACATTCCCCGTAACGTACGAGTAAATGTTGTACGCGCCCTGCTGAATTAACGTTATTATTTAGAAAGCCATTCTTAGCAGGAGGGGGACTTTCTAACTATTTCGCACTTTCACCTTACAATTTAATATAAAAAAAAGATACCATAAAATTTGATTTAACTTGGAAATACTACCTAAAATCTAGCACGGTGCATACACTTCACAAGCACTATTATTATTATTATTATTATTATTATTATTATTATTATTATTATTATTATTATTATTATTATTATTATTATATAACAATGATAATAAAAAACGGTGTAAATGACATCGACTGGCACCACATTAACTAGTTGTGAAGGGTCAGGGAAGATGGGAAGACCGAGATGGTAAAGTACTATCCAGATTTCTACTGGAAGTGTGTAGTTCAAATCTGGTTCCTTGGGGGAACATTTTGTCACCCAAACTCCAGGAAACACAAACGGTTGATGCCAACGAGAAATAAATTGCAAACATCTGTTGTGATAACCTGCAATCATCTGCACGATTGGTCAAGAGGTGGAGAACATTGGAAATCTGAGGAGACTTGTTGTCACGCGATTTCCAGCGAATACTAACTGATGATAGCCTGAGATACAACTCCTAGTGGGTGAAATAATAATAATAATAATAATAATAATAATAATTATAATAATAATAATAATAATAATAATAATAATAATAATAATAATAATAATAATAACAATAATAATAATGTCCCCTTCCAAATTTACCACCATCCTGGTTTTATATCGTACATGTTTACTATATTTTCTTAGTTTTAACCAATATTCACATTATAGTATGATTGTCTTTTACTAGTTACGTGAACTTCATTTTCATATTCATGTTTTCTGCACTGATATGAAACTGAAGACTGTAGCGGACTATAAGATTCCTAACCATGTATCTGATGAAAATATACTACACATTTTGATGAAGAAGATGGGAAAAAATGAACATAGATGAACAAGACCACCAAAACTTTCAATATGATTTCTATATTAAAAGTAATAGTTTTTTTTCGTTTTATATTTCAACATATAATTTTGTGGAGAAAATTCAGCTCCGCATTAAGGGGTACACTGGATAGGAACAAACATTTAAAAAAAATGCCTCCGTCATGGACGATTTCCCATTCACCGGTCAAGGACAGAAAAGGTGAATTTTGGCATCAGAACTGATAATACACTGTGATCTTGTTCCAAAGGCCAAGAATTGTTTTATGTTTTATGTTTCTTTTATTGTTTATTCCCTAAATTCATGATTCATTTTTATCAGTATTAGATTGTATACTGCTTTAAAATTAAGTAATTTTACATAGATAATATTTATATTTTATTTTGAATCAGTAATATTTATATTTTATATTGAATCAAGTCCAGTTTCATTATCAACCGAATTGGATGAGTTCTTTTCTTTTTCAAACATGATTTAATGTTCTTTTTTAAATACCGTCATATAGTATCGACAGTAACAGTTCGACAAATCTTACCTACATTGCCTGCAGGCAATTTTCAGTCAATTCTATATCTCGATGACTCTGACTATATCCACTTTACTGCAGCATAATTTATATATATATATATATATATATATATATATATTTATATATATATAAATATATAATAAATAAATAATAAATAATTTATATATAATAAATAAATAATAAATGATAAATAATTTATATATACTTAACTGCAGCATAATTTATATATATATATATATATATATGTATATATATATATAAATCATTAAATATAAATCCTTCTTAGATAAGAGAAAAATCCAGGTTGTCCTCGACGGTCGTACATCTAAACAGTGTCCTATCCTTAGACCTGTATTGTTCCTAATATTTATCAATGACCTCCTCGACAAAATTGCCTTTGAGATGGGTACAAACAATGAACACATATCTAAAGAAATGGCAAAAAACACTAGAGGATATCCTCCAATCTGTAGTGGAATGGGGACAGAAATGGATGGTCACATTTAATGCTGCCAAGACTAAACTGGTTTCCTTCAATAATTACAAGAAACCTTCTCTGCAACCAATAGCAATGGCCAGTGACTCCCTATCTGAGAGTACATCTTTCAAACTGCTTGGGCTAACGTTCACAGGAAACATGAGTTGGAACAATTATATTGAAAACATTGCCAGGGCCGCTGCGAAAAGGGTAGGCTCTCTCTACCGTGCTAGAAAACTACTGACACCTGACAGTATCCTGTACCTCTATAATGCCACCATTCGCCCATGTATGGAGCATTGTTGTCACATTTGGGCTGGTGCATCTGCTGCTAGTCTCTCGCTCCTAGACAAAGTTCAAAAGAGAGTCGCCAATCGGATAGGCTCTGAACTGGCATCTTAGCTTCAGCCTCTGTCCCATCGACGAAACGTTGCATCCCTCTGTTTTTCTACGAGTATTTTAATGGTGAATGCTCTGAGGAACTGCAGACACCTGTGCCTTCACGACGTAGACACCCTCGACAAACGCGACAGGCAGCTAAATCCCACCCCCACACAGTAGAGATCCCTAGATGTAAAATATCTTTCTACTCCAGTAGTTTTTTTCCCCAGTACCGCTAGTCTCTGGAATTCCATTCCAGGTCTCTGCTTCCCTAACTGTACTGACGTGCAGAAGTCAAGTGTAACGTGAACCGACATCTTGCTGCCCAAATCTCAACATAGTGCCCTAGTAGTTGCTGCCCCTGATAGTATCCCCCTACACCAAAGTTGCAATGTGCCTTGTTTGGGGTGAAAATGTAATATATATATATATATATATATATATATATATATATATATATATATATATATATACTATGTATTCAAGAGAAATATACATAAAAATACCTTCATTTGCATATTAAATTGAAAATTTCTATTTTAATAATTAGCTCTATCTTATTAATTGTTTGTTGCAATAGAATTGTTTAAATTGTTCTATTCATAAGATGTCAGTTTACTTAATGCAATTTAAATTTAATTATATTTACTTTACCTTATTTTTAATATTTAATAGCTTTCAAGAATTGCGTTGAAAACCAAAAGTAAACTTAATTATATAAACTATTGAAATTATTTGTGGTTTTAGCTATGAAAATTACTTGCGTTATATTTCCTGAATAAAGAATAGTGTGTTATATGCTTCCACTTAATCCAACAGTTGGTCCCTTTTCGTTACAAGATAGGATATTCAGTGTATCCTATATCTTATGTCACGAATCCCTTCGCCCGCCAATACACTTCGACCAGGCAATGCCGGGTATATCCAGATAATATATACAAAAGGTAATATATGCGTTGATGTCACGATCAACTATATATTGAAGTAAGACAAAGTATACCCCCTGTAGGTACATCTGTGCGTGTAATAGGCGAGGGTTGCACAATCTCTAACCTGAATCGGCCCGGCTCGAGTCCAGTGACAAGGAGAAGGGTAAGACGACTGGAAACAATACCGATATACGCAGAGAGCACATACAGCACCTTGAAGTCTCAAATTGTTACCCATTATAGTACTGACCAGGTCCAACGTTGCTTAACTTCGGTGATCCAGCAGGAACCGGTGTGTCAACGTGATTATGCCATAAGGTCTACACAATTTCTTTGTAAACCACGTTCTTGCCTTTATCGCCTAAATCACTGTAACGATTAACAGATTAAGCAATATTGTAACTGATTATATGTCGATATGCGTATTAAAATAAATTGCTTCATCTTTCACTTTTATCTCAAATGACATACTTATGTGTTTTTAAGACCGTTATTAAATATATATTAATAAATATATTAATCGCTCTATTTACGCGCGGGTATGCACATGAATAGTTTTTAAATTATTTCGGAGGTAACCCTCACAATATTTCGGCCGAGATAACCTGTCAACTTTTCTAAGTGCATAGTGTTCAGCTATGTAATTTTTACATTGAGTTCTATAGAGGTTACCTTCAGATTTGTAGAAGTGACATACGCAAAAATGTTGGGGTGGGGTAACAACTAGGATTATAATAGTAGTCAAAATTTGCAACAACACCAAGAAATCCTAATTTTAAATTCACACACAAAATATTTGCCTGTACAACTTTCTCTAGAACCTATGTGTTATTATAAAATCTGAAATAGCATTTTCTATGTCTATCACAGTTATGATTTACATACGATTTTCGTTACTCTATATCACTTTATTCGAACACGTATATTTGGATTAATTCAAGTATTTCAATAAACTCGTTTACTTATTGACAGTTCCTCAATATTAAATTTAAACTATTATTTTCAGCAAGAAATGCGTAGATTAAATGGACTTATCGTACTCGTTGAATTTCGTGATTTATACAATAAAGTTTCCTAAAGTATTTAAAATTTCTTTTCGCTTTAGGTTTCTTGAAATATTTTTATGGCATTATGTGTTCTTTTACCCATGCATATAATAGTCTTTTGAAGCGTTTTTCACATGGCTGAAGTTCCTTGCTTCTCTTTATCTGTTTGTGTGGCGCCAATATGAGCTATAATCCATTTAATGCATAAGATTATGCTTTATTGGCATATTACTTGCTTTTCAGTTAAGTTCTTTGTGTGTACTTTTATCGTGTCCATTCCATGTTGTCTCATTTGGTTGTTTTATTTAGTAAAACATTGAAATCTGTCTTTTATAAGCACCTTATTTTTATTCATTTATACTTTGTACCATTTTTATTCCCGAAGAATATCGTCTGGAAGCCTCTCACATGCAATCCTGTTTCATAAACTATTGAAATGTCTCCATTAAATTCAGTCACTCATCGTAAAAGTGGCAATATTGAATGATCACTAAATTGAGTTAGATTAGGTACCTACGTAAGTTAATCAGATGTAAAATATCATAGCACAGTGGAATTAAAATGATGACGTCATCATACAAGTTTCTATCGTCCGCCGATATACTTCAAGTAGCATTTATTGTTTCTTTTTTATCGCTGCAACAGCCATATCCCTACATTTAGTCATATACAGATATTTATCGCATCTGGAAAAGGGTTTAATATATTATGATTTAAATATCAAGAAGTATCGGTAGCTTAATGTTTATTAACAGGAGAACACAACCTATGTTTGCCGAGTTCAAATCTTGTTTGTTTAACAAGAATATTTTTACCAAACTTGTAGGCAAACTTCATGTGGTACTTATTTAGAGCGATGTCAAAAAAACGCAATTCCGAAAATAGAATCATCATCTTGATCATGCGAAAGTAATTAAATTTCAACATCCTACTAACAACTTATCGTGCAATGAGATACGCCGAATTAAACCAATTTTTATACATTTATTCGGTCTAAATTTAGTATATATTCCTTCTGTTTCATTTAATGTCAATCCTTATTAGAGCTTTCCCGTAAAGTTTTGTTGAGCTATATGGTGGATAAATGGAAGAGATATCCAACTTCCTGATAATAAAACTTCAGATAAGAAACCATGTTTCCATTTCTTTGGTCAATAAACAGTTCTACTAATCTGACCACGACTAAAACATATACTAAACTTTTATACACTCCTTACATGAGACTATTTTACTATGCTTATAATTCGTCTACTCATTCGAGGTAAAATAGTGTAATATTTAATAAAATATTTGTTTGTTTCGTTTTTTAAGAGTTTGTGCCTAAAGAAAATAGGCTGTATCTGTTGTCTGTTTTATTAATCACACAAATCGAATGAATGAATCATTGTAGATTCGCCTTACATCAATATCAGAGATTCTATCATCATTGTATCCATCACCTATAAATTCCAAAAACTGTCCTTTGCTCCGTCACATTAACTTTAAAAGATTATGTCAATGGCTTACATTAGTTGTATCTTAACAATACCCGTTTTTTTTTCTTTTAGCGAAGCAGTTATTATTCTATTGCATGCGAAAGCTGAAAGCTGACGATCAAATTTCCTACCAAAATCTGGTCCCAACTATTTGTCTAGTTTCCAAACACGTTTCCCCATAATCTGATTTATTCTTATCAAATCAAAGCCCTTGCGATTTTCATGTACGGCTTTGCACAGAGAAAAACATCGAGTATAACCGAAATACAAGACACATGTCTCCATGAAGTGAATATAATTTCCAACGATAGTTGATGACATAATTAAATATCACAGAGTAGCGAGAATAATTCTGGATCCAGGGATGCCATCTTGCGGAGTCAATCGTTTTCCTAATTACATTCCCATCGCTTTTACATGATATGGTAGTTGGTTTTTCTTGTGTAACATTTTGCTATATATTTTCTTAACTGTTTGCCTTTTGATCAAAGCATAATATTGTTTTCTATTTTCTTTAGCAGTTTAAATTTTGCATGAATAAATAAATTTAACGTTCAATTATACTGCAGTACAAGTGACTAGAGATAAAAGAACAGGTGCAGTTAAGTAGGTAAGAAGTGTGATATATTCGTCAAATAAGAAATTAAAGATAAAGAAGAAAGTGGTTGATGGGAACCTAGGAATAAGATAAGTTTTTGAAAGGAAAGGAAATATAGGAGCACACACAACCGCTCGCATATATATATATATATATATATATATATATATATGTGTGTGTGTATGTATGTATGTATGTATAAGTATATGTATATGAAAGATACAAAGATGTAGTAAGTCTAGAACTAAAAACATTTGCAAATAATAAGGACAAACATAGAATTATAACAAAGGGAGAATAACACGAAAATGTAGAACAGAGGGAAAATAAGTCTGGAAATAAAAAGGCATTGGAGAAATATCGGAGTGGATATAAAAAGAAATATAGGAAAGATAAGACAGGAAATATAACGACGTAGAAGAATTGTAATACGGTTATAGGCGTGGAGTCTGCTTAGAAGCAGATTGATGACTATTAGGGATATTATTATTCGTCATGTGTAGGAGGATATCGACAATTCCATACAAGAACCGCAACACCTAATAACATACTCGCGTCTGACGGAGATATCCAAACGACTAGGTACGGTGTGTGAATTTTACATTTTTATGAAACATCTACATTTGGAAAAAGCTAGTTGAACTCGCATAATGTGAGGGTTAGTTTGAAAAAAGCAATGCAAAAATCAGACATAGACTCAGAAAAAAAACAATAAATGTCTCCATGAAATTATTTTAAACGAACATTATTCTCCATCTGCACATTTTTTATTTCTTTCCTCATATTATATTACTGTTATTTTTATCATTTTCATTGTTTTTACTTCTTTTATCTAAGATTTAAAATCCAGTTTTATAATCTCTGTTCATTCTTCTTCATATTAATTTAGAAAACTAGTGGTTGGCTTAGTTTTCCAATGTAATGTCTACAGAATGTACCAACGATAAACGACAAAAGTAATTTTATATCCACGTGCCGAGAATTATGAGTGTCTTTTGATTATTATCTTAATCGCTTCATTTTCTTCTTTTGTTGCGTGATCATCAAGTCAAATGTTCGGCTGTCTAACTAAGATTAATAAAACGTCTCAAGCATGAAAAACATACGGTGTACGCAGTTTTTTTTAAATTGTTGTATGCGATGTAATTTAGTAGATAGAATCAAATAACTAATAATAACACCCTTATTACTTTATGAACTTAAGACATGACCGATGCTAATGACAAACGTATGAATCAGTTTTTGCGTTTTGATTATTTCTACATTATTTGTCCATGTCTCATCTGCATACTTCTAACTGAGAGACTGATGTGAAAACATATTGTCATGCGATATCCTCCTATTTTAAGAGTTAAGTTTTATCTATAGAATTGGTCACTTTACCCCCCCCCCACTTTAACTCACGTCACTCGTGGATACATCTTTCTTGCTGATTTTGGATATGTAATATAAGTTATTTTTATTAAATTCAAGCTAGCTAACTTAATCGTTACTTAATGGCATGGAGTCTCATGTATGTAATAAAGATGCATCAAAGCCTTTTTTGTATGGTATCACCACTTATCAAGGCCCGGAAGCCACTCAGGGATAAGGGATAATATCATAGTAATCGTTAGTAATGGAAATTTGATATAGTTTCTCACTTAAAGGGGGCGGTTTATCAGGTATTTGTTTATGTTGAAGTTGAAGACACCAAAGTTGTATTTAGGTGGGAAACAGGCAAATGGAAGAGAGTTCTACAGGCGTGCAGTTCTAAGAAAGAAGCTTTGTTCATGGAATCCACGTCTTGGTTTATGCACAGATATAGAGTGGTGAAAACTATTGACAGTGGTTTCAGCTAGACGGGTGTTTTTGGTGAAGCATTGGCGAGAGGAAACTAGAGATTGGAGCTCAGACGAGCATTTACCATGGAAATAACGATAAACCAAAGATAGGCTCGCAACGTCTCTTTTTTGGGAGAGAGGTTGCAGGGAAGTGAAAAGGGCATCCCCCTAAACCACGAAGTCTATTTTGTACTCTGTCCAGGTAGGATAGGCTGTTTTTAGCAGCTCCTGTCCAAGTGTGGTAGCAGTACTCCATCCTTGGACGTACTTGGCTTTTATATAGATAGAAAACTGCATCAGCAGTGAGACATCCTCTGGAGCGGTAGAAGGGTCCTACCTTTTTTCAGCGACCGTGGCAACAGATTGATGTACGTGTTCCGTTTCAGATCAGAAGTAAAGGTTAATCCCAGAAGCTTGACAAAACATGGAGCCTCCCCAAGATCAATAGAAATTTTTTTCACTTGTTTGAATCCAGATTTTAATCGATCTCTTACCTTTACGAGTGGAATAGCTTAATCATGTTATATCCGCGTGTAAGCCATGATCAAGAACGACATTCTTCCAAGATTTAAAAGCTCTCCCGTCTGAGATCAAAATACAAAACTCAGTTACATCCCTGATGGAATTCCAGTACGGCAATGACAATGATTCTTAACGCCTTCAACCGCGCCTATAACCAGCTCGGTTTTGCTATGTACTTAACAAAAACTCAGAGTATGTACCAACCAATGTCCAGGGATAGGGCCGACGTTGTAGCCCCTTCTCTCACCATCGGCGACAAACCTCTGGAGAAAGTAGACCATTTGTCATCCAACGCTGACATACAACACTTAGTGAATACCGCCTAAAATACGCTGAAGCCGTCTATGGTCTTCTTATAACTCGTGTGTTGAAAAATAAATGAATCCAAACAAACACCAAAATAGCTTTATACGCCGACGTGCTTCCGACTCTTCTCTATACTTCAGAAATCTGGATGACGTACCGCCGATACACCAAGGCACTCGAGAAATACGAACAAAATTGCCTGCAGTACATTCACGACATCTTCTAGGACTATCGCAACAACCTCTGTGTCCTCTAGAACGCAACCACCAGCAGCTTCGAAGCCATCATCATAACAAACAACCTAAGGTGGCCGGAGCACATTGTCAGGATGTCGGATTCCCAGCTGTTGAAACAAATCTTCGATAGGCAGCTAAAAGAAGGAAATCACACTCACAAACGTCGCCAAAAAACGATATATAGATATATGGATATATGTGTATATGAATCTTCTGAAAGCAGACATGGAGAAGTGTGGCATCGATATATACATCAGGTAGATTCAGGCCAAAGATAAGCAAACACAAACGTATACCATCGTCAAAGGCACAGTCACATTTGGGACCAACCAACGTGCTGACCTGGAGGTGAAGAGAAAACAAGTAAAGTAAAAAGAAAACTCTCCAGCCAACCCCCATCATAAAATGGACTTGCCTACCCTCGCTGTGAAATGATGCGAATGTCCAGGATCGGTCTTTTCAGCAATGTCCGCACTCATAAAAATACAGTACATTACCACCACTTCCACGGCTTTATAGTAGTTGTCTAGAGAATAATGGCATATTTTTATTTGTCATATGAAATATTAAACATGATATGAATAAAAACGTAAGAGAAAACACCGGTTGTCCCTCTGGGATTCCTTTCAGGTTAAAATGGTTAAAATTGACATTTTGTGCTTATTAAAAAACTTGGTGCCTTGGATTTTTATAAAAGCTTCCAAAAAGTTGTAACTAACTGATTTCTATATAATTTTGTTTATGTATACTTCGGGATAACTCTTGTGTGTGTCCCAGAACCTATTTTAGGACTAATAAAAACGTTCTATTTTGTTCATATTTTAACATATTTGTTCAACATTTTTGTGTATGGCTATTTAGAAGTTTTGCATAGTGCTGAACTCATATTTAAACATGTTAAGGCCTTGGGGACTTTTGGGATTAAATGGGGGGGGGCAAATAATTGCCTTAGTCATTTCTTTTTTTTTTTTGCCTGGTGCAGAACTCTAATTTATATATGTTAAAGCCTAAAACTGTACCGTTTGCTCATTTTCACTAGGATTTAACGTCCCCTGCGTTGGGTGGGGGCAAATGTTTAACTTCTTTTTTAAGCCTCGTTTACTGCATGCTTCATCTGTTTTATAAATATTTTACTGTAAATATGTTATTGTTTTTTAATGCCAGTCCAATTTCAATGATGTTTTTCTCTGAGTGAAACGCCTCGTACTTTACAATCTCACTGGCATCCCACTCTTCAACTACCTTGCAGTCAATCTTGAGTCGTCAGTGATTCATATTGTTAGACAAGTATATTAGTCTACGCCACTTCATACGCCATTATTATTGGGATTAAATTGTTCGGTTGTATGTTTAATGGCATTAGTTATACGACGAAATTGTAAATTAAACATAACAGTCAATAGTTTCAGTCAAAGAGAATAACAATCGTATAAAAGATATCACATTTTAAACATCAACGGGTGTTTCTGTGTTGCATTTTATTGTTTTTTTCTTATCTTAATGTAATTAGTTTTATTTTATGAAGAAAGTAACACAATCAAACGTTTACTGCGTGTTTTGTTAAATTGTTTTATTTGGATTGATATAAGAGAGAAAGAGACGAATTTTATCATCGCTAATTATTTTTTCTTTGCTTTTTATTTTTTCTTTGCTTAACTCACGAACTTACTGAAACAATTGACGCATACAGACAGTCATGAGGTAACATTGGGTTAGATAATTGTAGATTATTTACCGTTTCTCATTTGCAAAGCTTCTATGGAGATACTCAACTGAAATATATATATATATATATATATATATAAATATATATGTGTGTGTGTGAGTGTGTGTGTGTGTGTTTCAATTTGAATACCTCATATTCTTTACACTGCTATTTTGTTCTCATCTGTTTTTCAGATCTCCAATAATCTACATTTATTTTTCCTCACTTGACTACTATTACTCGATAGTCTTTCTACCGTCTCTTCCTTGCGTACTTTTTTTATTGTTTAACTCGCTTCGGATAATTTTTATTCTCTGTTACTTTTTTCTACTTTACTGCTTACTTAAAACATTTCATTGAGTATATAGTAAATACGTCGACTGAAGGAACTAATAATGCTTATAATTGTCGTTGATTTGGTACCCCTGCTGCTTCATCATGTGCGACCAGGCAGAATTAATCGCTTATAACACATAACATTTTTTACATGGTTGAATTCATTTACTAAACTTTTAGTCAGATAAGCTGGATTTTAACAATGTTATCATTCTGAAATTTTCTGGATTTCAATTATACTTTTCCAGCCAAAAAGAGTGGTTCCCTCTGAGTACTCGTAAAGCAATATTGTTCTGTTATAAGCTAGTAAAAGCATGCCAAGGCTGTAACTGTATTAATCGAGATGCCAATATTAAAACCTACTCCCTTTCTTTCTCTTCCTTAATATATTGTGGGAGCCTATATTATGTGTATAATTTACATAATTATAATTTTATTTTTTCACTAGTTTAGAATTGTTGTTACGAGTCTATCTTTCCCCCTTCTGTCTCTTGCGTCTCTCTCTGTTTAAATATATACAGTAGAACCCCGGGATAGGACAATAATTCATTTCAGGGGTTGTGATCGAAAGGTGAAATCGCCGTGTGGCGGGGTCTAAACAACATGTCATACATTACATATAAACAATTAGTAACTGCACCGTATGTTGAGACAAATAACGAAACCAAGGACTAGAACAATCATATTTCACATCGTAATCTGGGAAAACGTAATCCGGGGCCACCATATCCCCGGTTCACCTTAACCCCGGTTAACCGTATCCTGGGGTTCTAACACACACACACACACACACACATATATATAGATAGATAGACAGATTAACCAATCTATCCCCTCTCTTTCTCTTTCTCGTTATATATATATATAGAGAGAGAGAGAGAGAGCGAAAGAGGTAGGAAGAAAGAGAAAGAGAGCGAGAGAAAGAGAGATAGATAGGTAAAAAGATAGATACGAAGATAGACTAAACGATAAATCTGTCACCCTAAAGAAAACCACACTACAGTTTATTTTAAATCTTTTATTTAAAAATCAATTCAGGTAACTTGATTATGAAGTGAAGCTAACTTCTATTCAATAAAGTTGCGTTCAGCCTCAATTACCGCTATGATAAGAGTTCGCAACTGGGCGCATGCTTTTTCGACGAGCGCCGTCAGGGGTCGGCAAATGGTGTGGGAGGTCATGTTACTCATGTTCATGTTCGTATGTCAAGTGATTAGTTCCATGTGTTCAGTTCGGAAGAGGGTCAACAAGAAAGGGGTACAAAGACGTAGCGCTCTTTCTGAAGACAAGCTGAGTCTCTTTAGACTTTGAAGCCGGCTCTTAGTCTCGCTACCACAACCGGAGTCTGCCAGCCGACACCACCTGATTGCATTAGGTGATCACCACCCTCTTAGGCGGATCCAATTCCACTTTGGTGATGACTTTCATGCCGATTCCAAGATGTGAGATGGCAAGATGTGGCGGCTACTTGAAACCACACTAGAGAGCATAACCGTAATAGAAACCTCCTATTATTCCTGGAATTTGTACACAACTGCGAAATACTAAATGGTTTTCAACAAAAACAAAAACTGTTTTTATCAAACAAAAATGGAAGCATATCGTTTTTCTGACGCGACATTTTATCATTCCACCCCATATATATATATATATATATATATATATATATATATATATATATATATATATATATATATAATATTTTTGTAAAAATCAAGACAAATAACTATAAAATAAAAACATGGAATGGTGCATTTCCGTATGTGTTACAATTGTTTCCTTACAATTCGGACAAATGTAGACGATATATTATTTAAACATATTCATAAAATAGCTACTCTGCAGAGACTAAAATATATTTGTCATAGGAATATATTCATACTCCCTATTTTTCGGGAGCAAGCAGTTTAGACTCACCCCGTTCCTGCTCGTTATATATTCTTCTACTTCTTCTTCTTCTTCTTCTTCTTCTTCTTCTTCTTCTTCTTCTTCTCATTCTTCTTCTTATTATTATTATTATTATTATTATTATCGATTTGTTCAATTCCCTTCGATTTTAGTAAGTATCCCATTTTTGTATTTCTTATTTTCATGTGATATTTCTACAATTTTCTATATTTATATTCATTTACGCATTTAGTTTTGTTATATTTTTATAATTATTTTACCTCTCTGATGAATTGATTTATTGATTTATTCCCCAACTCCTATACTACATTATTTATTGCACTATCTTTAATTTCGTGTATTAAATTTACATTTCTCTTACAACAGTTACATTTAATTTACAGCATATTCCTTGATTATTTTTATATACATGTTAATCCATTCAGGTCTTAGGCGTGATAACAGGAATTTAATTTTATGCAGAAATCTTTTATAACATCAAATATTTTGTTTAAAATTCTTCTTTAGAATTCAGTATGCAGCATGACTCGAGTGAGGATAAATGATATACTTTTCTATTTTCTAGCTTTATCTACTACTGACTCTTTTAAATAAAATTCTATTTTATTTTTACTTAATTCATTAAGCCAATCCATTAACGTAGTTATGTTTCTCTTCTTATTTTTTAACATACATTTTTATCCTATTCTTATTTCTATCGTTATCATTATTCAAGATTAGTTCCTGCGATATGATACAATATAATTTCTGTAGCTCTTTTTAAAATTAAATTCAGTTCCCCAACTATATTTTTACTATTATCCACCTGAACATCACATTTTTCATGCAATCTCAGAAATAAAGCAATGCTTTAGGTGTTCTTCGATTAAATTTTTCTCAATATTTATTTTTCCTGATTCAATCTTACAATTATACATTATTCTGTGAGTTTTACAATTATTTGAACTCATAGTTTTACTTACATTTTCCTTAGTTGAAACTTAATGTTTAACTGTGTTCTTATTAATATTTCGTCATAATATATTGTCTGGGGAAGTTCTTATCAATTGTTGTATAAAAATCTTTAGGGGTATTTGTGTATATTCACCGAAAGGTGGATTAAACCAGACCTTTTCCGTTTATTTCTAATTTTCATGAATGCATTATTACTATTATATACGTTTTATCATTTTAATTTTATTCTTTTTATTATTATCTTTATTTTTATCTCTGATTTCATTCTCTAAATTTCTTTTCCCTTCATCGCCACATTATATGATATTGTGTAGTGTATCGTACAATCTTCATTATCAACTGCCTTTATGTATTTTATCTTTCCTTGAGTTCCTGATCTAGTTAATGCGTCATTATAGCGCTACCTATTTTTAGCGGATATATTTTTATTTTGTGATATCCTAGATATTCTTCTTGATACACTGGGGATGATTGCGCTTTTAATACTTGTAGGACAATTAGATTTATAGTCTATATAAATTAGTATTTAGTTTTGTTTGTGATACGGTTAATAAATGTTACTGTTAAGATTAAATGTTATTTCCAAGAAAATCTATATTTTACCATTGCAGTCTAATAGCATTTCTACATTAAGTTCATTAAAATAGTTAGATTTTATTCCTATTTTTTTCTATTATTCGATCGTTTGGATTAATTAAAATTAATGCATGTTATCTACATAGCCCTCGATTTGTATCTCCTTTTGTATGTACTGACCTACTAAGTCTTTTATCTGCGCTATTTTTGTTGCTGTATTTTTGCAGTAATGTTATACGCATGTTCGATTCTGAAAACCGATAATCATGAAGCTTAACTAATTGAGTCAATATTGACTTTGGTTTTATTAGTATATGAACATTACCGAATTTGTCTATGAAAATAGGTAAAAAATATTTTACATATATATGTGTGAGTGTGTATGTGTGTGGGTGTGTTTGTCTGTGATTATGTGTGTGTGCATGTGTGTGCGTGTCTGTGTGTATTACTGTTTGGACGGATAATAGAAATCAGAATCTTAATCCTAAAACTTGTCTTTTTTGTCTGTATCGAAATTGATGGAAAAATTTTGCCTGGGGGACGCATTTAATTTATCTGAACAAAATAATAATCTCCAAAAACAACACATCTCACATTAATCTGATAGAAATTTACAAAAGTAGCCAGTATTTTACAATTCTTATATATTATTATACAGGTGAGTTGCTATGGAAGACACGGATCATTTTACCTTTAATGTGCGTTCTGAAGTAATTTCGTGAGCTAAACTCTTCAATCTAAAAAGGTATTTCAATTATCTTCAGTACGCCACCGAAATATCGTAATCTACTTTTTTACGGTATTAGCGAATGGGTGAAAAGCAATGACAATTTTATTTATAATGTAAACTTTCCGGATGTTCCCCAACTACCTTAACTTTAAACAATCAAATATTTAGCATTTAAAAGGATTTTCGTAATAAACAACGTTTTTGCATACTAAAAAACTGTCATTTTCGTTGTGGATATTGGTGCTTCCATCACACGTAATTCAGCACACAAGACACGCTGTCATTTAATTTTGCTTTTGTTTATATATTTGTTTTGCATGTGTTTCCTTAACATTGGCTCTGTACCCTTCAGTGAAAAGTAAATCATTAATACTGTTTAGTTTATTTATATTTTATTGTTGTTTGCTAGCCGTCTGCCTTCACCAGGAATTTATAATTTTGCTATTGTTTATCTTCGCAACATTTTCACCTCATTAAAATAAAACATATCGTTTTCTTTAGGGTGATTGGCCACTTAAAATCCATTAGAGACATTTAATTTTTTCTTTCTAATATTTTTCTTTATTAACTAAAGTAGATTGTCCGGAAATCGAAAAATAGTTTTCCAGGATAAATTTCCGGCGGCTATATTGGTTTACTATTGATGATCTCTATATAAATAAAATGAACTCATTTTTTCCCGTCTGATTTTGACATTAATAGGATAAAAATCAAGATATTTCATGCAAATATAATATGCACAAACGGCAGAACAATATCTGAGGTGTGTTATAGGCTTATTATTTCTCAAATTCCTCGATAATCTTAGATTTCTATACTTTTTCTGCTGAGAAGTCACGGCCAAAATCGGTTAAGATCAATGTGGTAAAATATTTTCTCTCTAATAAATTACTCCTCCCCCTGCCACCACTTAACACCGTTTGGGGATCGTTCACAAGGAACAGTTGAGAAGAGAAAACCGGTTTGGCTTCGTAGTTCTTTCATGTGAAGTTATTTAAAATCACTAAACTAAGCTGCAGCGCTCTGTGGCGTAGTGGTTAGCGTGCTGGACAATTCACATTATATTTTCACGTTCGCGCCGACCTACCGTAGTCGTTTTTTTTTTTTTTTTCCTAAACAACTGGAATGGACTTTTCTTGGTGGCCGAACTGTTAACGTTGCAGATGTTTTTGTTTTTTTTTGTTTTTTTTCACACTTTATTTTCCTACTTTTACTCATGACTCCGGGTTCGATCCTTCCTACTTACCTACCATACCATTTTTTAAAACTCCCCCCCGTCCCGGAAACAAACACTCGGGCAACGCCGGGTACCCCCGCTAGTTATTATTATATATTATTCATGTTTTTCATTTCCTAATATTTCATTGTGGCTGTTATGACATCGTGTGCACTTTCTAACATGCATAAAAATATATTATTTTAAAAACAAAAACAAATATACGAATTTGCGAGCCTGTCTCTTTCTTTCATTATTTTTACGGAATGCAAAACTTCGCAACAGATAGTCGTCAAGTTAAAACAACTGTCAATAATGTCCTTTATACTCTTTCAGCGCCAAAATAAAACTAAAATCGCATTAGCAAAGTTGCTTTCTTAGAAATATTCGTCTGTCAAACACAATGTCCCGAGACTGATTTTCTGCTACCTATAACAAAGTCGTCTTACAGTCTTGTCTAATAAAGGTCTTGTTGGGCTACTCTCTAAATAACCAAACCCTAAACAAGTCCCCGAATTAATCATCATAACAGTGTCGACTAATCGTCCACCTTACACTAATTAAACCTTATCCTCAAGTGGCCCTTGCGCCTTGACAAGCATTTTTCTTCAATAAAAGGTAAAATAAAAGGTACAAAATATACATATGATGTTTATATGTGGGAGAATGCTTACTTTATTTGCTCAGTTTTAATCCTAAATTAAAAACTGATTGCAACCATATTTGCACATATCTCTCAAGCACTGAATCAATGGATTAAATAATACAAAAATAGTTTCGAAAGAAGTTTAAAATTTGTTTGAAAATTTTAAATATTAATATATTTTATTAGAAAATGGCGTCATTAAACAAAAAGGTAACTCTGAAAGCATATCATTCGTCTAGTTAAACTGAGAAAGTTCAACGAATACCCATCGTAATTTATAATTATTTTTTGCATTAAAATTATGGAATTATCTCAAACTAACACTAAATTAGCCTAGTATAATGATAAATATAAATTAACGTATGAGCTGATTGAATTTCGCTTTAGCTTTACTCAAGTATATATATATATACATATATGTATTTAAATGTACATATAAATAATTATAAACCCAAATGACCTTGTAACGAGAGATGTAACCCACTTTTCGGTTTACGACATCCGGTTGCGGATGCGCGCATAAACATTAACCCATAACAACGTAAACAAATAAACACGAATCGCTTGTTTTGCAGATTTTGACCTGCGCACTGAAATATTACCGTTATTATTTCGAAATTCTTATTTAACATGGGAAGAGTGGGGGTGTTTTGCAACTATTCTTTATTACAACTATACTGTCGCTATTTTCTTAAACTAAACAACTTTAGCCCGTTGACAAACATAACAAGAATTGTATTTAAGCCATCACTACTACAACTACTACTACTACTACTACTACTACTCTCTACCCGTCATTTTCCGTCCTTCCTTCTATTTTTATTTTTTGTTTACATTTCTAGATACAAAATGGTTGTGTGAGACCGGTGAATTTGTTGACATATTTACTAATCTGTTTCAATATTAGTTTTATTTTATTTTATTCATTTAGTTTTTTTTTTTGTTTGCTTCAGGTTTTATTAATTGTTTTTTTTTTAGATTTTAAGTTCCCATAACTTGGTTGAAGGATTCCGATATGGGTTTTTCATTCTTATATTTCTCATCGATAGGTTCATGTGCATTTTTGCTGCTAAATGACTTTCGTCGGCGTTTGATTCGTAGAAAAACCATGTTTAATTTTCGATTTTTGAGCGATTATTCGAAAAATAGGTAACTTAACACGAATAGGGAGGAGTTTTTTTCATGTTTGAGTGATCCGTCCGGTATTTTTCATTTTAATATACTTTCATAGAAATGTTTCGGTTATGTAAAAAAAAACAAACTATTTTCTCTACGTCACAAGTGTCACGCTCATACATGAATTCCATAGCTATTATAACATACTGACCCAATGGGTCACGGGTAGTCTAGTATATATATATATATATATATATATATATATATATATATATATATATGTATATATATATGTATATATACTTCAAAATAGCTTTTATTTAACAATCAGTTGTTATGGAAACGTGAGATTGTAGGTTTACAAAATATTACTGACAGTAACATTCTATAAGTTATCCCATCCAAACAAGAATGTCTCGATATGCAAGATAGAGCAAATAAATTAAATTGTAATTCAATGAATTTCAAAAAAGCTCTCATTGAAATGAAATGAAGTGGTTGAGTTTCATATCAAAGAATTTTTATTATTCTAATCAAGACAAAGGATACTTTAGAAAATTAATCTCCTTTATCTATAGGGTTTCGATGCCTACCATCTCATCAGAGGAGAGAAAATATTAGCAAATACTTATAAAGGGATGCACTCTATTTGCAAAAGCCAGTGAGACATGGAAAGTCAAAGTCAAGATAATAAATTTATCAGAAGTCCTGTAGCAGGAGAATTTGCAGAAAAAGGATATGAAAGTATTTTTAGATCCAGCTTGCTTGGTAAAATCCATGTAATGCGTTCTGTACATCCGTTTGGTATTTAAGGTCCATCGGTGTAAGTGTGATTGGGGACAGCATGTCAGGAGGATACTTCTCCCTGATTTAATATTACTATACAAGCATTAGTATATCTTCTCTAAGTGATAAATTATAATAAACTAAGCTAGATACTCCATCAGAAAATGTTTTGCCTTGTAATGTGATACTACAATAGAGATATATTAGAACGTATATAAAACTGAACAATTAGAGAAAAACATTACTCTACTTAATTTCCTTACTAACTGAATATTTGAAAGGTAAAGATCAATTAAATAGAGCATGGTATTATTATGAATATTATATATAGCCTATCTGTTAGCATCAGTAAATAAAGCCTTGCTTTCTGAAGTCTTCAATAGATACAAAATGAAGTTAAAAAAGAAGAACTGTTCAAATAGTTAAACCGACGAGATACATAGTAATGTTTAATTTTATGTGTATGCTCCTTCTCCTGTGTGCATGGATATTGAATTTCGCTGATCGTTACTCATCATTGCTTGCAGCAATAGCCTTCACTATAAGATGCGGTCATAAATTCAAAGCTAAGAATATCAACGATCGACACCGTTTTATTATCATAATTCCTGACCTTTTTGTGCCTCCCTTCATCAGAATAACATTTAAAATGGACACTCTCGTTACTTAACCGACCATCGATGCTATTTGAACTGTATTGATGTATCGACCCGCCCGTCATCTTGAACGGTTCCCTCTCTTTCTTTCCTTTTCAACAGCGTTCAACTCCGCCGGAGACGGCAAGAATCACCAAACGCTAAGGACAGCGGCGTTTTGCAGAATAAGAGTCTATAATTGAACGACTTCGATCAGAAATCAAACGTTGCTTTGATCGCTGATTCAATGGTAATCTTTCAAAAGGTGTGGACTGGGTTTTCGGCGGAATTAGTCGATGCAGGCGGGTATGGTAATTGATTTTAACTCAAAGCTTTTATAGTGAAACGTAATCAGCGATTCGAACGGTGGGTTTTGAGCCTACAAGATCAACACCAGCTCAAATCAACTCTCTCAGAAACTGACTTTGAGCTGAGCGAAACAATCGCCTTGGTAATCACGGCTTTTGTTGTTGACTTGGGGCAATACAAAGTCAACGATTTACTTTGTTTTTCTTTTTTCTCACCCATGTATAATTTGATTATTTTCTTTGGAACATTTGCATTATAATTACGCCATTTCTTAGGGTTTTCTTGATCACTCTCGATTCTCTTTGGAGATTCAGTTTAAAGAATGCTCCCCGCTTACTCTCATATTTAACCTTTATTTCTATTTGTTTTCTATTTTACTCTACTTATCAATATTCACTCTTCTATTTCTGAATCTTACAATACCTTATAACATGTTTCTGTCTTCCGCTTCATTATGTTTATCTTCTGTAGATTTTTCCCTTTTATATTATATTCATATCATTATCGTATTCGTCCAAAATGTTGCTATTGAATTTGGTGTTATTGATAATTATTATGTGTATTCACTAAGAGTTTACACGTTAGCATCATAAATTACTCCCTGATAATATACGTGATGTTCATTGGAGTATAAGGGACAACAAATCTCCCGAATCCAGTCAGGGTCTAGTTAGTGCTCGTCTTCCTCTGTTTTTTTTTAATCTTTCTTGCCCTTTTACGTCTGTTTTGTGCGGTATAATCGGTGATTTTTTTTTCTGAGAAGGAGGCAGTTAATCCTATCAATTTATATTTCAGTGTCCTTGTTTTCTCGCGTTTTTTATATGTGTTTTGTTTTACTTCAGTTATAATTTCACTGAGGCTTGTCAACGTTTGTGTTGCAAATAGATTGGTTTCTCCATCACAAGATTCTCTATAAAATGTCAGTCAGCTTCAATGCTGTCGATGTTTTAATCCAATCTTCCATATTTATCCCAATTTCTCATATTCTTTTTCCACCTCTTTTGTACTTTTCCAATTCTCCTACAATTAATATCATTATCAATACTAACAAGGAGATACATCCATATCACAAGCTGTGATTTTTCTGTGACAATAATCCATTTAATTCCCTAAGATCTAACTTATAAAAATTTTTCTCAGATTCGGTGAAAACAATCATTAGTCACTTCTAAGATTACTGTAGCAATAAGCCTTTCGGGCTAGCACTAGTATTCATAGTGCTTTTAGTTGAAGTCTGGTTAGTGTAACGTTACACACGTTTAAATACGCGTTAACATGTACACACCCGAGATTCAACATATTTTAACAGATTAAGTCGAAAAAATATAAGACAAGTAATAACTCGACTTTCTTTTAAACAACGCCATATATTTCTAGGTGGTTGTCCTGATAAAACGTAATTATTATCCTTCTATCTGACACCTGCCATACTGTGCATGCATTCTTTTTACAGTCCTTTTATTTTTCCCTGCATGTATTCCGTACACGGCTCGGCATGTCCATACGCGAGTCCGCGGTCTGTTACATTAGTTCTTGCTTTTATCAGCATTTTAAATCTCTTTGATGCTACACGACTATTTTATGTGCTACAGCAGTTCGGTATTATAAGATTGTGATAGAAGAGAGGGGCAGTTTTTATTCCGGTTTTATCTTGTTTTTCTTGTCTTATTCCAATTTAAATTTTGTACGATTAGCATTTTTCGCTATACATGTGAGTTGGTTTTCTAATTTGGAGAATTTTTATCAAGAGATTTGCTGCTATTATCATTGCAGGTCGCTGTATATCCCAAACCTTATCTTCTAGTCCAATTTATTTTTGTTGTTTCTTTTTCAGACTCGTCTTTTTCAAGTGCTATTACGATCCTTGGCCTTATTTTTTCATGAAGAAATGGGAATAAAGAATAAAAACTTTCCAATAAAAAGTCATAAACAAAGATAATAATATCTGCCACTAGTTTATATACATGTACCAGGATTATATAGGGTAAATATAAAAGTGAAGGAAATACCAGGCAAAAGCAACTTGCAAGACCACTGAAAACAATATTGAACATGAAGAAAGCAATACAATTGCAATGATTGAAATGCATTCCAATTATCGTGCTAAAATAAGCTTCAACCAGAAATAGCCCCCATACTTACAAAGTTATTTAAACGTTTTGTTTAAGAACAATGCTTCTTAACACCTTGGAAACGCTCATCAGTCTGCCTGGTATTTAGAAATTCAGGTGATTTGTCATCTCTTTCCCAGTAAGGAAGAAGTGGGTGATCGGTTATTCCTTTCTAATACAAACAAATATGCATCATAATTTAGTTGCTGAAATCTATGTTAAATAGAGAAATAGTTAATCCCCTCAGCAAGAAAAATAAACTTAGTCAGTGGCATGCAATATAGTTTCCGTTCCACTAGATCTGCAGCTGAATTTCTAACTGCAATATTAAAGACGATTAGTGGATCTTCCAACGGTGTTTGTAAGGAATCTATTTTTGATATATACACAAGCTTTTGATAGTCTATGTTATCATTGTTACGTCCCAAGATTTCCAACTACGGAATGACTGGAAATGTACTTAAATGATTACATTCTTTTTTCATTACATTTTTATAGGAGTAGTGGGTGATAGTCAGAAATCAGAACTACATACTACTAATATTGACGTCTCTCATGTTTCTGTGCTGAGCCCATATTTCTTTCTGAGTTTTATCGGTTATCTCCCATACCACATTCTTAGAGTATACGCAGATTACATCGCCAGCTACAGCATCATTCTTAAGGCCAGAAATGACCGATCTTAAGCACGTGCTGCAATGAGGAAAAAAGTAGCCGGTAAACTTTAATGCATTTTAAACCAAACTTCTATCTTTCTATCATAAACGCTTTGGCTCCATCTGCCCCTAATTGGGGAAGCACAATGTGTTGACAAGCTTCTAGGTTTGACCTACACTCCTGATCTGAAGTAAAACACATACATCAAATCTGTTGCCAAAATCCCTGGGAAAAACCTTAATTCATTCAACAGTTCTAGTAGATGTCTCACTGCCAAAGCAATCGTCTATCTGTATAAGAACCAAGTGCATCATTAGATGGAGTATTGCTGTTATATCGGACAGCTGTTCGGTGCATCTAACTTGACATAGATCCAAACAGGGCTCGAACCATGGTAGCTGGGGGCTTCTTTCTCTTCTCTGTAACCTCTTTCAGAAAAGAAGACGTTAGTAACTTTTCTCTGGTTTATCATTAGTTTCATAGCATCTGAGTATATGCTATGTAAATTTCTCTTTTGCCAAACCTTCACTAAAAATTGTCTAGCTTACAGTCACTATAAGCTACTACCAAAAACAATAATCTTCGTTGTTTATCTACTTTAATCTAAACGTATATTCCATTAAAAACGCTTCTTTTCTAGAATTACCACTGTAATCAGTATTCATCGTTACAACTTAAAGTGGTTATATTTAGGAAACTAGCGGGGGTACCCGGCGTTGCCCGAGTGTTTGTTTCCGGGACGGGGGGGTGAGTTTTAAAAAATGTTATGGTAGGAAAGTAGGAAGGATCAAACCCGGAGTCATGAGTAAAAGTAGGAAAATAAAGTGTGAAAAAAAAAAACATCTGCAACGTTAACAGTTCGGCCACCAAGAAAAGTCCATTCCAGTTGTTTAGGAAAAAAAACGACTACGGTAGGTCGGCGCGAACGTCAAAATATAATGTGACTTTTCCAGCACGCTAACCACTACGCCACAGAGCACTGCAGCTTAGTTTAGTGATTTTAAATAACTTCACATGAAAGAACTACGAAGCCAAACCGGTGTTCTCTTCTCAACTGTTCCTTGTGAACGATCCCTAAACGGTGTTAAGTGGTGGCAGGGGGAGGAGGAATGTATTAGAGAGAAAATATTTTACCACTTCCATTGATTTTAACCTATTTTTGCCGTGACTTCTCAGCAGAAAAATTATAGAAATCTAAGATTATCGAGGAATTTGAGAAATAATAAGCCTATAACACACCTCAGATATTGTTCTGCCGTTTGTGCATATTATATTTGCATGAAATATCTTGATTTTTATCCTATTAATGTCAAAATCAGACGGGAAAAAATGAGTTCATTTTATTTATATAGAGATCATCAATAGTAAACCAATATAGCCGCCGGAAATTTATCCTGGAAAACTATTTTTCGATTTCCGGACAATCTACTTTAGTTCATTTTATCTATATAGAGATTAAACAAAATTTAGATTTTTTGCAAAAAGTATTATTGTAAAAAAAGCAACATAAAGTTAATACACAAAATATTATTCTATATGTCCACCATATGCGTCAATAACTAGTTGAAGACGTTTAGAAAAAGCCTTACCTGTATAACGAATTATTTCTGGGGGACTTTGGTCCACTCCTTGTGCAGTTTGACCTTCAGAGCTTCCAAACTTTGATGGTGAGTGGTCGAGATCTTGTTCTCAAGCTATGGCCAGATCCCAAAATCAGGGGGATTCAGATCGGGGGAAGATGGTGACCATTCCTCTTTGGGAGTGAATTGCTGGACATTCTCTGAAAGCCATTCCTGAGTCTTGTTGGTCCCATGTGATGGTGAGGAGTCGTGCTGAAAAGACCAGGTACGTTTTCTGAAGTGCTTCTGTGCCCAAGGCAACAAGACGCCAACGTGGATGTCATCTTGATAGTTTGCTGGTTCATTTTCACTTCCTGGTCGACAAAAAGAGGGGACTTTTACCAGACTCTGTCACGGCTGCCCAGACTATCACTAAGGCGGCACATTGTTTCAGTGTCACCACTCGGGATCCTTCGTCCCCATCCCTCGACCAAACCTGATCGTTTTGGGTGTTAAAGGGGTGTTCAACATCAATTTTCTTCTCATCATTGAAAAGGATATTTGGTAGCGTGCCAGCCTGATTGCGGGAAAGAAGAATCTGGGAGCTTTGGAGTCGTTTATCAACAAATTGAGCAGAAATGCGTCTTGACATGCTTGAATGCAGATATCTTCAGGTCCTTTCGAAGTACAGTTGCTTTGGCCCCATACGACACTCTCGACTTTTTAGTCATATTCTGGATGGATCTCTTAGGATTCCTCTTGATCTTTTCTCTGATCGGTTTAACAAGTTTAGGGGTTTTAGCTCTTCGAGGACGACCTTGTCCTGGCTATTCTCAATGTCTCCAATCCCCTCCAAACGTTCTACAGTCCTCCACACCAGCATTCTGGTCACTTTCAGGCTGTTAAAATATCCTTCCTGGAGTTTCCTGCTTTAAACAGCTCAACAATTACAGTCCGCATGTTAAGTATACTAGTAAAGCTTATATTCTGTTATCTGAAAGTATAAAGATTCATGAATAAGTGTCAAAATAGAGGAATACCGAAAAAAATTATTAAAATTATAGTTTAAAATAGACTGTAACGCTAAATATCGATGCCCCTGTGTATGTATATATATATATATATATATATATATATATATATATATATATATATATATATATATATATATATATATATATATATATATATACTAGCAAAATATCCGTCGTTGACTGGGTTCAAAAACTGCCTACAGAAAATAGACTCTGATTTATGAAAGTATGATAGGTTATGAAAAGGAAGGGTTGTAAATTTGGGTTGAATTTGGGAGTATCAAAATCAAAGCAAAATATGATGAAAGTAAAAATAAAATAGATAAACCACATAATTTATTATACCATACCTGTTCACACTGAAACGCTATATTCTGTGGATCTATATTAAAAAAAAAACTTGTTAAACTTTGTGACATATTTCCATTCTATGGGGGTCAGGTGCGAACGAACAACCCATAATTTTATTATACCCTATTTCTTAAAACAGAAACATAATTATCAAAGTATGCTTACGCAGATATATATGAAACGTCTTTATTAAAGTGTGTGCCTATTTGCATTCTATGGAGGCCAGGCGCGAACGCAGGCCCCACAATTTTATTATACCATCCCTATTTAAGTGAAAACATACTAATCAAAGTATTCTTTTGTGCATCTATATAAAAAAAACACTAGTAAACGTTTTTTTATTTTTTATTTTTTTTAGTTACATACTTTGTGGAGCCGGCGCGAACGCAGACCCAACAATTTTAATGAACCACCGTTCTGCCAGATCAAACATACCCATTCCTGTGTCTCGATACATCTTCTATATTTACATGTAATCAGTTTTTTTTTAGTCAACCATATAGGAGCTTATTCGTGACCAGACACACACACAGGCATTCAGCTATATATATATATATATATATATATATATATATATATATATATATATATAACTTCTTCATTTACTCACATAAATTTAATATACGAAAGTATAGATTTATACGTAAACTTTAAGTATTTACTTCAAAAGTGCTCAATACGTAGGTAGTGCTCGATAGTAATTTATAAAATATATATGGCGCCATATATATTTTATAAATTACTATATATATATATATATATATATATATATAGATATAGATATATATACATATTTATATATTTATATATATATACTAGCAATCGGTGCCCGGCGTTGCCCAAGTGTTTTGAAGTGTATGCTGAGGAAAAAAAAACGGTCAATTTTTTTAAACTTTGACCCCTATTATGACCTCTTAACATTTATAGTTTAGGGATCAAGTAAAGTTAATAAGTTAGATCCATGTCCAAGAAATCTATATATAAAATATCACGTGTTCAGACCTTAAATTGTAGGAGGAGTTTGATAGAGTTCTCAAAGGTTTAATTGTTAAATATTGACCACTTAATCCCAAATTTCTGTCGAAAACCTATCACATCGATTTCCCAAATCTCAGTACCCTGTATATCAAATTTCGAATCTCTAGGCTTAAAATTGACAGAGTTTTAGCGTAGGGAAATGCACACAGACACACAGACACACACAGACACTATCACTTATACATATATATAAACATAAACATCATATATATAAGGATAATAGTACGCCATATATATAACAAAATACCATTATTTACTGAAGTGAAAGGAAAACCCGGGGGAACTTTACCCAAAAATAAATCTATATTTTTTGTGTGTATTGATAGTCTGGTACTTATACAGTTTAGTGACGACATAAAAAAATGGAAATATTGAAAAAAAATGTTTATTGTACGTAACTGTTATAGACTGAAGTTCTCCGAAAAAAAATTTCACTTCATTTGATTAAGTAGTTTTTTTTTGTTTACAGCGAAAAACAATGATTTATCACGGCTACGTCAACGTGGCCATTTTGGAAATGTTATTGCAGGCCCAGGAATTCCCCAAGGGCAGATAATTGCCGTACATAGCAGAATACCTCCATTGTAGGCCAATCTAGCCCTTTTTCCCCCCACCAGAATGAGATTTTTTTTTTTTTTTGCGAAGGCAGATGCCATTTTTGGGGTGTGTTTTTTTTTTTTTTTAATTTGTAACAGAAGTAAATAAACGAAGTTTCGAAGTTATCCATGCGACCCATGCGTGTCCAACTGAGCATGTTTCGAAAATAATCTCGTATAAAAATTCCTCAATTCTTTGCATTCTTCAATTTCTTTGCATATTCAATAGTATTCTTATTTAAAAAAAAAACGCAAAAAAATTGCAGATTTAAAAAAAAAGAAAAAAAACGTAAAAAAATTGCAGATGTGTTGTGCGCATCTCAATATGGCGAGAAAAAAACAGGCTAGATTGCGAAATTTGGCCTAAAATTGAGGTAATCTGCTAGGTACATTTCCAAAATGGCCACGTTGACGTCGTCGTGATAAATAATTGTTTTTCGCTGTAAGAACAAAACTACTTGATCAAATGAAATGAAATTTTTTTTCGGAGAACTTCAGTCTATAACAGTTACGTACAATGAATTTTTTTTTCAATATTTCCATTTTTTAATGTCGTCACTAAACTGTATAAGTACCGATAGTCTTATCAACACCCCTTTTTTTCTATTTATTTAAAAAGAAAATACAACTTTATACAAATTCCCTATTAGGTTTTTTTTTCGGTTCTCTTATACGATGATCATCTTTATTTAACTATTACGTGTAATTATATTCATACAGATATGCTATATGATTTATATTTGCGTAATATTTGCGTAGAAATGAAGAAAATCAAATTTACTGTGTATTTATCGTGTTGCCATAACAACGTGACATAGCCAAGGACGGTAGTGGACGTATGCGTGTGTGCGCGTGTTTTCGTGCTGTATTGTTTGTAGTAGTAGTAATACTAACAATCTGTCCCGCGTTTGCTTTCCTGTTGTGTGAATGGCGGACGTTGAGTCGGAGGTTGGATTGTGATGTCTGTAATTTTCGTATTTTTTTAATTTGTAAATGGCAAGTTAGAAAAAAATTAAACCCTTCCAAGATGGACAATAAATAAGACCAAAATATTTTATGGTAAAGTTAAGAGCGTAAGAACTATACTTTTTTAGGAGATGTGATTATTGGATTAACCAATCAGAAATCGTCTGTGGCACACACATCTCTGTTTTATAGATATACTAGCAATCGGTGCCCGGCGTTGCTCAGGTGTTTTGAGGTTAATGCTGAGAAAAAAAAACGGTCAATTTTGTAAAACTTTGACCCCTATTATGACCGCTTAACATTTATTGTTTAGGGATCAAGTAAAGTTAATAAGTTAGATCCATGCCCAAGGAATCTATATATAAAATATCACGTGTTTACTGTTTAGACCCAAAATTGTAGGAGGAGTTTGGTAGAGTTCTCAAAGGTCAAATCGTTGAATATTGACCACTTAATCGCCAAATTTCTGTCGAAAACCTATCACATCGATTTTCCCAAATCTCAGTACCCTGTATATCAAATTTCGAATCTCTAGACTTAAAATTGACAGAGTTTTAGCGTAGGGAAATGCACACAGACACACACAGACACTTATATATATATATATATATATATAATTTAAAGGAGATTAGAATAATAGTCTAAAGAGCTAAGTGTATTTTAATGTAATAGTGAAATTACTAGTTTAATTAAAATACAGGAAATGCTCGTTGTAATTTAGATATATAATAAGCTCGATAGTTAAATGTCCTAGAGCTAATTCACTATTAAGTAATGTGATTTATAATTTAAAAGTTTTAAAATTTTAAAATTTAACAATCAAAATTTAATTAAATTAAAAATCAGTTTCATAAGAAGGAACAACAACAAAGTCAATTATCTGTACGATCGTTTCGGAAATCCGTGCTTTTTATTTGTGGTATACATGAAGTCACGTAGAATAATTATACATAGTTTTTTTGGTAAGCACGGTCTCCTCATCAGCAAATTTAGGAGGATTTCTATTGAATTGAAAAGACACCAAAAATAAACCTAGCATTAAAAGTAAGGCAGATGAATCTGAAAAATTGAAGTAAAAGGTTTGGATATAAAATTTATAAGAAAATTAATAAGAAAATTTGTATAGGTTAGAGATAGAAATGAGTAGAAAAAATATATATATTTTTGAATTTACATAATAAATTTGATTTAAAAATATATAGATATATAATTACCTTTTGGTTTTTCTTTTTTTGAAATCAGGAACTGTATTTAAAGTAGTCATTTAGATGTTTGCTATAGCTTTTTATTTTATTGAATGATGAATTTTAAAAGGGCGACGCTCGTGCAGTAAATTGTTTCCGTTAGCGTATTTTGATTTAGAGACGCTACAGTTAATATCTATAGAGAGAGAGTTTTTTTTTTTTGTTTTTTTTTTGCAAGTTTTTAAGGGGAGATAATTGTCATGGCTTTATTTATTATTTGATTTACGAGTCTAAGGGCGGTAATTGGTTTAACTTAATTTATTAAAAAAAAAAAAATCTATTTTTACTAATGAGTAATTTTTAATAATTTAAGGTGGTTTATATTTATTAAATTTAAACCAACGTTTATGATTACACGATAGAAGCTCGTGTCTTGAATTTACTAGTTTGGTTGTGCTTTTTATATCTTCATATTTTAAAATTTTTAGGGTTTCTTTTGTACATAATGTACAAAATTTATCTCCTGGTTTATATGATTTGCAAGTCTCAATTATTTGCCATTTTAAGTTGAAAGAAATATTGCTGTTTTTTAGTTGCCAAATATAGTTGGATAGAGTAGTTTGGTTTGATAGAGAGTTATTTTTAAAAGAATGTTTGTGCGTTGAAATTCTATGTTTTATTGGGCCAGATAACCAGGAGACAAAAAAAGATAAAACCAAACTACAAATATTAGATAATAATATAAATAAACAACAAACTAAAACCCGCAAACGTAAGAATAGACACAAGGAGATCCTATGGTTCAACCCCCCGTATTCCAAAAACCTAGAAACAAACATAGCTAGAGAATGTTTTAAAATATTAGATAAGAACTTTAAAGCCCCCCATAGATATAATAAGATTTTCAATAAGAACACAATTAAAGTCTCTTACTCTACTATGCCTAACCTTCATCAGAAAATAATTAGCTCTAATAATAATAAAATTAATAAACTACAAAATGCAACTATACAAAATACATCGCACTGTAACTGTAGAAGAAAAAATAAATGTCCCCTACAAGGCTCATGTAAAATTAAAAATGTTATCTATAGCTGCACAGTATCAAAAACTCCAAATATACAAGAACCTATCAACAGCCATAACTCAACTACCAGATTAAATAATAACACCAACTTAAATCAATCTACCGATCAATTATTAACCAACCCACCACATTATAATCCAACAATAGACCTAACGGAAAATAATCATAATAATCAAGAGGTAATATATATTGGTTCCACATCTGGCCCAATAAAACATAGAATTTCAACGCACAAACATTCTTTTAAAAATAACTCTCTATCAAACCAAACTACTCTATCCAACTATATTTGGCAACTAAAAAACAGCAATATTTCTTTCAACTTAAAATGGCAAATAATTGAGACTTGCAAATCATATAAACCAGGAGATAAATTTTGTACATTATGTACAAAAGAAACCCTAAAAATTTTAAAATATGAAGATATAAAAAGCACAACCAAACTAGTAAATTCAAGACACGAGCTTCTATCGTGTAATCATAAACGTTGGTTTAAATTTAATAAATATAAACCACCTTAAATTATTAAAAATTACTCATTAGTAAAAATAGATTTTTTTTTTTTTTAATAAATTAAGTTAAACCAATTACCGCCCTTAGACTCGTAAATCAAATAATAAATAAAGCCATGACAATTATCTCCCCTTAAAAACTTGCAAAAAAAAACAAAAAAAAAAAAAAACTCTCTCTCTATAGATATTAACTGTAGCGTCTCTAAATCAAAATACGCTAACGGAAACAATTTACTGCACGAGCGTCGCCCTTTTAAAATTCATCATTCAATAAAATAAAAAGCTATAGCAAACATCTAAATGACTACTTTAAATACAGTTCCTGATTTCAAAAAAAGAAAAACCAAAAGGTAATTATATATCTATATATTTTTAAATCAAATTTATTATGTAAATTCAAAAATATATATATATTTTCTACTCATTTCTATCTCTAACCTATACAAATTTTCTTATTAATTTTCTTATAAATTTTATATCCAAACCTTTTACTTCAATTTTTCAGATTCATCTGCCTTACTTTTAATGCTAGGTTTATTTTTGGTGTCTTTTCAATTCAATAGAAATCCTCCTAAATTTGCTGATGAGGAGACCGTGCTTACCAAAAAAACTATGTATAATTATTCTACGTGACTTCATGTATACCACAAATAAAAAGCACGGATTTCCGAAACGATCGTACAGATAATTGACTTTGTTGTTGTTCCTTCTTATGAAACTGATTTTTAATTTAATTAAATTTTGATTGTTAAATTTAAAAATTTTTAAAACTTTTAAATTATAAATCACATTACTTAATATATATATATATATATATATATATATATATATATATATATATATATAAACATGTGTGTGGCATCCGTCAGTCGAAACGACTATGGATCAGCAGCGGCAGCGCCGTATTATGATGTTGTTATAAACATAAACATCATATATATAAGGATAATAGTACGCCATATATATAACAAAAGACTATTATTTACTCAAGTGAAAGGAAAACCCGGGGGAACTTTACCCAAAAATAAATCTATATTTTTTGTGTGTGTAATGATAGTCTTATAAGCGAGTAATTAATCATTCAGCCATCTTTATTCTTAACCAAACAGAAAGTTCAAGTAGGGGGAGGTCCCTTTTTTTTTGATAGCGAGGGCAAATTTCGCGAATTTGGCCCTTTTTTAAAGCAGTTTGGCCTTCAAAATTTCTGTTTGGCCTTTTTCTTCACCGATGAAATCTGGAGACGCAACGGGAATTTTCGGCAAAAAAATGTTGTTACTATGCACATCTATGTAATGAAATACAATTTGTGGCAAAATTTCAGGAAAAACTAATGGATGGTTATCTCGCAATAGTCCGGACAATTCGCTAAATTATCTCGTCAAAACCTTAAATCTCGATTTTTTTGCATTTTTTGGGGGGTGGCTAATTTGGCATAATAGTGTCCATTTAATAGTATTATCTTGAAAAAATGAAACAATAAGGAAAATTACCAAAAAAAAAACAAACAAGAACAACAAAAGTGTGCCGTATTTTTAAAAGTTTTATTGCGGTGTTTTTATTTGCTTTTTTTATTTCATCGGTGAAGAAAATGGCCAAACAGAAATTTTGAAGGCCAAACTGCTTTAAAAAAAAGCCAAATTATCGAAATTTGGCCTCGCTACTTGAACTTGCTGTTTAATTTCGCTTGTAGCGTTGATTTTTTTCTTTTTTCGCTATAAAAAAATAGCTACTTGATGAAATTACGTGATTTTTTCTGTAGGAAAACTTTATCCCATGACGAGTACGTACAATATATTTTTTTAAAAAATATTTCCATTTTTTAATGTCAATGGAAAACTGCACAAGTACCCAAACCCGAAATGTAAAGACCACGAGTGAACGCGGGTTTTTTTTTTTTTAGTTTAGTTTCATAATGGCGGCCGTGATGTCGGAGGTTCGATTGTTAGATTGTAAGTTAGTTTCGTATTTTTGTAATTTGTAAATCGCAAGTTAGGAAAAAATTAAACCCTTCCAAGATGGACAATAAATAAAGCCATAATATTTTATGGAAAAGTTAAGAGCCTACGAACCATAGTTTTTTAGATGTGATTATTGGATTAACCAATCAGACATCGTCTGTGGCACACACATCTCTGTTTATATATATATATATATATATATATATATATATGTATATATATATATATATATATATATATATCGGCAGTAAGCCATTATTCAAGCCCGTCTGATTCGACCCGACAGAGTTATACTTTTTTATGCGATATTTTTGTATGTCTTTTCTATTTGTCAAGCGGTGTCTTTTATTTCAGCAGATAATCTATATTAAATGGCGCTCAAAAGTTGTTTTCAAGCGTATTCTTCTCAAGCGCTTTCTATCTGTGCATCCGATTATCATAAGGAGCAATTATTTTTGTTTCCTTTTTCTTTTTCTATTTCTTTGAGGCTATGAATACACCAAGCCCCAAAGAAAAAAGGAAAATACCTGCTTGAATATATATATATATATATATATATATATATATATATATATATATATATATATATATATATATATATATATATATATATATATATATAGGAAATTTATGAATGAGTTTCCCTATTGTTTCAGCTAGGGGGAAATCCTCAAAAAGAAGAGAAAATATCCGACTAGCTTCGTCAGAATTCATAGATGGAGTGGATCTATGAATTCTTACGAACTTAAATAATCGGTAATTTGTATAGTTTCAGTATTTATTATATCTATTCGTATGTTATTATTATATCGCATTCGTTTGTATATAGATTTTGTAGTTTTTTTGTCATTTTTTCTGTTATTAGTTTTTTATATTCTAGTTTATCTATTTTATAAAAGTTTCTAGTTTTATCTGCTTTTACAAAGATTTTATAAGAGTTGTTTATGTTTCTAACGATTTTATGTAGTTTCCGTTGGAAATTGTTAGGTTGATTGTGGAATTCTAAGTTTTTAATTACGTTTAAAAGGCCATTTTCAAAGTTTATCAAAAGGTCTACTGTTTAGTTTTTTTAAGGGTTTTAAAACCATAGGATTATTTTTTGTTTACGTTTTCCTTTTTAAGGCAGAAATTTGCTCGCCATCGCATTCGGCGTATTAGTTCTATGATAGCGATATAAAATAGTTTTAAAACTAACAAAAACAATAGAAAATAAAGAAATAAATAAATTAAATGACATGAATATACATAGACGATAACACACGTATATATATATATATATGTATATATATGCATATAAGTATGTGCATATATATATATATATATATTCATATATAAACTAACATAAAAAAATAATTAAAAAAAACCCTAACCTAGATTTAAAACAAATCAAGAAACTAGATATCCAGGCTGAATAGAACACACACAAAGGAACAGGTCAACCAGAGGTCAAATAGGCATTTTCCCGATAACTGCATGTTCATTGGCTGATAGGAAAGGCGCGATGGATACTACAAAGCGGATTGATGCGAGTAATATAAAAAAAAAACTTGCGTTCTGATGGGATGCCGTTGAAGGTGTTTTTTTATATTGCTCAGGTTTTTTAAGCATTTCTTCTGGAGAATGCTTTCAAGCTGCTTGAAAATGCGGTAGTCATTTGTTGAGAGATCTAGAGAGTGTGACGGATGAGGCAGAGTTTTGAAGTCCAATTTGTTCATCTCCTTAATGATTAGTTCAGCAATATGCGATCAGGCATCGTTTAGAGAAGAATTAGGCATTTTCTGTTGATTAATTCTGAGGGAGTGTTGTCGAAATTTCTGATGCATTTCATTTATGTGTAAATCGAGACGATTTACACATAAATGAAATACATCAGAAACTTCGACAACAATCCCTCAGAATTAATGATTTTGCGTAAATTAAATAATAAAAACTGTAATCGAGTGCGAAACAGTCAGCATGACTTTCTTTGCAACTCTTTCTTCGTGAAGTGTCGTTTAGTTTCGTCGGCCACTAACCACTGAACTTAATTGATCATCGCCAGTTGTCGTATATGACCCACTTTTTATCGTAAGTCACAATCGAGAAACGGGGGTCTTGCCTTGTAAAAGAATGAGATATGACACTTTATTGCGGCGTTTCTTTTAATTGTATTATGCACCAATTTATCAAGTCAGTTTGTATTTCCAATCTTTCGTTATTTGTTTGAAATCGTCGCATACGTTACGTCTAATTCAGGAGAATGTTTCTAAACAGCTAGATTCTAAAGTTAATAATTAACTGTTGTCCACGTCCGATGGCCGACCACTCCGCTCATCAACTTTCATACTCTTATCGCCGCTATGAAATTTCTTAAACAACAATTGTGGTGTGTGTTCAGTAGTTGCTCTTTGGCTGAACTCCTCGTTAATACTGCGATCAGTTTTACCGGCTTTTCGGCTAAGCTTTAATTGAAATAAGAACATTGTGAGAATTGGCTATAGTTTTTATTTTTTTATTCAACGTTCTTGAAAGAGGACATACGTATGTTAAAGCCATTGCAATTTACACGATTAGATAGCGCGAAAAACGTTCCTTAAAAGAATATATAAATTAAAGGTAATATAACGAGAACTTATTTGCAATTACATCATTTTATATCAAAGTTATGAATTCCACAAGAACTTTCTCATCAAACTAATATAAACTAATACTTTTCTATGTAATTTCATAGATGCTGAGATGCTTGATGGGTTATTGACTGTTTGAAGCTATTAATACCAATCCCTGTTCTTAGAGATATGTAGACTAATAACATGCAATTAAATTTATTACAAATATATATCAATAAAATTATCTCATTTATTTTTTGGATACGTTTATCATTTTAGCAGATATGTTATAGTAATAATATATTAATGCACTATAATTTTTGATTAATGAAAATTATTTTGATCAAGTATTGTATTGTTCCTATTAGACACCAGGGTCGTTTTTTAATGTGGAGAAAAGGAACAAAAATAAAAATTGTCTCAGTCGTGAAGGATTTCTCCTCCACTGACAGAGAACAAGAAATTGAAGTGCAGCATCTGAAGAACAGATAAGTATTGTATTGTTATCAAACTAATGTTTTATCTCATTTCAAGAACGGGAAGGGAAACTTAATACACTTAAAACTGATGAAATATTACGTGGCTTCTGTTGATCTAATTATATCTAATATACAAGAATTATGCTTCTTAAAACTATGTCTAATAAAATAGACAGCATCGTGTATTGCTATCATATGTCCATCTATTGAATTACAACACAGATTGCGAGTGGGCAATTAGATATTAGCGGGTTATGCCAAATGCACTAAAGTATGCTCTCTTGTGATGACTGGGTACAATATGATAAACTTGGGGTAAAATATTACATGTTATTCGTCCTGATAGATATTTTTTAAAAGACAAAAATATTGTATTAAATAGAATTCAGTCACATTCCATTTTTTTGAGGGAGGGGGTCTCCCGACAAAAGGATGGCTGACCTGTAAATCCACCCTTGTACTTCTCACAATAACTATGCTCTGTGATTTTTTGAAATTTTGCACAAACATTAAACATGATGTGAATAAAAAAAAAGCAACAGAACGGATTTCCGGGAAAGCACCGGTTGCCTCTCTAGTGGTGCCTTTCGTGTTAAAATGGCTAAAATTAACACTTTTGTGCTTATTAAAAAGATTGATGCCTTGGATTTTTATAAAACTTTCTGAAAAGTTTTAACTACCTGATTTCTATATAATTGTGTTTGTCTATACTTGGCGATAACTCTTGGGTGTGCTTTAGGGGCTATTTTAGGTCTAATAAAAACACTCCATTGCGAGCCTATCCTTGTTTTATCGTTATTTTCATGGCAGGTGCTCGTCTGAACTCCAATCCCTGGTCCCCCCTCGCCAAACTTTCACGAAAAACACCCGTCTAGCTGAATCCACTGTGAAAAATTTCCCCTACTCTATATCTGTGCCTAAATCAAAACGCGGATTTCATGAGCAAAGCTTCTTTCTTAGAACTGCACGCCTGTGGAACTCTGTTCCGTCTGCCTGCTTCCCTCCGGACTACAACTTGGATGTCTTCAAGTCTAATATTAACAAATTCCTAATGAACCGCCCCCCTAATTAAACACTTCATAAAATCTCCTCACTAACGTGATGTACTTGCAATAACCCTTATCCCTGAGTGGCTTCCGGGCCTTGATAAGTGGTGATCACTGTGTAAAAAAAAAAAAAAAAAAAAAAAACTCCATTTTCAGACTATTTTACCATACTTTCCAAACGTTTCTTTGTATGCCTATTTAGCAGTCTTCTTTGGTAATAAACTCAAATTTAATTATGTTAAGACTTGTGAGCTTTTGAGGCTAAATGGGAGAGGGGGCAAATGATGGACTTAGTCATTTCTTTTTTTGAATGGTGCAAAATTCAAATTTTCATGTTACAGCCTAAAACTGCATCGTTTTGTTTTTGTTCATTTTCACCAGGATCTAACGTCCTCTGGTGACTTTGGAGGCTTAATAGGTCGTACAAATGCTGAACCTAGTCGTTTTCTATGCCTTGTTAACTGTGCACTTACGGGGGGGGCATAAATGCTTTATTTTTTTTTAGTTTGTCGTTTAGTTTGCGAAAAACATTATCGAGGAAGCGTGATGGAAACTGATATAAAGTGAAACACAGATAAAGTAGTACAGTCGAGGCTAATGAAAGAACTGCGTTATATACACCTTGTTATAAACGGTTCTATTTCTTATCACCGCAAACGAGGTAAGCCATATAGTCCTGCCTACATTCCATCAACAGTATAGAAAAATACGAAAAACGCTGGTAAACGATTATCGATTGCTTGCTAATCTTCATAAAAATAACTTTTCTCTCATGCGAATTATTTCACAGTAAAAAATGCAATGGAATTATCTGCTCAGTTCAAAGTGCAGCACAAACGTTTGTCATGAAAGTATTATATGCTAAAAATAGGCAACGGTTTGCAGGGAGAAAACAGCGGAAAAGGCACCTAACCAAGAGGAGAAATTTATTATTGATTAACAAGAGCAGAATCAGGTCTGCGGGATGTCGTTCATTCAACAAGCTAAACATAATTGATTCCAGCGTTTCGTTAAAAATAGAGGAAAGTAATTAATAGCATCGCCTTAACAATATAACAAGTGTTTAGCGTAATTAAGTAAAAGATAATGTGTAATGAATACATAAAAATATCATACAAATAAAAGATAGTTATGAGTGTATAGTTATAACTGCGTTTAGAGTCTTATGTTGCCTCCATTCAATTGTACTGAATCTAATACTTCTTGACCCGTATGCGTGGCCGACGGACAAGGCTTATAAAATACCCGATATGTACGTATGCATGTACGTATGCATGTATGTATGTATGTATGCATGCAGATATGTATGTATGTATGTACCTATTCGTCTATATCTATAGTGCAAACCTCATTATTATGCGAGTCGTTTTTTTCTTTTTTTCTCTCGTAACTTCCTAGGGTAAATTTCCTGCGTTTTTTTGTATATTGCCGGACCACTTATACAAACAATTGTATAAAAAGTTTCGATTCTAAAATGTTACCTGGGTGGAATATATAGAGAAATAAGGATTTTCAAGCGAACAAATGTATTATACAAAAAATTGTATAAACATTTATTTCAGGTATAACATCACAATAAAGCATCAAAAAGCAGTACAATTATTATCACATGTCATAATTAGGATAGCCAGTGGCCGAGAAATGTCTGGTTTGAAATAATGTGATGCCCTTCACTTGGAGATGTATGCCCTTTTTCTTCCCCATAAGAGAAATATGTCTGTCGTTCTTCAATGATGTTAAACTTTCAATTTCAGTGGATTTAATGGATTTTTCTGCTTTCTACGATAGCCTTCCATAAGTTATCCTCTGATGTAGACTACTTACCATTTTGATAAATCCGCCTTTTCAATATAGACCCACGCATTTTATGCAATTTAAATCAGGAGAAAAAGTAAGCCATTTCATAACGCGAAGCTTTTTTTTCGACTTTTGATGCTAACCACTCGGCGGTTGCTGCAGATGATGGCTAGGTGCATTACCGTGCCTAAAAAATCATTTTCTAACATTAAGAATCAGATTTCCTTTTTAGCCAAGATGAAAAGTTTTCTTCTAAAATGTACAATATTTTACTGAGCTTATCTTCATTTCTTCGGGTACTGAGAATTGTTCATTGAGCTAATTTTTCACAACTCCCGTCCAAATCATTACTCCATCTCCACCTTACTGTCGTCTAAACCGAAATGGAGCATCGAATCCTTCAGCAATCTTACCACTTGCCTAACCGTAAGGGCCCTCAAGACTTGCTCTCATTTCATCTGCTTAAATTACCAAACTGAAATCCATTTTTATGTACTTTTGCACCAAGCAAGACGTAGAGCCTTGTGTTGTTTATTCATTGGTGATCTTTTTGTGCTTTTTTAAAAATCTTTTCCAAGCATTTTAAGTCTTATATATATATCAGATAAAACCTAATCGAGCTATACAGATTGAATGTTATTGCGTTCTATTATAAACGTTGACGTATGTTTCTGAATTGTTAAGATGAGGAAGTGAGGATTCACATTAAGATACTCGAAATTCAATTAGCAATGAAATAGGGATTCTCCACGTCCATGATTGACGGAATGGAATAGATGCTATCCACGATGATTAAATAACAGGTTTCATTCGAAATTACACAAGTTAAGTAGAAAAATTCTATAATTCGATAAGATTCACATGAAGAATTTTAATGTTACATCGACCATAACGTTGTGAGATTAACACTCAACAAAATGTCAGTTGCCCAAAAATGTAAATAAAACCAAAAAAACTGTTTCGTTTATTTGATTTCTGCAAACAGTATCTTAATTCAGAAATATCCTCTTAACACATATATATATATATATATCAGTATATTTCGTTTAAGATGCATTAAGATATACATTTATATATATAAATATATATATATATATATATATATAGTTCGATCCCTTGCCAGATTCTATAGTCAGTCTTGTGACTAGTGATACTCAGAAGTGCGTGTACCTAAATAAATTTTATGCGCATAAATGTATTTTATAATTAATATTTGACTATTTGATTAATGACTGAAGTAATATATAAGAAGGGTCAGCATTGAAGCAAGAATAAATAACTTGTACCTTCACGGCTATATATACATATATATATATATATATATGATTTTCCGAATGTGAGAGATTGTAGATAATAAATTCCACAGCCAAACAACGTCGCAGCCCACAAGAGCCATGACAGCCAAAGAACCGGAAGTCCAAGATTCGAGTTTCGCCCTCATTTGGGCTCATCAGTTAGACACATCCGAACTCAGGATTCGAAACCCGAACCTCTTGCATGCAAGGCAAGCACTCTACCAACTGAGCAAACGCCCTGCACACAAGAATTTCAATTAACCAATACAGATCAAGCAATGAGTTCGGATGTGTCTAACTGATGAGCCCAAATGAGGGCGAAACGCGAGTCTTGGACTTCCGGTTCTTTGGCTGTCATGGCTCTTGTGGGCTGCGACGTTGTTTGGCTGTGGAATTTATTATATACAATCTCTCACATTCTGAAAATCCTATCATAAGTTGCTCGCTTGGTTAGTATTGCTGGATGGCATCGTCATTTCGAGTTAAAACTCCTACTTGTGAGACATCAGCTTGGGGTTATTAGCTGGTTGGATGACCGCGTCCCTTGTTGAGACGAAGTAGGTTCATTTCACAGTCGGATTTCGGCGCGGTTTGCTTGATATGTGTTGGTTAATTGAAAGTCTTGTGTGCAGGGCGTTTGCTCAGTTGGTAGAGTGCTTGCCTTGCATGCAAGAGGCTCGGGTTTCGAATCCTGAGTTCGGATGCGTCTAACTGATGAACCCAAATGAGGGCGAAACTCGAGTCTTGGACTTCCGGTTCTTTGGCTGTCATGGTTCTTGTGGGCTTCGATGTTGTTTGGCTGTGGAATTTATTATATATATATATATATATATATATATATATATATATATATATATATATATATATATTAGGGTAGATGGAAGTTTTAATATCGTAAATACATTCTAAAAAAATTACTTACAGAAAGTTGTGTATGGACATATTAAGCACTTATACAAAAAAGTAGATCAAATACTTTTACAGTTTTTTGAGTGTGTGATATCAAACATCTTAAACGAAATCTACTGATAATTCCTTGTTATTGCAATATTAAGCTTGCATATTAGCGCGAACACCAATAATGTTAGTATTTAAAATCAGAGAATGTATTTTCATTTAAAAAGACTTAAACAATGAAATTATTAGAAATTTTGAAATTACAAATATAAACCAATTTTAAGTATCTGCTTTTTTATAGCCACTGAATTCAGTGATATCTGAATTATTATTTAATGAATTGGGTGCTAATATTTGAATATCCTAAAATTTATTTATTTTTTCTGTTATAAATAAGTATAAAAGGAACAATCAGAAAAACACACTACTGTAAATAACTTAATATATAAAGAGTCAGATTGTTCTACATGAGAGCCCTTAGACAAAATTGCTGGTCTCAATTTCTGACTCAATACTTTGAATATAATATGTTGACGCCTTACTTCAAAACCATATACATATTGTGAAGTTTATGTTATTAACTAAAATTCACGCCTCGAACATCTGAGGGTAGATCTGGCAAGTAAGTCTTGGTTCGATTCAGTAATGATTCTCGAAGTTAAAACTCAGGAAAGTCTTCCATCATTGGATGTTCAAAAATGGCACGTAATGTTGGATCTATTAATTTTGTCCAATTAAAATTAATGTGTTTTTTAACCGTTCTCATGTTTACTTTCCACTTCTGGAAGAATATAAACTTAATTAATTGAATTGTTATAATATTCCTAGTTGTACTGCTTTAACAATTATGGTGAAATTAGGTAAAAGTTTTTAAAAAAAGAATCTATAAATAATTACGTTAGTCGTGTATATTTTTTTAACAAAGGAGTTCCCACTAATCAAGGCCTAGAGGTCACTCGAGGATAAGAGTTAATGGGTATACATTAGTTATGGGATTATAATATAGTAATCATAAGTATTGGAGATTTTGTAAATTGTATTACTTAGAGGGACGGTTCATTAAGAACTTGTTTACGTTGGACTTGAAGACACAAAAATTTTAGCCAGTTAGAAAGCAGGCACACGGAAGAGAGTTCTACAGGCATTCATTTCTAAGAAAGGAGCTTTGTTCATGGAATCTAGGTTTAGGATTAAGCACAGATAAAGCGTTTGGGAAATTACTGATAGTGGTTTGGGAAAGACGAGTGTTTTTTTGTGAAAGTTTGACGAGGAGGCTCAGACGAGCATTTGCCATGGGAATAAAGATAAAGTAGAGAGGGACTCGCAACGTCTCATCAGTAGGAAAGAGGTTGCAGGGAAAAGAAAAGGGGATCCGTCACCAAGCCACGAATCTGTTTTGAACTCTGTCAAGGCAGGATAAGCTGCTTCTTGTAGCTCCTTCAAAGATGTGGCAACAGAACTCCATCATTGCCCGTACTTGACTTTTACATAGGTAGATAATTGCATCACGAGTGAAATATCTACCGGAACGGGAGAAGGATCCTGCCATTTGTCCAAAGGTCTTGGCAACGGGTTTGATGTATGTTCTCCATTTTAGATCAGGTGTAAAGGTCAAGACCAGAAGCTTGTCAAAACATAGAGCCTCCCCAAGACGATAGCCGTTCATTAGAATTGATATCAGATGAGGATTAGAGCGGTGATTATGCAAAGATAGGAGGTTGGTTTTACGAACTTAAAGTAACCAGCCACCGATTTCTCCATTGTATTACGCTCTCAAGATCCGAGGATAGAGAATCAGGGAGAACGTGGCCATTTGCGGCCGTTGATGGGGTGCCATAGATGGTAGTTTCGTCATCATAAATGAAAACGAATGATTTTAGGATATCATTTGGAAGATCATTGATGTAAATCAGGAAGAGATTTGGCCCAAGGATGAAACACTGAGGAACTCCATCATTAACACTGTGAGCTTCTGATTTCTGCCCATCCACCACTACTCTTATAAACCTATCCGAGAGATTTTTTTTAATGATTGAGAAAAAAGTCCAGCTATACCATCGCTCGATATCTTATAAATTAGACCTTTATGCGATTATTTTTCGATATTTGTCGTCTGAAAGGTCGAACTTCAAAACGATACTGGTCTAGTAAAAATCCGTCGCATCTGTCGTAAGTTTTACGCAGACATGGAAACATACATTCATACATACATTTATATATTGGTAACTAAAAATTTCCGACCCAAACCGATTAAAACGCTTGCCCTATCTCTGAATATTTTTTATGTAAAATTACAAATGTTTAGACGAGAAATTGTCTTTAGTAATTTGGTAGAGGCCGCTAAGTTCACATTTTGTTGAACATTTACCCCTATTATGACCCCTTAACATTTATGGTTTTGGGCTTCAAATCAAGTTATTAAGTTAGATTTATGTCCAAGGAACTTATATCTAAAATTTCAATTGTTTATACCAAAAATTGGCGGAGGAGTTTGGTAGAGTTCTCAAAGGGTCAAACGTTGAACTCTGACTCCTTAACAGCCAAATGTCTGGCGGAAAACGGGTTACAAAGATTTTCTAAAATCTCCATACCGTATATATCAAATTTCGAGTCTGTAGATTGAATATTAACAGAACCATTGTGTAGGAAAATGTACACAGATACACACAGACACTTTCACTTATATATATATATATATATATATATATATATATATATATATATATATATATATATATATATATATATGACAGATAGATTATAATTTAAAGATTGTCCAAGTAAATATGAATGGATTTATCGTAAATAATAAATTAATTAATACTAAATAAAATATCTTACTAGCATATATCAACACAAATAAAATTTATTTAAACGAATATTTAAATGTTTGTAACTTTATTTCTAAGTTTTAAAGGGTGTCATGTAAACTAAAAATACAGTAATTTTTAACTTTTATTTCAATTTTCGGATTATGTATTCATGCCAAATGCATTTTTGGGGTTGAATAGGTAGTTACTACACTTTCTGATTAGTTAAGGATAAACTATATTCACTGATCAATATATTAATAAAAGGAATACTATTGTGCTACGAAAAGTAACTGTCAAGAATTGCATTTGTCAATGAAATTAAAGAATAATTGTAAGATGTTTAACATCATGAAATTTTTTATATAGACTTTTGTCATATATATATATTTTTTGTCATATGTATATATATATATATATACATTTTTGTCATATATATACACACACACACACACACACATATATATATATATATATATATATATATATATATATATATATATATATATATATATATATATATATACACGAATAAACACAGACAGATCGGTCAGGCTAGCATAGTAAAACTATCAATTGTACAGGTAGTTTTTTTTTTATTTCCTTACGTTTAATTCAAAACAAGGCAATTTATTCATCAAGATTGGCCCCCAAACAGAAGAACACTTTAATGACCGGTGGGAATTCTTGTTAAACGATGCGATCTTATGGAACTTTTTGTCATTAAAGTTAAAGAATCCTATGATTGATTTCTATTGATTTCCATGACTTGTACAGAAGTTTATATCCTTAACATTTGCCAAAATCTGACCGAATTTTGTGTTTTCTCGAACTAGTAATAGACAATATTATATGTTTCATTTATATATTAATAAGCATATTTTATTTACATGGAAAAGAGTTACGTATTTCATGTAGTGTAAATTAAAAAGATGGGTTTTAGGAACAAAGCCCGCAGAGCAAACATGACACTCATAAGAGCATGGAAGATTTTTTCTACAATGTAATCACAATGTGTGCGATCTTTTATATTCGAACTTAATATATCTGCATAGTGTAAATAGAATGGAACGAAAAGGTTGTCGCTTTAAAGAAAACTACAATACAGTTTTATTTAAAACTTTTATTGAAAAAATCCATTAAGGTAATATGATTATGTAATAGAGCGGATATCTATTCGATGCAGCTGCATTCATCCTCAATCACCGCCTCGATACGGGTCCGGAACAAGGAGCATGTATTTTAAACAAGCGCTGGCGGAACTTGGCGAATACTCAGCGGATGGCGACGGTGAGGCTGCCTTTGGTGTTGTGGAAGGTAATGTTGATGAATTTCGCGACGGGTGACTAAATGAAGTAATCCAGCGAGTTTAGGTGGAGGAAGAGGGGGACAAGTAAGAGAAGAGTAAAATGTCGTGGCCCTCCTTCTGAAGCCAAGCCTGGGTATCTTAGGACTTTTGAGCTGGTGCCTAGTCCTGCTGTAATACCCAGATTCTGCCAGCGGCTACCTCAAAGTAGGGAATTACCAGACTCTTCAACATATCCAGGTACGCTTTGGTGTTTACTTTTAAACCGATTTCGAAGATTTGATGAGGCTTGAAACCAGACCAAAGACTATAACCGTCGCTGAGAACTTCGTGGAATTGTACCCTTAAGCGTTGATCCGTCATGATTTGCATTTTGAGGGTGCTGGCAATGGTACTGTTATCATAATTTTTGATCGGTAGATAGCATGAGTTGTACAATACCGATCTTGCCTGTTAGACATTGTGTGACTATCAGACATTAGAGAAAGTCCCAATCGCTTTCGGATGTGTACACAACTTGGCAAGTAGTAGATGGTCTGCAACAAAAAAAACTAACACCGGGTTTTCATCTGAGGCAAATGGAAGAATTTCGTCTTTTCTAGGAGGACGGTTTTATCGTTTTTGTATGTATCGTTTTCCTCGAAAGATATACGAGGCACCTTAAATAAGTTTTCTTAGTATTTTGTACAGGAGTTTAAATTTGTCGTAGATTGTTTAAAATTGACAATATTATTGCTATACATCTTATAAGATGAATTATTAATTTTTATGATTCCACGTCCAAATTAACAGACACTACCGGATTTAGGTACATCCTTCTAAAGCCTAATTTTCACAGCTGGCAAATTTCAAAAGTGCAGTTTGGACATGAGGAGACTTTAGAATAAGTCTGTTCTAAACTTGGGATGATGCCATTAAAACATGTGGAATGTTTCAGACAGCTTTTAGATTTTGTATGAATTGAACATCAGATTTGTAGTGGCATAAAAGATTCAAGGAATCTAGGGAGTCGATGAGAGATGACGAGTTGTGTGGAAGGAGTAAGGAAGTCAGAACAATAAAGTTGATTTGCCAAACAAATCATTTTATAGATAAGGGCCGCCGTGTGTCTATAGAGACAAGAAATGCACAGTTGTATTCGAGCGTGGAAATTGTATATACAATTATTCCCGAGCAACTGAATATGCGGAAGATGTGCAAGACTGTTTTAAGGAGGCTCTATCCTTGTCTCAGACTATTTGACCAATATGGACATTAAGTTTGTCACCCTATTTTTAGTTTACACCTTTTTTTCTGTGACTTTTAGTTATTACCTAACTCTCGAGGCTGTTGTCATGAGAAAAGTGAAGAGACAAAAGAACCTTTGACGAAGGTCACTGATACGCTCACAAAGGAGAACTTCCATGGTTCCTTTCGGAATTTGTTGGAACGGTAAGACAAGTGCATTGCAACTGGAGGCGATTATTTCGAAGGGGATTAGATTTTTATGTGTGTCCATACGAAAAACGCCTGGAAATTTATTAAATGCACCTTGTATTAATTTAAACATAAATCTACGAAGGTATTGTAAAATTGTCCATACGTATGTTCTCAGAATAATCACCCAATCCACTTGTAACTCACTCGATCATGAGATTACACATGGGTTTCCGCCTCTTACCCGACCCTTTATAAAGAGAATTAACACCATGATAAAATATCTTAAAATATTTAGTACAATTTTTGATGAAATGTATAAAGACTACAGTGTCACTGCATGTTTTGTACTAATGGATTCTACAGACGTTCGGTATATGTTGATTGACTGGAATGATACACCTGTGTTTATACTTTTGTTATCGGATAAATCGTTTGAGTCATATGGATTACTAGATAAGCAATTCTGTTTGTCTACTTACAGGGTTATATGATTATATATAGCTAGGTGTTTATGAAAGTAAAATAAACACAGAAGAATGGTTCAATTCCCTGAAACTAAACAAAACAAATAACATATATGTCTGTACTGTGTTCATATGTTCATCATGCCCCTCTTTCTGCTTTTTCGTATTTGTCTCGTAAACTACTGGGTTAAGTTGGCTGACATTTAGTATAATCATTTTTAATATTACCCTGAAGCGAATTCAGTATTATCCTGTCTGCCAAGTGCACAATTGATAATGATTACATATTTGGCATCACAATAACATATATATTGTAGAACATTTCTAGGAAACTCTTAAATGGCTCGTAAATAACATATAGATGTTATTTCTGATACGATGCCTGGAATTGAGTATCATGGTATCTATTCTATGTACTCTTAGATGTTAATAGATTCATACGGTGTATTAATGCATGACCTAGCACTAAGTTAACTATATTTAACTCACAATATAGAATAAAACAACATTGCTTAGTCAAAGAGCTATAACTTTTTCTCTATTTCTATCGAGATAAGCAGTCTTATATATATATATATATATATAATTATTCATTGAACTTTTGAATAGTCAAGTCGCTGCCTGATGATATCTGCTGTTTGATTGAAACAAGTGGCTATTTGTAGCAGCGGGATGTGAGCATGTTTATATAACAATAAACAAGTATTATCAGCTCTTTTTATTGAGCACTATCTAACAACCTCGTTGAATTCATTAGTCCATTTCTTTTGAATATAAAAAACCCCGAGTATATATATATATATATATATATATATATATATATATATATATACAGAGAGAAAAGAGAGAGATAGAGAGAGAGAGAAAGGGAGAGTGTGACCGTAGCTATAAGCACTACAAAGTAATGGCATGAGAGAAAATACTTTTCCTGTGAAATATGCAATAATCAAGAATATATCTACCATTATGGATTTAGGTATGTTTATATGCGTACATATTTTTTTACGATCGAGTTCCCAAGTAAACTCGTTTAGTGATTATTATATATTTGGTAAATAGCTGATATTGGTAAGGGGGTCAAATGTTTATATGTTTAGGTAAATTTAATTTACGTAAGGGGTATAAAAAGGATAGTAAACATTTGTCGAAATTTAAATAGTCTTTTAGTTTAAGCAAAATGAACAAAAAGTATGAATCAAATTTCATTCACTTTAGATGATATTCAAGGTGATTTAAGGGTCCTTATATAGGTTCAAACTATAAATATAAAATCCGCAATACTCATAGATTTGATCCATGATCGTTAGACATCAGATGCAATAGCTTTTACTTTATCTTTAAAACCATGATATTTCATACATTTTTACATTTTCATTAATGTTACAATTTGAATTCCATACGTGTAGTAGTATCTTTATTTTATCTTTGTAAAAGGATATCTTAAACACTCCCCTTTAAGAAAATGCATTTTTCCGCCATTTCGGCGAGTATCAACCCGCTCATTTCTTTATTACGTGATAAAACCACATGAAGATAATGATATGCTGTTGAAGAATTCATTAAAGAATTCATTATGCTATTCATCCATTGTAAAATGCATAAAATAATACAAGTTTCCGAAAAAAAAAGGTTCACATTGTTTAGAAATCTTCATATCTAGTCTTTATCTGCTGGCATAAAATAAATACATGTATCTTAATCCAATACACTGTTTCACCAATATAAAAATACTTATATACACAAACTTGATGCGCATTGCAAAATATAATCAATAATTCCTATTAAAATTTCTATATGGATACGTATTGTGTAAATAAGCAAGGATGATGAGTACGTAATTAATAGACAGAAACTCTCTTTGTAGTTTCCAATGTAGTCTAACAACTAAATTAACAATTCTTCGTCTTCATTTTTGTCTTTATCTACGAAAGGCTACTCACATTTTCTTGAATGAAGGAATAAGATTCTAAAAACACATTATTTTTTATTCTTTTATATTTCGAGAGATAAATGTGTTTGTTTATCAACTAATTTGAACAAGATAAAAGTTAGATGTCCATCCCGTTGTGATCTGATCTGTGGTACCTTACGTAAGTCTTCAGCTTTAATTCAAGTGAGCTATTTGTGTAATGATTTTCTTTTGCTGGCCAAAGGAAGCAGTTTTCTTGGTCAATGCCAATACGGCAGTATTAAATGCTCAAACATAATTTCGCTTTTAAACTTATTAATTTATTTGGAAGTTTTAGGGCGAAATTAAGTTTGAGCATTTGAGACTGTCGTATTGTATCTGACCAAGGAAAATGTTTCCTTTTGCCAGCATAAAAGCGGTCATCAGACAAATAGTTCAGTAAAATTAAAGTTGAAGTCTTATACAAATTTCGTTCAGAAATAAAAATATTAAAATTCCTTTTTTTTTAATTTTGACCTCAATCGTCACAGAAATATATATATATATATATATATATATATATATAATCTTGTGATACTGTATATTACTTGAGGTATCGATCTTTGGTCTGAGTGTTTGTTAACGTACTCTTTATTGATCAGTTCTCTGATTCATTGCTCACCGTATTTCCCCAGCAATCAACGCGGCGCAAAAGAGATATGGTTTAGTTAATGGGGACGATTAATCACAACTACGAATAGTTAAATTCTAACTCATCAAAACAAGGTTAAAGCTCAGCAACATCACATTAAAAAACAGAAGAATATTTGCTAAGTTAAAAATCTCGAGCGTTTACATATGTAAACATATAATATATGATTTACCTCATGAATATTTACACTAATGTCTGTCGATCCATGAAGTCTCCTCGTATGAAATGAACAAATATATATGCAATTCATGCCCAGGAATGTTTGTTTAATATATTTACTATTGTGTACTTATTAAAATGTTTGGATATTAACATTTTATCACAAACGAGTAATATCAAGCTTATCGTTTGTGATAAAATGTTAATATCCAAACATTCCTGGGCATGAAGTGCCTATATATTTATTCAGCTGATGACACTCAAATATATTTTGTTACATTTGCCATCAAGAATCTATAAAAATATATGAAATCTGGACAAATTAAAGTAGCATATTTAAACTTGTTTTACGACTGGGCAAAGTCGGGTGCCACCCGCTTTAATTTTATTGTGAAACAAGTGGATAATATAAAGATGTTATACTCCTACAACTATTTTGTATATCTTTGTTTAAATGTGATTTAGACATCTTTTTACACCCTTACATATTTTTCTATAATTAATGTATTTCTCTTGTATCTAAACTCAACCTGCATGTGTAGCTGAGTTTTATATAGAAAATGATATTTCACAAGATCTCTCCTATACGTCTTTGATCCTCTCTCTCTCTCTCTCTCTCTCTCTCTCTCTCTCAGCCCCATATATACATATATATATATATATATATATATATATATATATATATATATATATATATATATGAGGTTTGTGCAAATATACTGCCGTTTTTTGACGTATATACAGGGTGTCCACAAAGTCTGTCTGCATAATCTACACGGTGCCCACAAAGTCTGGCTGCATAATCTACACGGTGCCCACAAAATCTTGCTTCATAATCGAACCAGACTTTCTGGACACCTTGTATATATATATATATATATATATATATATATATATATATATATATATATATATATATATATATATGATAATAAACATTTTTCGCAGCAACCTTATATATATATATATATATATATATACAATATAACTCAAATTAAATTTAACATCTCTTTGTTGGCTTCATAATTTGTATTTGCTATATAGTATTACATATTTGGCTGAACTATTAATTTATTTAACTAAATTGTTACTTATGAAAAAAGAGGCTTAGCAGTAGTTCCTTCGTAGTTTTTATGTAATTTTCGAATTTCATTTTTTGTCTTCGTCTCAATAATCTTATTCAGCATTAAATTTCCCTCGTTCCTACGTAATTATAATTAATCTATTTCCCCTTTCAAAATATATGTTTTTTATTATAGTATTCCTTCGCTTTTTGGGTTGCATTTTGTTTGAATCCTGTTATTCCAGTAAGTATTTCGACTTATCTAATTTTAAAATAATGAATTTTCTTTGCTTCCTAAATTTTCTTTAGGCTAATAGTTTGTGGAAAGAAGCGATTGGGACAATACTCCGGCATATGGGACTAATCCAGTTAAAGATTTGCATGTTGAATCGGACATGGTATTTATGAAGAAAGTTTCACCAGTTCTGATACTTCGTCGGAACACATTCCGTTGAAGGGCTTCTAAAAAAATTGTCTCTCTATTCGGGCGCTGTATCATAAGTTAAAGCTTGGTTGCTAATGTAGTACCGATTAGATTACAAATGCTTTTTGGTGCGTGTCTAATAAGGAGAGAGATTATAAACTGATGGTAAGTTCAGATGTGGCAACAATCTTTTATGCATTAGCGAATGGTTGTTTTGGAAAATAGATCATTTTAGCAGGTGTTTGGAATTTTCTTGCAAAGTAGAGGAATCTTTCCAGCAGCTTTGGAAATGTCTTTTATATATATTATTTCCGACTTTCATTGTCTGTGAATATTAGCCTTAATATATTATTGATGGACTTTCAGGTAGGGTGCTATGCATCATGGTAATTGTTCGTTGCAATAATTGTTGTTATAATTGTTAAAAAAACAACTTTCCCTTGTATCATGAATTGTTAAAATCCCCTTGCGTCTGCATTCCAATTCTGATTGGAAAGCATGCCCTAAATTTTCGTATATTGCTTATGTGTGCGTTTGCCCACACTACATACTTAGAGTGTCGTGTGAAAAGCAAATGAACTCATCTCGGACACAATTGCATCAGCGAAGTCGTATACAAATATCAGTATTATTAAATACCCAAGCATCGATCTTTAGGCAAAACTCGCATTAATGTATTGTTGTTTGGTGCCATGGAAATTCAATACAACATAGCTAAGAAACCTCTGATTATATAAAAACTGTACTCTAAGAATTATCTATTTTTCAAGGTTTATAATATATCAAGTAGTACTATTCTAGGTTAAGCTACGTTGGCCGATTTACGATGTATTCGTGCATAGATAATTGTAAGCATATCGGCTATTGGACGGACTGCGCCAAATTCATATTATCTGCCAGCAATAAGTTTAAGGATGTCGCAGATCATCACTACGTGCAGTAAAATTCAAAGTTTTAGCAAAAATCAATGGAAGAATAATGAGTGAAAATTAAGCGGGCCTGTTCATTTAACAGAATCTACTATTAGTGTTAATACGACTACTATTATTATTTTTAATAGTAGTAGTATTGGTAGTAGTATACAATTTTACATATACAATGGAAGCCAATTTGGAATACGATTCGCCTGGCAAGATAGGGGGCATCTCAGTAGAATGTTATTAGCCAGTAAAATAATAGACTTAAATCCAGATGTTTTAACATTAACGTTTTACGTTCACTGCAATTTTTGATTTGATAGTGTCCATCTCAAAATTAAGGAAAAATCAAATTTAGGCAAGTTAGATTCCAAATTGTTTTGTAAATATACGAAGAAAAAATGTAGCTATCGAACCACTAAGTAAAAAATCAATAACAGCATTAACCAGAAGTGGTATTTAGAATAATCTACAAGCGGTGCCTTGGTCAGCTCGGACATGCGTCAGAAAGAATTGATAACCAAGTTTTCTCTTGATAGACAAAAAGAAGCGGAAACGTATTAAGCGTTATCCGGTAAAAACAAAAGAAATGCATATCACTTACACATTATACATATCACTTACACATTAGTGCTCCAGACAACGGATAAATATCAAATTTCTTCCCGATGGGTGTTTACAATGAATACCACAGCCTCAGGCGTAGAACAGTATGAATAAAGATTTTTTTTTACCAAATTATTTTTTCCAAATTTATGGGATAGAAACGGGTCAAATCTCACGCGGACTACAACTGAATACCAATCAGAGTGTTATTCTAATTTGCATCGCAATATAACCTTAACACACACTGGATGAATATAGTGAAACGCTCCAATCAATACGCCAATAGGCCGTGAAATATATTTCCTCCTCTAGAGAGATTTAAAACTCATTGAACATTTGAATAGTCAAGTCGCTGCCTGATGATATTTGTAATTTGATTGAAACAAGTGGTTGTTTGTAGCAGCGGGATGTGAGCATATTTATATAACAATAAACAAGTATATATATATATATATATATGTGTGTATATATATATATTACTTAACTAGTAGAAAATTTGAATTAGTTACTTTTGTTCTCATTAGATTAATCTTTAAAATGGCATTAGTTATAAAGTAGAATGTTTCGATTCATATGATTAATTTGATTGCATGATTTCGTCTTATAAGTTAAAGATTTTATTGGCTCACAACTTATTCAAAAATTACCAAACTAATCAAGCAGTATACAATACAATGATTGAGTTGAAGCCTGCAAGAAGGAGATTATTCCAAAGAAAAATATATGCAAAAATATTGAAATTTTTCTAGAAGTATTTAGTTTTATATCTGACGTGTATCATAGAATCAACCCAAAATTAGGAAAAAGGGCACATATCAATCAATATTAGGAAAATGTGTTATCATTATGTTATCCTGGTTACGAGGTAGCTTAAATGAAATAATCTAAACAAAATTAAATTAGTTTTATGAGAAAGTTGCTATGGAAAAACATTGAAAATGATTGTGTCACGCTAACATTCAACGAAGAATATGAATACTTTATCTAATTCATTTAACAGAAAGATTTGAAACAAGAAAATGGTAAGAAATAAAAGTGCTTATAGAATCAAATCTTTATTTCAGTGAACTTAAATGTGTCTTGTAAGTAATTGTTTTAATTGGAAAACGTATTCTATTAATTCTGTTTTTTTTATTAATTACTTGAAAATCAATATTAAAAGAATCGTATAAAATTGTGTTTTTGGATATAGAATGCAGATCAGAAGGAAGCGGAGACAATTATAAGGGAAAATAAAATAGATAAAAATAATAGCAAGGCAGTTTGAACTAAAGAGAAAAGTATAAATATGAAATGGATATGAAAATAGAAGTTAGATGAACATTAAAAATATAAAAGTGCAAAAATAGCGGTAAAGAGAAAGAAAGAAGCTTTGTAGCAAATGCATAGAAAATACATAGATAGACAATGACAGAAAGAGAACAAAATTAGTAAATAACCAAATAAATGGATGAACAGAACGCAACGATGTTAATAGAAACCCACAAAAATGAATAATCAGAACTGAAACATAATTTACGATATGAGTTAATAAATTAACAAGATAAAAAACAAGTAAAAATATGAAGATATTTAGTAATTGAAAGATAATAAGGAAACGTAATAACAACAGGAATAAACCATAAAACATGAAATAAAAAGCAAGAACAGCAATTAGAATATAACGACGAATAAAGAATTATTTAAGCTTTGGAGAAAATTAGCAAAGCAGAAAAATAGAAAAAAATTAAATGTATGCCTGATGACTTTTGTTTTCAAAAGAATAGTGAACACAGTTGATTATACCGCTTCACTTTCGAGGAACATGAGTCGTATCTCTAGACAACACTGAAAGGGTTCGGTTTAAATGTGTTTGTTATAAACAGATGAAAGTTTATATAAATTGTTTTGATCGGACTGTTTTTCACATTGTAAGTGTTATTTGTGCAACATTTCGCTCGGTTTGGCCTTCGACCATCGTCGGAACTGTGTGTTGTTGACGTGAAAAAGAAAGTAGAAATGTTGACCTTACAAAATAAATTGACCATACAGTCTGACACATTCAGAACGGCAAGACGCAATGTTGTTTGTCTATTAGTAATGTCCCCCTGCATATTTTGCCCGTATATTGTGTTGAGCAGTAGAAACTCCTTTTCTAAACTTCTGTTCTAGATTCCGGTAGACCCTATGTTACCTCTGACACCAGTCTCACGTGTATGCCCGTTTCGAAAAATACTTTTCTTTTATTCCCAGTTTCTTTGTATTATTTGAACTTTCGGACTACTTTTCTCATCTTTAGTGTTACTTTTACAATGCCTTTTCAATGTGACCTCCCACATATAAATGTATCAATTCTTATACGGGAGTCATTCAGTTGAACTCCATAATTTGCAGGCAATTTCAAACCGAAACCTTTATTTAACGAACGGGATAGCATGATTTCTTTTTCAGTCATGACAACGTAGAAGTTCTAATTTATTTGTAATTGGATTAAGGTTTTAACATTAAATCTAGTAAGTGTAACCTACACTTGATTTTCTTTTGACAAATATTGATTCCTCTACGCAACAAGGTCTTGCAAGATGAAAACACTTAGTCTAATAGTCCAACTAATATGTTCTAGCAATCAGAGTTTAGTGTAACCTACGCGTTGATAATGTTATAATTATACAATCCTGACTGATGAAATAACAGAAGAATGTATTAGATAAAAATGAATAGTGAAAAATTGGATATCAGTGACAGTAAAAAAGACAAAAGGCAAGAGAGCAACGAAATAAATTTAAGAAACAATAAAAAATTAAAGGAATCAAACCTAGTGTATATACACATACTCGTAAAATTAAAGAAATATATATTAAACACGGAAAATAAAGAATAATATTCAGAGCAAAGATTGGTCGAGCGTGATACAAAAACAAATGAACGTAAGAGTACAATAAAAAACAAATATAAAAACTAGTAAAGGAAAGAAGGGATGCATGAAAATAGAATCGAATAAATTTATAACGATATATTGAAAAAAAGAATGCCAGTATAAGAAAATAGGAAGAAAAGATTAAAGAAAGACAAAATATAATACACAAACAAATATGAAAGAGAGATATTGAAATACAGAAAATATTAAAAAACAATCATTACTAAATAATAGAAACCAAACTATAAAAATACCACGAGCACAAACAGAGCTGCACATAAGCACACACACACACACACACACACACACACACACACACACACACACACACATATATATATATGTATATATATATGTGTGTGTGCGTGTGTATACAAACACATATATAATGAGTTTAAAATTGGAATATCAGAGGAGTCAAGATGTAGAAAGGATAAACAACGGCCAGGATTAACGAGGAACAAAGAACGTTTCCTGAAATAAATAAATAAATAAATAAATAAGGATTTAATTTCATCACTGACATCGATATTCAATATTCATGGATCCGTGGTTATTAGAGACGTTTTGTCTTAGATATAACGATAATTTTATATATTTCAAATCAACCTGGGGTTTTAAAAACAGTTAAACTGTAACCCTCTAAATATACTACAGAATCCGTATTATTAGAAATAAAAACAAATTACATAACAAATTTATCGAAAAGTAAATAGCAAAAAAACGAACATTGCATGACGTTTCTGAATTTTTTAGATGTGGATTAGTTATTCGTATATATTGAATTCATCGGACTACTGTTTTTATGTTGAGTGTGATTTCCACAACATGTCAGTCGATGTTACCTCCGATCTTCTTCAGGTGTAGTTTGTCAAACTCAGAAAAGTTTCTCAAAATTTGTGTCCAAATTCCTTAGTTCCACAGAAAATAACCGAGATCGACAATACACACCTGAAGAAGATCGGAGGTAACATGGACCGAAACTTTGTGACAACCACACTTAAGATGAGAACAATAGTCCGATGACTCAATATAATATAAACGATATAAACATCATATAATCTCCCAAATATAGGTAATATTTTGAAAAATATCAGACATTTTCACAATAAGAATAGTAGTGCATCATAAAAGTACAAAAAGAAAAAAAAATCTAAATATTAAGTAATTTTCTTAAACATTACAATCTCAATGCAAAATTATTGTAATAAAAATAATCTCTAATTTCAAGCAACGCATTTATTTATTGTTTTTTATTATTTTACGCATTTTAAAGTAACTATTATTCAGAACAACATTGGAATTAAGCTCTTTACAAAGAGCATGTATTATATAAGGATACGAAACAATGTTCTTGCTGTTTTTCTAGTCCCGTTTAAAGCTAAGATTTATGAGAGTATTTTCCTTACAAAATACACGTTGTAATTTGGTGTCTGTTTCATCCTTACATGTATGGAATCTTCTCAAGTGACCATCTTATATATTTCTCCACCTTTAAAAATATTCATATTCATAATAAAATATCCAATGTACTATTACAGAAAAAATATAGTCCTGTCTTCGCTGCGAGTCTAATATCAGACAGAATTTCTATAAATACATATCTTGTATGGGCGTTTCACATCTGTAGAGCAGGGTCACGAGGGACTGCTTCCATCCATATTAAAATTTAATTGGCTTCAAATTTAAACAGACAGATATGTAATAAAACTGTTTTCATTCCATTGATCAGTTTGTCTACGTTCATAGAGTTCTTAATATTTCGGCCTATATTCAGCCTGTCTCTAGACTCTTTATCTTCGATTAGCTATTAGTTTTGTTAATGCCCTTATAGTAAAATAAGCCGCCGTTGCTATTTAAGTAATAGAAGCGTTTTTCCATTAGAGTATTAAGTATTGTAAGATAGTCACATTTAGGTAAGAACTCATCTAATGCTATAGTAATTAATATAGTTTCGCTAAGTGAAACTCTTAATGATATTTAGACTGTGTTATACTTTTCTGTCAAAAATATAACCGTAAAATGTGAACTTATTGATATCCATAAAGATGTTAGATAAAGATATTTGCGAGCCTTTTCGATGAGATAATAATTTGTACTATAAAAATTATTTTAACTACAGCTCTTATCTTGGACGCTATTCCTACAATATTACGACTGATGTAACCATCGGCCATCTTCAGATGTATATTGTACTCCGTGAAAATCTTTATATTGAATTCAGGTCTCTTTACGGAACTGCGAACGAAATCTTTTATTTAATATGCAAGGATAGCGTGCTCTTGTTCTGTCATCCATAAGTAATTATAGTGCTTTAGTAATTTATAATCGTATCTTTAGTAGTGCCAGCACTGAGGTTTTTACCTTTAAACTCGATAAAACCGTCACTGATTTTTTTTCTTAAACAGTTTGTGGGTTATGACACGTATTATTTCATTGTAAGAATACAATTACGGATCATTTAATCTGACAGAATATGTGTAAGAGAGAGCCGGGGATTAAATAAAAGATTTCATTCGAAGATTCCCTAGTTCGACAGATAGATTCCAGAGTCGGACATGATACAGCCGAGGAAGGTCGGAGATTACCTCGATTAAAACGGTATATTAAAACAGTGGTTTGAATAACGTAAACAATACAACTTAATGAAGATATTTCAAAATAATAATAATAATAATAATAATAATAATAATAATAATAATTAATGTCCACTTTTGTGCGAAGGCGTTTCCTGGTATTGAATGATAAAAGATTCCCACACCTCCTCTTTGACATACAAATATCTGTGCGTGAGGTCGCCAAGCTAATCAAGAACCTTGATTCTAGTAAAGCAACTGGCCCTGAAGGCATTCGAATTCTAGAAGTGTACGCCATGTTTAGTTTCAGAACAGTTTTCGATGGTTCGTTGTTCCACACAAGTCCTGAGATGTGACTGGTTTGCAGTAGACAGAACAGTTGGCAATGATTTGTTGCTCTACACAAGTCCTGAGAGGTGACTGGTTTGCAGTAGACAGTTCCACAGAGCTAAAGATTCTTACCGTGTCGAGACGGAAAAAAAATATGCGAAATTGCTACAGAAAATATTTAATATTTATGGAGCAATTCTGGTTTCTGATTCTTTGGTAGCAGCACGTAAATTAATTCGATTCGTCTGTTCCTAGCAGCATCGTGTATAAATAGAATCGCCCGACTGTGTGGGAGCATACCCCATTATTCATCTTGGATGATGGGATGTGTCTTAAGCGGCTTCGGCTGCAGAGAGACGGGGTAGAGTACTCATCAAAGATTCGTTCTTGACACTCAGCTCGACAGGTGAGGCGTCGGAACCGGTCCAGCACCTGTCAGACAGAGGTACACCGCTTGGGTACTACCTAGGAAGTCAACCCTTCAAGGTCTTGCCACCGGGATTTCCAGTGGAGCAAGTTAGTCGCCTAAGGCGCCCGGACTGGGGAATGCCGACGGGGGTGTCAAGGCAATTTTTGATGGGGCAAGAGTGCTCGTCCTTTAGGGGAGCTTGCCTATTTCCACCTCCCGGCCTTGTGCCACATTTTGGTGCGGTGGACACCAAATAAATAACTACGCCATTATTCATCTTGGATGACGGGATGTATCTCCTTGCGGCTTCGACTGCAGGGAGACAGGGTAGAAGTACTCGTCAAGGATCCGTTCCGGCCCAGCACCCGTCGGACTGAGGTACACCGCCTGGGTAATACCTAGGAAATCCATCCTCCCAGGCCTTGCCACCGGGCTTTCCGGTGGAGTAAGGTCATTGCCTACTGCCTGAGGCGCCCCGACCGGGGAATGCCGACGGAGTTACTCAGGTAATTTTTACAATTGCTGGAATGCCCCCCTATAGAGGAGCCTGCTGGCTCCCCACTTTCCGGCCTTGTGTCAAATTTTGCTGAGGTGCCCAGCAAATAAATCTCTACCCCGTTATTAGTCATTTGACTCGTGCGGTGCATTATTTTATCAGCGATTTATCTCCTTCCTGTCCTTTTTTCTTTTAATTCTATTCCCATTGGATATTTTTTTCTACGCGACTCTTTTTTTCCTTCCTTTTTTACTCTTATTTCTAACAGTCTTGTGGACATTTTTGTTAACCGTTTTTAACGGGCTGGCCATGGCCGCTTCTGCGAGCCATATGCCTTATGTCGTCGATGCAATGGATACAAAAAATGAATTTATTGAAAAGGCGAAACAATGCCTTGACTTAGTCACAGAAACCGGGCTTATCATTAACATCCCTAATCTAGAAGAAATCCAAAAATGATGCTTGGCACGATTTAGCGAAAGTCAACAAAAGTTATAAGAGCAACAGCAGACATCATCATCACCCTTTTAGCAACAGAAGTCTTCAGACACTTATGCGGCATAAAGTGTAACGGTTATAACACTTGGAACGCACTCTTCAATTCAACAGAATAATGTATTTCCATTTCTCAAAAGGAAATAATTACACAACAATATTTCCTGAGATCTGAATATTTAGGGAAACAACGCACCACAGTGTCAGTCTTCCACGTACCACAATATATCGATAGAGAACACCTCGGCGCTTTTTTCTTGAGATTTGAAGAAATGGTTTACGTAGAGGTCGAGGAATTTCACGGTGTGTGGTCGTACGACATCCTTTTAGACAAAGCCAATTTTACGATCGTCCCCTTCCTTGACGTAGGTGATGAAAAACTACCCATCATAGTGACGAACAGGCGACAACCTGCTGAAATTGCAGTGAAGTTGAGCGCCTTACGTCCGAGTGCCCGCTGAAAAAACCTCCACCAAACCCTAAAATAATAATTAGTCAGCACTTGGGATCCCGAACACCAACAAGTGTTCCCAACCTCCTCCCAACGAAACGACCACAACCCCGAATGAGATTCTTAGAGGAGAACCATGGCAGATACCCCCTGGGAATAAAACCCTGGGCGCCTGATCCTCGACCAAATGAGACAGGATGCGATGCTCCAAAACGACCCCGGCAGAGAGAGATACATCAAGATTGTAAAGCTGAAAAAGAAATTGGATTTAAAACGACCAACCCCTCAATCCCCATGCAAGTCACCTTCTCCGTAATCAAGCCTCAAACTCATAACCAACCCTAATACCCAGTCCCCCACAAAGTCAAAAACTCCCTTCCCTTTCAAAATGTTTCCTCCAGTCACAACTCCTGTCCCTCACAAAGTGTCAATACTAATACGCCTAAGCCCTTGGAAAAACATAAAGCCTCCTCTCCTGTTCCATCCACCTCTGCGTCCCCTCACAATACTCCTCCTGCATCCCCTGCAAAAACCGCTTCTGATTCACACACCGATATGGACATCGAAAAATACACTTTAGAAAATAAGAAAAAGACCCCCAACCCCCCTGTCAAAGACATTTGCATTGTTAACACAGCAGCTATTAACAATCATAAAAACATTAAAGAAGTTGACCTCACCAAATTAATTGAGTTCAAGGAGGTAGGGAGAAGTAAATAGATATTCCTACCAACTTCCCCAATGCTAAAAGAGTGCTCACAGTCATTTACAAAAGAGAGGCGGCAAAGGACTCATGGCAAATGCTCGAAGAGGCAAATAAAACCTTTAATGTATCCCTTCTCCTAGTTGTTTTTAAAGAATCAGGCATCAGAAATCTAAAAAAAATGTTGTGTTGGGAGAATCCCGGTAAAAATGCACCCCTCCCTGCATAGGATAGCCAAATTAACTTATCCTTTGCATGTCGGCGGTATCTCTCGTGACGGTCTCATCGATACTCTGATGGGTACCTATTTCCTCACGAGAGTTGTCGGTACGCTCACGACCACGATGTTCCTTTTTGGTTCTCAACCTTAAGGTACAATCATGGATCTCAAGCTTGCTAGTGTGAATGTCCGGGAGCTAAAAGCCGACTCGCGAAAATGGTGCTTGAGTCTGGACCTGCAGCACCTCGGAGTGGATATTTGTTGCGTGCAGGAAACCCACTTTATTCCTGGTGACCATTTACGCGCGCTGTCTAAGACCTTTAGTGCTTACTCAGCGTACTTTAATTCTTACTTGAGAGGAGTTTCCTGGCTAGTTAAAAGGTCCCTAGATGCGTCGTGTGACCCGTGCTACATGGATCCCGAGGGAGGAGTATGTGTTTTAGATGTTACTATAAATGGTAGGGTGTTTCGTCTTATTGGAGTTTATGTGCCCAATAGCCACGTTGAGCTAGCTGCCTTTTTTCGGCGAATCGAGCAGTTCATGGATACTTCTCGAACCGCTATCTTAGCGGGAGACTGGAACACGGTCCTGGGTCCCTAGTTATATGATTTGGGTTACCTTCTAGGGGAACTAACAGAGATCGGGATGCAGTTTTATTTCGTGAGTTTGTGGATAAGTTTGATCTTATCGACAAATTCCGAAATGAAAAGCCCCGTGACTTAATGTTGACTTGGACAGGTAGACGCGGCTCCGGTTCGGTACAGGTCTCGAGCTATATCGACCGGTTCTTAGTTAGGCGAGTCGATGTAGCAGTATTGAATTGTCCAAGTTTCTACAATATAGTTTACTCGGATCACAGACTTGTTCGTGCACGGGTAAACTTAGATAGACCTAAGCCTAGATTAGCCCGCTACTGGAAGCTCAACACGTCCTTGTTCGGTGTGGAGGGCTTCAATAACGGGCTATTACTAATCCTACAGCGGAAATTGATGGGGACAGTTATTGGGAATAAGTGGTGGGTAAAGAAATCTATTAGGTCCTTTTCTGCCAACTTTACCAAAAGGCTCAACCTAGATTCTTGGGCAGCTAAACGACACTAAAGTCTAGATAAGATCGGGTGGTGGAGGAGGGGGATAGTGCTAGCATTAATGTAATTAACGCTCAGCTTGCCTCCATTACTGAAAAGGAGCACGAAGCTTTAGTGATTAGGGCTAGGTTAAAAAGATTGCCCAAGTAAGCAACAAACATGACCACTAAACTGCGTACAGAGGAGCTTAGGCAAGCGGATGATAGGCACATCACTCGTGTCACATTGCCCGGCGGACGTACGGTGACCACAAACGAGGGTGTGTTGGAGGCGTTTAGATCTCATTTCCAGGAGCTTTTTTCCATGGAACCCGGACAGTCATTAGAACAGTTCGACACCTATTTGGCTGACTTTTATCGTCTTTCAACGACCGAAGCGGCTAGGTGCGAATGTGGCATAACGGAGGATGAAGTCATTGAAGCCTTAAAGCGGGGATCAATGGTCTGCCCTACGAAGTGTATTTGAGGTTGTCGCACATCTTTGTACCTTTGCTGACGGTTTTATTTAACTCACGTTTAGGAACGGCTCAATCCCCAAGTACTTTACCATGGGTGTGATAAAGATTGTTCGTAAAAGCCAATATGGTAGGGATGGGTTAGGTAATTTCCGGGCCTTGACGCTGAGTTAAAATTTTAGGCCAAGATTCTCGCAAATCGTCTGCAGCTTGTCCTGGCTCGTCTTATTAACCGCGAGCAAACGTGTGCCGCGAAGGGCAGGACAATCCAGGCTAACTTGAACACAATACGCCTGATGATAGAAAAAGTCGACACTGAAGCTGCGCTGATAAATTTAGATCAGTCCAGATCCTTCGATAGAGTTGACCATCGGTACTTATGTCTGTTTTGTCGGCTGCCGGTTTTGGCCCGCAAGTTTGCTTACGGGTTCATCTTCTCTATGCTAACCCCGCGCTGATGGTAGAAGTGAATGGGAAGAGGCCGAGACCCTTCAGTTTGGCATGATCAATTCGTCAAGGATGCCCGCTCTCACCCATGCTATATGTGCTTGCGATCGAGCCATTTGTGCGCGGGCTAAGGGTGAATCCGGTCTTACGCGGAATCACTATGCCAGGTTCGGATACTCAGGTAAAGTACTCCGCCTATGCCGACGACGTAACTGTGCTTGTAACGAGCAGTGCTAAGATTAGTGTCGTCGGTGTAGAAATGAGATTGTATGAAACGGTAATAGGGGCCAAAATTAACTGCGACAAGTGTTCGGGCTTGTGCACGGTGCCTGGAGGAGTATTCTCCTTCAGGGACCCTTTAGTTAGTATGACGGGCCTTGCAAGATACTTGGCGTCTGGTTTGGTCCTGACCTCCAGCTTGAGAAAAATGGATCGGAGTTTCTGAAAGCGGTTCGGTCCGAAGCTGCGCTGCGGATCAGTAGAAACCTGTCATTAAAGGGGAGAGCGGAGGTTTGTAATACCCACAGCTATCCAATCTTTATTTATTGTCTATCATGGCTTCAAATCCCGTCAGATACACTGCTATACTTGTAGGGACACTTTTCAACGTTTAATGGCTTGTAAAGACACCTATGATCTGTCACAATGTCTGCTATCTACATCCTTCTTAAGGCGGTCTATGTATGCCAAACGTGGAGATTCGGCTCCACACCCTACAGCTCTACTCACTAGATCGAATGTGTACACAGAATAGTGAAAGCGGTGGCCTCTGGATGGAGGACATCAAGAAAACCTTTCTGGTTTTGAGAGGGGTGCATCAGTCCGAGGGGGCACACAGATGCCCCAAGGTGAATGCCTCTTCTACCGTGAGTGCCGTTGCGCGCTGAAGTTCCTCTTAAGAGTTACAGAAAGCCTCTCCAACGCTCTGATATTGTTCCGAACGACATTATATCGGGTGTTAATGAGAGGATCCGTAAGGGCTGTTATCGGTGAGGGGCTCCGTGTGACGAAGGAGCAGCTCCGCTCAATCTGGCTGTGAGCGCCTGGGTCGGGATGCCTCACTAACGACCAGCATCCTTGACCTGGCTGGTAATTCGGTATGCTCTCTGGGTCGGTAAGAGACTTCACTCAGCTGGCTTGGCGATTTCGCCTATTTGCAAACGGTGCGGCGATAAGGTCACGCCTTTGTTTATTGTCGCATCGTGGTGCCACTGATTGAATCTGTTACAGATCTCATGGTCCACATACTGAACACATCCTCATTAACTTTGATTCCTATCAATGTATGTAGCAATTGGGCTCCGACTTAGAAAAGAATTGTGGCTGACCTTGCTAGCAGTGATGAGAGGTGTTATCTGGAACACACGCATCAGAGTGGTCTACGGATCGCTCCCCTCGACCTTATACGAATCTTCCACTATCATTTGAAAGTCCGTATCAAGGCCAAGAGATTTAGACTCTCTTCGTTAGACTTTGTTGAAAGGTGGATGTCAATTGCGCGTGTCCCACAGTGTGAGAGGAGCAAGTATTGATTTGTACTTGGATGTGCCTTAGGCAAAGGAGTTTGTGACCCAAAAACGAACGTCAGCCTTGACACGTTTTTAAGACAAGAGCAGGTCACGCTTTTAGACTAGAGTAGGACCAGTTTTTGTAGGATTTTGTGTTCATAACCTAGCTAGTGTGTGATAGTGATCATTAGGTCCCGTTTTTAATTTTTACCCCCATTTCCCTCCCCAATTAGGTGACAGATCACTCGATTCGCCAGAAATGCGGGTTCCCTTTCGAAGTTTTCGTAAGAGGTGTTTAAATAAAGCGTTTGGGCCCGCATCACCCTTTCGACTGGTGAATCAGCGCATCTGCCACAGTTTAGCAACAGGTAGGTTCTTTGTTACTAACATTGTAAATATGGCAGCTCTATTTTGTATAATAACATTTTTATATCCCCCCTTTTTCTTGTGGGTTTAAATTGGGTTATCATGGTGTGATGTTGTTATGGTGATTGACGAAGGATTTATACGCTGACGGATGTATAGTATGAATGTGGTATTGGTGTGAAAGTAGAGTGAAAATAGGACCTAGTTTGGTTAGCATTAGACAGCAAAGACAGTCCCTCACCCTCTCCCGATGTTCGGCCTTGTGCCAAATTTTTCTTCAATTGTATCTTTTACTTTTTATAAAAATAAATATTTACCCCATTATGAATCAAAGATATTACAACATCCCCCTATTTTTTATAATTCGGAAGTCCCTTGTGTTCATTTTGTTCAAAAATGCATGCATATAAATAAATTTACATGAAAATAGACATACATGCAATATGTACCCGTTTAATGAGAGAGTTTTTTTTGTTTGTTTGTTTTGTTTTCTTTTGTTGATTTGTTAATTAAAACAATGCAAAAATAGGACATTTTTGAAAAATAAGAAAGAAAACTAATGTGCACAAAAAATAAAAATCAATTGTAATTTATGCGCGCCTTAAAATAAATTGTCGAAAAGAAAAATCCCACACGAAATGTTTGCAAAAAAAAAGAAAATTATGCAAAAATACTATTTGTCAAAAGGAAATTTACAAAAACAAGGTTTTAAAAAGTGACTTTTTCATTTTTTTTTAATTTCAGCAAAAGTATTAGTTACGCATTAGTAGGTTACAGTGTTAATACAAAAAAATGGATACAGTTTAACGTCTTGTCCAGGGTTATTTTTTTTGTTTTTGATATATAGAAATTTATATACATACACGCATACAGGTCCGTAAAAAAATTATTCAGTCAAATCCCCCAACTAGTTTGGAGGAAAAACGCTTTAACTTTATTCTTGTTGCGGGTTTCGTGAATACATCAGCGATATTTTGTTCTGAGGATATGTAATTTAAAATAATGAATTTCCTTTTCCCCTCGTATTTTATGAAATGGTATTTTATATCTATATGCTTAGATCTTTGGTTTATTTTCCTGCACTGTACTAAGGCTATACTGACTTGATTATCACAATTAATTACTACGAGGCTTTTAGTTAATTCTGGCTCTAAAATACTGTTTAGGATATTTTAAGGTAAAGTGCTTCCTGGGTCGTGTGTGTGATCGCGATGAATTCTGCTTCACACATAGAGAGAGTGGAAAATATTCTATACCGTAAATCTGAGAGTATCCTTTAGCAACAAATCTACCTTTGTACTGTTCTACGCCTGATGATGCAGTCTTTTTTGTAAAGACACATTTTGTAGAAATAGCATGTTCTTCTTTTGGGAGAAGCACTACCGTATATGTATCATTTTCGGTTAAAGCATCTATTTCTTTTTTCATGGCAATTTTCCATTCGTCACAAGGTTTTGCGTTAATTGCTTCGTTAAAGCTTTTTTGGCGCATTTTCCATTTAATAGCAATTTTTCCACCAGAAAAAATCGGGCCGCCTCCTATTTCTTTTGGGACTTCTTTCGACTTTATCATCACCATCATCATTATCATCATCATCATCATCATCATCATCATCATCATGGATACTTGAACTTGCCCCCATACTTACAAAACTGTGTAAGCGTTTCCGTAAGAAGTGCTTCCCAACATCATGGAAAACCTCACCAGTATGCCCTGTATTTAAGAATTCTGGTGATAAGTCATCTCCCTCTCAGTACAGACCAATAAGTCTCCTGTGTGTCATAAGTAAGCTGCTGAAATCCATATTAAATAAAGAAGTAGTCAGTCACCTCAACAGAAATAACCTTATTAGTGGCATGCAATACGATTTCCTTTCTGCTAGATCTACAGCAGATGTGCTAACCGTTATATCTCATAGGATTAGTAAATCTCTAGACAAAGGCTTCCTTTCTAGGGCAATTGCTCTTGACATATCGAAGGCCTTCAGTAAGGCATGGCATAAAGGCTTACTTTACAAGATTTCCAGCTACGGTTTAACTGGAAATGTTTTCTCAATTACTAAATCATTTCTCTCTGAAAGGCTCATAAGAGTAGGAGTTGATCGGCAGAAATCAGAGGCCGACAGTATTAATGCTGGAGTCCCTCAAGGGTCCATCCTCGGGCCAACACTCTTCAACACTACATCAATGATTTCCCTTAACACATACTTGAATCATTCGTTTACATCTATCCTGACTATCTATGGCAACGCATCTAAGGCCGTAAATGACAAAGTTCTCTCTGAATGTCTCTCCTCTGATCTTGAGCGCGTGGTACAGTGGGGGCATAGGTGGCTGGTTACTTTTAATGCATCTAAAACCAAGCTGCTATCTTTATATCATCAACGCTCTGATCCCCATCTGGCATCAGATTAAATGGATGGCTCTCGTCTTGGGGAGGTCCCATGTTTTGACAAGCTTCTGGGTTTGACCTTTACCCCTGATCTTAAATAGAAGACGTACATCAAGCCTGTTGCCCAAATCGCTGGGAAAATGGTGGGGTTTATCTACCGCTTCAGAAGATATCTCACTACTGATGCCATTCTCTATCTGTATAAAAGCCAAATACGTCCAAGGATAGAGTACTTCTTCCACTTTGGGGCTGCTAAAAACAGTCTATCCTGCCTTGACAGAGTACACAATAGACGTCGTGGCTTAGTGGGGGATACCCTTTTCTCTTCCCTGCAACCTTTCTCCCACATAAGAGATGCTGCGAGCCTGTCTCTTTTTATCGTTATGTTCAATGCAAGTGCTCGTCCGAGCTCAAATCTCTGGTCCGCCCTCGCCAATCTTTCACAAAAAACACCCGTCTAGCTGAAACAACTGTCAGTAATTTCCCCCACTATTTATATGTGCCTAAATCAAAGCGTAGATTCCATGAACAAAGCTTCTTTCTTAGAAATGCCCGCCTGTGGAACTCTCTTCCGTTTGCCTGTTTCCCACCAGATTCAAACTTGGATGTCTTCAAATCCAACATAAACAAAGTCCGGATGAATCGCTCCCTTTAGTAAGACACTTTGTCAAATCTCCAATACTAATGATTACTACGATACTATCCCATTGATTACTGTACACGCAATAACCCTTATCCCCGAGTGGCTCCCGGGCTTTGATAACCGGTGGCCCCCATGTAAAAATATATTGTTTGGAAAATAACAATTACCGTTCCATAATCCTTTTTTTCCATTCTTTACTTCACAATCTTTTCCATTAAGTGGGAGCCATTCACTGTTTGAGCTTTTAAGATAGATATTCGCTTCGTGTCAGCTTATCTTTTATTGGTACTCAGTCATCACAAATTATCAAGTGTTCCAAACATAGAAGCGCGATCTTCTCTTTTGTACAGCCAAAAATAGCGTACACAAACTATATCAGCAAACCGGATTCAGTCAAATCCTGGTGCGACATCAAATAACGCCAATCTACTTAGATTCCGAAAATTCACTGCATCTTCGCTGCGGGATACAAGTACAGTCAAACGTATGCCAACCATTCCCAGTACTATTACTTATGGAAAGCGCCATATTGGCTCCCCTTGTTAGTTTAAAAGAGGAAATGTCCATCTGAATCCACATTACATATTTCCCTCTCGTTTACAAACGGAAATAATGAAGCGATTACAAAGTTCAAAAAGAAAGAGAAAAAAATTTAGAGCCGTTTCTGGTATTCTATTATTAGACAAGGCTCTTCCTTTTTATATTCTGTCGAGTAGATTTTTATTTTTCCGGTCTTATCCTGTTTTTTATTGTTCTTGGGGAAGGGCCTTTCGTTTCTACTGCTTTATTCTCTTGAATTTGTTTTTTCCTTCTATCTTGCAAATGAGTTGCCCGTTTATGAGCCTGTTTTTTTCAATTCCGATTAAAGGAACAACACATTCTGTCTCCACCTTGCATTAATAATATGCCAATATAAAGTGATACCACTTAAAGATTTGTAGAGTAATAACTTATTCAAAGAGTCATATATTCTTATTTTACATTAAGTTAAATAAAATCCTAGTATCCTCGTCAGTATCAGTGCTTTTTCTCATATCACTTGTTATATATATTGCATAAACTAAAATATATATTATTATTCTATATATGGTATATTCCTGTTTTACTACAGTAGCCGTGTGTGACAGAAAAAAAAATTAATACAATTTTTTTCATTACGAAGTCTAATTTTAAATAATAATATGATAATTGTAAATGTAATTATAATATTTATCCACGTCTATTATAATTTTTTCTAGATAATTTTCTCTCGATTTTCATATCGCCTATTAATATGTTAATTTTTTCCTATGATGTCATTATGACGGATTTTTATAACCTGAAACATGAGATGAAACATATCAATAGCAGTGTAGGTAAAGGATCAATATGTAGCGCCAGTTGTATCTTTAGCAAGCGCATACGATATTATTATATTTCATAAAATGTAACTAACGTGTTCAAATAAGCAGAACCTATAACCCTATCTCATTTCATTTTCAAGCCTCTGAGAAAAACACTATATGAAAATTAACATTAGAACAGGTTTGGTATTTTACTCAGCAAACAATCGATGAGGCAGTTTGTCTCGGGTATTTTGTAATGGATCAGAGGAAGAGAATCCGCATCTATGACAACGAATCGGACCGAGGGTTCCTCGGATATTTGTACCAATTAATGTGAATCGCAGAGTAACCGAGGTACGAATCGCTGGTGAGTAATTGTGCTGTAAATTATCGTGTATTTAAGAGCCAAAAATTACTGAAAAGACCTTGTGCAAATCGCTTGTAAAATAAAAGATGAAGATTCGTGTGTATCCATTGTAACAAACGAAGAAGACTACTTCAAATGATGGCATGGTTGTGTGTGGCATTGTATCTGAAGAAAATGATTCGTATGTATCACTGATGATGATTCGTACATTAAGGTTCGATTGTATTTCCCTCGGTCAATAATGGAATTAATGAAAGCATATGCCATTGAAGACGAAAAGATGATAAGTAGGGCTATGAAAACAGCATATTCTTTTAATAGTTTAGACTCTCGAGTGGGTATCCGTTGATATCTTATATCCTGTTATATAGAGTGATGTGCTTCTCGGTTGATTAAATATGTATGTGTCGAATGTATACTCAGTAGTTAAAACAGTGAAAGAATATTCTGTTGACATACCCCTAATGATAAATTTCATATCTTTCTGAAAACAAAAAACATGCGTTAGTTTTCCTGAGAATCCTTCGTACCCAATACGAGATAAATCTTGTCTTGTATCTTACGTAAAGAACGGTAAAAATAGTGTATTATTACTAGGTATAATGCCCTGGTTTTGTTTTAGGTGTATCTACTTCAGCATCTATAATACAATTACACGTTTATCGATGATGAGTTTTAAGATAAATTATACTCTTGAATTCATCACAATAAAGACGTGCCAAACTTTCTCTTAAAATTCGTTGATATGGACATGTGTAAGATTTCGGGGTGTGAGAGAGGATGTCGTCTATTGCGTATGTATTTCATTTCGTGTGTCTCTTTGTTCGTGTCTATGTAGTTAATCGTGATAATCTGGTGTGTGCGCATATATATATATATATATATATATATATATATATATATATATATATATATATATATATATATATATACGCGATAAAGTCTTAATCATTTGGAATCGATTTTTCCGTCACTGGACGATGAGCTGGAAATAGCATGAAAGATGAAACCACGACGCCTTTTTTTCTGGCAAGTATCACTTTATTTCGTCTACGAGCGAACCGGGAGACCAATCGTATAGTAGACTCAAGATATTTTGCGTTTCTTTTGCGTTAGTCTTTTTTCCCAGATTCTCTTTTTCTTTCGCGCTCTCTCTATTTCTTTTTTTTCTTTTCATTATCTCTTACTCGCGAACCTTACTAAACTACTTCCAGTGCTCTAGTCGACCCCAGCTACAAAGTTCGACATATGTCAGCAACTTAGCCCTTGAACCCTGATTGCACTAACCAACCTGAACAGCAAAATCAGAATTTTCAGCATGCCAGCGTCAGCACAGATGGATTGCATATCATATCTATTAACTTATATTCGAAATTACTAACTTTTCCATGTTATTTGCAATTGAATGTACACATCCGCATTTCATCGTTGAAATGCAATCAATTACGATGTTGGTGGTGTTACTCGCCATTTATAAATAAAGAAAATATATTTCTGATATTTAAGGCTATAGGTCCTTATTACATTTTTTCTAAAGGAAATGCATTGTACTCTATCTCATATAAGTATTGGCATGGATGACAAGTATACCTTTTCTTTAAAGAGCGCGATAACATAAATTGTAGTTTATTTGTATATTAAAAATATTTTTAAAGAAAGGAAAAAAACTGTTTTTTATAAGCAGGGAGTATCAATGATCATATCATATCAAGTAAATACGTTATGCATTGTTTGGCATTATTGCTAGCGTCCATAAAACCTTATTATGTAAAGTTGATTCAAAAATACACTTATTAGAATGTGATGAATTGTGGATTCTTGCTGTTGTTGTTGTTTTTTTGTTTGTCTGTTTGTTTGCTGTTTTTTTTGTTTTTTATTTGTTCGATTAGTTGTTCTTTGTGTACGGTTCAGAGTAACTCAATTCTTACTCGTGAAATATTCTCTAGATTTTTGGATATATTTTTACAAGTAGACATTGCAATCATCCAGTATGGCACAGCAGTAGTTTTGTGATTGTGCGCATTTTAGAATTTTTGAGTCATGAAAATGGTTTTATGTTTCAATCTACTTCATGACAGATACAGAATTCCATATGTCAGTTTTCATGTTTATTTCTTTGAATTGACACATTGGCTTTCTCTACAAATATTAGCAGTGACATGCCCGTTCATCTTCACAGTGTTGGCAGTGGCGTTTATAAAAATGTCCCTGCGATATTGTTGCATGCATTATTTAGTGTTGGCTAGATTGATTTAGAACAACAGACTCCAACAACATTAAAATAGATTAAAAGAGCGTGAAGAGTAAAGAAACATTTTCATTTGGATGATCTAGCAAGCGCGATAAAAACCGAGAGAAAACAATAAAGGCATATGAATATATAGTTTTAAAAGAAGCATCCAAATAATTTGGAAGTAGAAGAGTAGGAAAATAGAAGGATAATAAAAATAGCATAAATCAAATTAGAAGAAAAAGACTGAGGAGAGAGAATATAGTTTAGAGAAAGAAAATAGAAAAAAAAGGAATATCCAGATCAAGTTTGGATAAACATGACCAGAACAACTACGTCCCAATTTTTATTTGTTGGTACGACACATTAAGAAGCAGAAATTTGTGCAATTTCTTTCGTTTATTTCATTCATAGCCAATAATGCGCACGCATATCTCTCTATGATTATGCGTATTATTCAATTACCTTGAAAATTTAGTGAGTATCATTGAAATTGCATCATAGACAAACGTTCGTGTATTACGAGTAAATAATAACAAAGAGAACACTAAATGAATAAATCATGAAGAATTTTATAAACAATTTGTAGTTTAGACCCAAAGGAGAACTGTTCGTTAATTTAACTATTTTTGAAATATTTTATAATAATATTTGTAATACAGCGGCCAGAAACCTCACGTATGTATCAGATCGTGAGGAATCTATTGATTCTAACTATTTATGATCCAAATATCACTGTAAGGATACATAATTATGCGCTTAAAACTTTTGGCAAATTAAAAAATAAGGTACCATTTATTATTGTTGAATAATCAGTGAATAATCTTGAACTCGAATCCCTTGAAGTGGAATGTAAAGAGACGCCCGTGATTGTATCTAAAATAATCCAAAGAAAACCCCAAGGTTATTACTAGGGGGCAGGATCCAGAGATACTCGGCGCGTCTAAATTATGACAGACTGTAGATTAATTTTTCAACTAAATAAGGGATATTAATATTGTCACTGAGATATAAAAATTATTGTAGTAAAAATCAAATGTATTAGGTACACAATAAGTGGGGATTGTAGAAGAAAGTTTAATTTTTCTTTTACATTTAAAGTTTTGCGTATTGAAATATTCGGGAGGACCGGGAGCAAATGGAAACCTCCTAGTAAGAACCTTTTTTTTTTTTTAAAGTAGATTAGAATTTAAATCGAATTTCAGAGCCCCCAGTAGTGCATTTGTGGGATCCCGCAAGCAAATCTATATGCTTTTTCGTAGAAATACTTTCAAAACAAGCTAAGGATGCGACATTGTTGGGATGAAAATGGTGATGCTTCATAAACATTGTGTCGCCCATGAGACAATCGACTCCATTCTGTGGGTATCACTTAAAATAAATTGGGAAGAAATGTAAACATCTATGATTGAAGATGTATAACAAGAAAGTTTATTTGTGTCACGTACGAATGGTAAGAGGTAGATTTCTAGTTCTCACTCGTGAGTAAATGCAGGAAAAGTATGCGCATATCATGAATTCATGAACACACTTTCACTGACGTTTAATTGCAAATCACATGTTTGGACATCACTAATAAACAATCGACTCTCATTTTCCATTAATTAATTTATCTTCGTGAGCTAACATAAAATCATTGTACATTACTATCTCATTATTGGTCAGACAAAGAAAAACAACAGCTCAGTTATTGTTATAATTTATTTTACGATCAGTAATTCTGAGATTAACAAAGGATTACTTCATCAGATCTTCTGAGCTCAGAATACATTACCCAATTCCTCTCTGTATAACGAAGCGTCCTCGCTGAATAACAATATCTGAGATATACGATAAGCAGTTTTTTATGTTTCCTTCCATTTGCGTAGGAATTGACATGGAAACGGTTTCTACAAAGTGATACAGAAATTACATCTCTTTTTCATTAATATATCATCTATGCACGTTAGCAAAGAAAAATGGAATACGTATGCTTAATTATATTTTGGTTACAGGAAAATAATATTGTATATTCTTGGGAAATATTAATTATCCAATAATATATTTATTCTTCTAAGATGGCTTTAATGGGTTCTGGAATCGCAAAGAACATTGAAGTCGCTATCGAATGTATTACTGTTTATAACCTGTACATGGAATCTTCGATGAGAGTAAATATATGGGAGGGGACCAAATGAAATATTTTCGAAAGAATGTTAAAAAGGCATATCTAAGAATTACTGTATTAATAAAGCACCTTAGAAGACCATGTGTATCTATGCAAATCTTACTCGTCGTTACATGATGGTATTTTATTTGTGTTATGTATTATTTACTACAATTTCATTAGTAATTAAATTAGAAAATAAAATATAAAAATTTAACATAGTCAGCCAATGATATTCACAAAATTACACTAAAGCTTCCCTGTTCATATGTGATTATTTAAAAAAAAATTGTAATACCAAATAAACAAATAAATACACAAGATATTTATTTGGAAGTATTTAAACCTATCATTGCAAGGACTGTTCCAAGTTTTAAAATATCAGCAAATCTAAATATAAAAATATTAAAAGCCATTGCATTTATTCAGATTGAAACATTTTGCAAATAAATTAAATAAAATGTATTATATGTTTAATAACATGTGTTTCAATTAAATAATTTATTAGACACCGATAGTGTAAGTCAGTGAGAATCTATAGACATCGTGAATAAGTAATGAGACAAAAAGACAAATGACATAATGTAAAAATGAAAGGTAAATGATATGTAGAATGTCTCACTGATAATGCATCGATTAAGAGATTGTTTTATTTCTATCAATAATTTGTTGTACTATATAAAGCGAAATATTTTTAATAGCGAATTAAGTTCGTATAAATTTTATTGTTCGTTATGGGCATTGCTTTTCTCACTAGTACCACTACGATGTTCGGGAATTTAACATTCTAAGTGAAACGTTCGAACAGATTTTACCCCGATTTTCCACTCCACCCTGCCATCTTCCATACCAAATATACGATAACAATAAAGGCACAAAATAAATAGATTGGGAATTAGAAGAGGTTAAAAAAAGAAGCGGAAACATAATACGATGTAGTAATCGAAAGAATAGACATCGTATGATGTAAAATATTCTGTAAAACTTTATTATAGTATACGAGCAAATATTCTGACCTCAGAAATATTTGGAATTGAAGGATCTCGAGAGTGCTTCTTATTTCTTAAAACAATGATTCTGTAAATGACATGTTTGAATTCTAGCTTCATTATATAGCAGCACGTTTTTGCACGTACCATCTCCAGTTTTTACATGAACCCACCTTGATATATTAAATGCACATCTCTAATCATTTTCATGGCTTTCTAAGCTCTCACAAATATAGCATGGTAACCGATGCTATATACCTTTTTATGTATCTTACTCATTAGTGAGTACACTACAACATATTGCCATGTTTTTGTGATTGCTGAATATTTAAAAATATAAATTTAATTCATTTACAAAAACCATTACTACTGCGAACTTCTGATGGGGTTTCCGGTACTCCCTGGTGTATTCACTAGGAATCGCCTACTACAGTTTGCATGTCCCCATATTCTTTATCTATTTATCTTACATTTATATAGAACTGGCAGGGGGAGACACACGGTTGCTTCGAATATAATGATGATCAACGCATGTTCTACAACGCACATTTATTTTTATCGAAATGTTTTAGTTACTGCAAGGCACCTTGAGGAAATGTCAAATAGCTCTCGCAGTAACTTCGTTCATAATAAACTGTAACCTACGTTGATTTTATAAATGTATTCTCATATGATAAATTGAATTAAACATTAAAATTGAAAATATACGAATCATCGGTGAATTGTGCCCTAAGCAGGATTTTAATTTCCAAAGCGGCCCTGTCTTCTCCAAGAACATACTGTTGACTTTATAGACTAATTATATAACGACTTTAATTAAAGTTAAAAATGCATCAGTAAAGTTTTAAGGTTCACTTATGTTTTACACAGAAACATTCATTTTGGACGCCCCTGTTTTATCAAAGAATGTAATATTGATATTCTACAGCGGCCATTTCTGTCGTACTGTGACAAAATTTCTCAAATGCACACAAGCTGTAAGACTTTAAAAATTGTTAGCTTTGTTGAAAATTTCACTATTCACTCTTTAATCGAAATGTTTATTATGGATTAACGATTTTCGATACGTATATTAAGCATTCCGATGAGAAATCTATCTAATAACACTTTCAGACACATAAAATACATATGTGTAAAATTTCATAACAAGATTTCAGCCCTTTCGAAGTCCATAAGAAACTCACTCACTCACACACGCACAGAACACAGTATATTTCATATATGTAGATAGCTTAGTGTATTGCTAATACTTCACTCTTCGGTTAGTACTAAGAACATATTTATTATACATAGATACATATATACATATATATATATATATATATATATATATATATATATAAATATATGACATTTTCTAATTATACATAATGCTAAACAAAAAAACTCAATGTATACAATAAATAACCATAAAAATTGAAAAGGTAATATGGTAAAATTTTAACATATTGCGTTTCATCATTTTATTGATTACCTTGCAATATTAGATTACAGCATCAAATAAATAAAAAGTAAAAAGTAAAAATGTGAAATATAAAAATAAATAAATATTTATGCTATTTAAACGTACACTTATATGATTCTATTTATATAATATAATTGATACAATGTAATTCAGATTTACTTTATTTTACTCATAACTTAGATTTTTTTTCAATAACGATCGCCTTTTCATCTGTTCAGATCCATATTACGAAATATGTTTTCTTATATGTATATCAAATTATGCCGGAGCGACACGGGGTTACTATGTTAATAGTAAATTTAGGAAACACACTATTATTAAAAGTTCAAATGTTAAATAAAAGAAATATAATTTATTAGTAACCAGAATAAGTTGTGTACGATGACAAATATGTTATAGGTTTCGGAATTTTAAACGAGTAAGAAGAACGATAGTACAAAAGAGCCAAGAATGTGAATTTGACGACATGCACGTTAACATCTAGAAAAATAAATTTAAAAAATAACAGATAGAAAACGTGATTTAAAGTCACATGTTATATCGTGTTAGTTGAATACGATATCGCAGGCGAATAGATACATATACACAGTTAGTCAGTGGTTATTTATAGAGACAAAGAGTTAAAAAGAGAGCTGGATAGGCGCAAAGATTTTGAGCGTTGGCGACAAGCCCGATTGCCATGTACGCTGGGAAAACAGAATCTACCATGCATGCAAGCTTCGAATGGGAAAGTATTTGGAATAAAATTTGTCCGAAATATACCCGGGAGACTCCCAGTTGTTTTTTGAAAGAAATCTTCATTTCAGCTTTGGACGCTTCGCCCCCCCCCCACGATAAATGAAGGTCATGCTTTCCTATTTTCTAAAATGTAAAACTCCAAGGAAGATGCTCCATCTTATTGCTGTAAGAAACTGTTTGTTCATAAAGTTGGTTGGTTAATTGTTTTTCTTTTACGGCATTGCAACCCTGTTCAGGTTATTTAATGCCGAATCCAAAGATCTTGAAGAAACTTTTTTAATAGAATATATGTGTTGTTTTCAAGACGGTTTCTATTTAACCCATAGTTGGGACCCTAACAAGTTCTACCACAGAGTGAACCTGGGAGCAATGGCAATTAAGGGGGCGTCTCCACACTCCCCATAGCCCGCAAGCTGGGGCCTCACCACTGGATATAGTTTAAGGTCATATCCAGGACTTGTTTATAAAGTGAAATATGTGTTTCTAAAACTGTCTCTATATATTGTTTCTCGTAGAATAATTATTTTGACTAACGAAAAAAAGCACGCAGAAGATACTATGTGGATCGTTTTTATTTTATATTTTTTATCGCTAAAAAATGACACGTCCATTGATAATCTTCTTACTTGTGAAGTGTCCATGTCAAACATGCTTTGAATTTCATGCAAAAGACTTTATAAAATACCTATTTTTTAGATACCGTTGCTTCTAATCTTATTATTGTTTTAATCTCAGGTCATTTGTATTTTCTTTCATTTTACTTTTTAGTGTTCATAATTTATTTTGTTTTTATTTATTCGCCATTGAGAAAGACGACATTTTAAAAGCATTAAATGATTTTCACAATAGCGCGCAACTTTGGGGGGGGTATGCGTCCGTATCTTTTTGGCGAATAGCGGCTTTATGACTCTCTCGTTTCAGATAATCAACAACATTATTACACTAATGTTTTCTAATCATGGACAAACACTGGTCTAACTCTAGGTGTAATCTCACTTTTTGAAAAGAATATTCGCCTCTATTGAGCATGAAGATAATTTTCTACTGCCTTAAATACTGTTTATATTAAATGAAGGATGTGAATAAAACACGTGCTATATAATTTTAAATAAAATAATTAAACAGAAGAAAATTGCAAAAGTTTCGTGTTTTTCGCAACATTACACTAATCATCTTAGCATAATAATATTTTATAAGAATGGGTATCCTTTTGTGCAAAGCCTACTTTTTATCCAGATTTACTGAAGAATATTAGGACCATCATCTCCAAACTATCGACTAACCAAGTAAACTAAAGTAAATTTAGATTTTAGTTAAGTGTAACTAATATCTTTGCATGTTGTACATGGACTACTAAACAAAGATAAGAGATTATAAAACAGACTGAAACAATCGTTTTATTTGTTTTTTTAAATCGGAATCATTTCATATTGTAGTTAATTGTCTTTATAATTGTTAATGAATATTTACAAAGTAATCAAAGCTATTGAAGATAAAAGTGATTTTCTTCAAATACGTTACAAATAGTAAGAAAATTATTCGATTTCATCACTCGTTCTCCAACAATTTACTTATATTAATGTGTTTCAGCATGAACGTGTTGGACATTGATCGCTTGTCTTTTGTAAATCTCTTAAGAAAATAGAGAGAAAGCAATAACGCTATGTCTATAAGATGTCATATTAATATAGTTAATTGTGCAATTACATTTCTAGAGAAAGAATAGTGTTTTCTGTAATCAATATAATTTTCAGAAATACATGATATTTGTCATTAATCAATTAATCGGAATCAGTTAATTCATTTTTAATATTTTCTCTCCCCTAATGTTTATATTGTGATTCTTACCATTCTGGGAGGTTGTTTCATGTTAGCCATGGAAATATGCGCTTATTTCAGTAGATAGACTTTAGTGAAAAATGTAAACAGATTATGTTTCCCTGGTGGTAAAGAATCTATTTATATGAACAAATTAATGATTAAAAAAAAAATCAGCATTTGAACAAGACGACACTGGTAATAGATGCGGATATAAATGTAAATAAAAGTAGTTTATGCAATTATATGTAGGAATCTATCATTTTGTATTTTAGTTTCGTGAATCATCGTTAGAAACTTCGAGTCTAATTTGGAAATATTTATATGAAACTGGGATATAAATATCTGTGAATGACATATGCTTCGTGACGAAATACGAATAATCTTCTATTATAATTCAAGTTAAGCATGCAGTTCCAGTATCTCTACATAGGTTCAGAAATGCACATAAAGTTTTCTACAGTAATAAATATAAAACGGAAAATACATCTTTTGAAACATCGCGTATCGCAAGGAGATGAAAATCCAAATTAAAACGAATACTAACAACACTAATTATCAATCCTTATATCATTTATTTTTTTTAAAGAAAAACGGGTAAATACAATATTTTTTTCAATTGGGGATAAATAAAAAGTTAAAAATAGAATATATGCCAAACTAAAATTGCGTCATTTTCAATATATATTGCGTTATATACTCATAAATACCTCTAATAAATCTAATATACTCTTAGCCTGATACATATTAATGTGCAATATGTAATATTCATATGGAACTAGCAATCTGCCCGGTGTTGGTCGATCGTTAAAATACGCACAGATACTATATTTAAATTTCTTTTTTATTATAAACATAGCTATTAAAGGTAAAATTTACTATCTGTAGATCAAAAAACCTTTGAGTATATAGGTTTAGAATTATCCTCACACACATGTATTTCTAGATATATAGATTACGAATATACAAGAGTGTAATATATAAAACTATAGCACTATCTTTGAACATACATTTTTACTTCTTAGAGGTGTATAGGTATGTGTGTGTGTAGTACACACTAAATGGGATAGTAAAAGAAGTTGTGTCGACGTTACATACCATTATGACTAGAATATATACTCTTTAATTCATAATAACACATGTTATAGTCTTAGGTTTTACGAGGCACAGACACATTAATGGCGCTCACACATATGCACCGATCATTTCGAATGTGTTGCAGCGTTATAGACAACTATAACGTTGATTCAGAATATTCTTTCTATATAGACATTTTTAATTTAATATACTTTCAAAATTTTAGGATGAATGGTAGGTTATCTAGATGCAACAAAACATGCTAATATTTTAAAATATAATGTGCCATAGTTACCAATCTGATTCCAAACAATATGTATTCTTAATGTCATAATAGTCAATTCGTAAAATAAATTAAGTATAACATGTATAAATATATGCACCCCCTAAATTGTATATAACTATACTAATTTATCAAGATCATTCTATTGATTATAAATAAACAAATATAAAATGGTAATCCTACACTTTTGTTTATTTAGGTGAAACATTATTCTTAGATGTATAAATGCTTCATTGTCTAGTCGCATGTATTGAAAATAACTAGAATTTTAAAAATAGACAATGGAATGTGATCATAAAGGTTTAATTAAAAAAAGTATCATCATTCGATATATTCCACTGAGAATATTGGAATACTTTGGTTTAGGTGATACAATCTGCATACTTTTTCTTAAGATGCTTATTTAGTACTTGTTTTATTTTTTTGTTTTGACTTGTCTGCAAATAGAGGAAAAAAATATTGAAATAATTTCCCTTAGGATTTTATGTTTAACCCATTGTGTGAACACTATTTGACAAGTAACAAAGAAGAAAAATGTAATGCTATTATTTTTAAGTAAGTTTATTGAAGCTGGGTCGATATATTCGTTCTGTATTGAGACGAAATAATGGGCGCACTCTGCAATAATTCCTGTGTAATAAATAGCATATAGTGATGCAAGAATAGAACCCGAATCTGCAACCAACCTATCCTGAATCAGAATTGCATATGTATAATGTAAAAAGAAAATACAAAACGAAATATGAACCAAGGATAGTATGAACAAGCAATGCTTATGTTTATTCTCAAATCTTGTAGAGAAGTCATTTACCGTCAGGTTCTCGCTTCCCAAAATGTTTCATATTCCAAATTCTGAATGTATTTTTAAATAGTTTATTGTTGAGAATTAATCTCGTTATTCCGCTTGTAATTATAGAAATGAAACCCATTTTAAAACTTTGCGAACAATTAAATATAATTCATAACATGAATACAAAGAAAAAATACTACTATTACCAATGAACGTTTTTTTTTATTTACATGTAATACATTAAAGTAATGGCCGTTTAAATAACTAAGTATACATTGATATATGTTCCATTGTCTTTCCTTCATTTTTCTCAGCGATTACTCTTTGCTCATTCATATTCCGTTGTTTGTTGATCGGGTAGCCTCTATTTGTACATGACAAATTTGTTTTTTAATTACAAGTAATAGAAGATATGGTACAAAGCGACAGATTATTTTAATTTTAACCAAATTAGTTACTAATGGCAGTCATAAGATTATAACAAAGCTCAAATACAACTAAACATTATTACCATAATGTAATTTTCTGGAAAAGTTGAAATAAATAACAACACAATAATAGTTTTAATAATGGCATTTCTACGTCTGCTCATTTTTCTAATATTTCTGTAATTTTTGTCTGATTTAAATTAATCAATAATCTTTTAATAAAATGAAAATTGTGAAATTTTATGCTTCAATTTCTATTTATAATACCTATCTTGGGCAACGCCAGTTAGATACAGTTATATGTAAATAAAAGCGATCTTGCTTGGCTGGTATCATTCGTTAAAAGATATACCCAGAATTATTTTTTTGTTTTTCTTAAATTTCACATGTATATTGCACCTTATAGTTGCGTCCTCTACAGGATTTAAACCTATTTTTATTCCCCTTCTCGCCATAAAGTAAACTATAGTCTATGTTCAGCCTTAAGTCAGGCTGGCATTTATTTTGTGTTTCTCTTATTTCGTCGTAGATGTTTTTATTGTGATTAGATTGACATACTCTCAACCAAAGCTAAATTCCTGCTGTAAATTATGCGTGCATCTAATTTTTCCGCTGAATATATATGTGTAATAAACAAGTCTTAATTCCAGTAATATCTCTTATATCTAATGAGGAAACCCCTCCAGGCGTTTCCTCTTCTTTATAGAAAGTCATGCTTCTGCATGCCGCAATATGTCGAAATTCATGAACATGCTCAATGGTCAGACATGTTTTTTCTTTTCACTCATAGGAAAACCACATTTTTGGCGCTGAATTTCATTTTCTCCTCATTAAAATTGATCTTGTATCTAATCTGGGCATGCATAGATATGAATAATAATGATATTTAGACATTAATTCGATAACTATACGGCTATTATCGAATATTGTATTTACCTTTATACGCGATGTGGATGTGATATTTGAGCATTAATTATTTTCATGGATTAACATATACGTTATCTTATAATGTCAACATTTTTCACTATAAATAAATAAATAAATAAAAGACAACAAGTATGTATTTTTTAATCGTAGCGAGAGGTGTGCAACGTTGCCTGGTCGTAAAACATGTTTAAATATCTTTAAAGTCATGCGGATTTCGGATTTATTATACCAGGGTCTATTATAAATTAAATATTATGCATACATTTGCAGTTCTACTAATGCAGATACATGTATCTACAATACAACACAAAATTTAATAGGTAAACATGCCGAACAAAAACATTTCAAGGGTGTTAAGATAATAAGACATGGATCAAGTTGTTAACTTTTACTGAGACATAAATGATCTACTACTACCACTACTACTACTACTACTACTACATCACTCAATGAGAATTTACTTTCTTTAGTTGGTATTTTCAGTTAGGTCGGTAATTGTCTAATTTACTCATTTCACGCTATAAAGTATAGCAAAATACAACCCTCGTAATAAAAAAAAAAAATTCTTTCACTCTCTGAAATATTCCTACCCAGTCTCAAATACATTAAGAAGCACCTGCTACACTCTATTCCTCTAATCTGCGTTCTATTCGTTTTACTGTTGTTATGTCTGTACGAATTTATATGTTTTCCTTTCCTATTTTTTTAACATTTCTAATTGAGTTGCTTTTTTTTGTTCTTTTTTTACTGCACTGATTAAAGCGTTATGTTAGATTTACGTGAATATTAGTTAGAAACTGAGGAACCATAGTTAGCTATTTTTGAAAGAAAGTGTAGAATAGTAATAAGATAAATATGGCGTCTTTGCTGACATGATGCAATTCATGTAAATACGAATATGTGCGATGGTCGATCTTTTTATTTTGTGTTCCTGTAATGGTTAAGTTTTGCATATGAACTTCATCTAAAACCGCGGAAAAACTGGACGCATCTCAATAATATACGTTTTTGGTTGTGATTAATCCCTATTATTTGTCGAATTTTATATGTTAATATTTATGGATTATATTCTTTCGTTTTCTAATTAATATTTATATATTATATTTCTAGCTTATATTATAATCTTCTCAGTTTTATTTTCCCTGCGTCAAATAAAAATCCCCACTGATATTTTAAATTGTACCCATTAATCATTGTTATGTTCTACTTTTATTAGTTTTCAGCAGCAATGTTTCTTTCTTCGTCTATTTGATTGCATCTGAAAATGTTCCGGGCATTTTCCTTAATCTCAGCTAAAGCTTAACAGTCGCCTGAGAATTGCCGTCGTTTGGTTTGACAAAAACCTATGGGCAAAGAGATTTGCCTTGTCGTGCTTTGAGGAAAAATAATTTTCAACGATACTGAAGACAGTAGCGGATTCGTCTCTATCTGGTATTGTCTTTGATAAAGTGAATGTCCCGAGGTAAAGATCTACTAAACATCTCCACGAAAAAATACCAAAATGTCTTCGAATTTGACGCAAAGCTGTATGTAAACCATTCTACGTATTTGAAATAGGGACACACTTGATTGTCACAGGTCAAACAGTGAATTCTTTTTTCTGTGAAAAAGGGAAGTGCATAGATTGTTAGATACAAGGGAAAGCGATATTATGATGAGGCGCCATCAATATAGAAAAACGATATAAAAGAGGAAAATTTTAGCAAACTTACAAGAGATGTAATACTCTTACCGCAAATTAGTTTACAGTCCAAAAATATGTACCAAACAATACTAATACTACTATTATTACTACTACTACCACCACCACTACTACTACGAATAATAATAATAACGGCAATAATAATAATAATAATAATAATAATAATAATAATAATAATAATAATAATAATAATAATACGAAATGGGTGCCTACAACAGCACTTGTAGTGCCACAAGTAAGAAGTATTGTAACACACCATCATGGTTCAATTCTCCGGCAGGTAGAATATATTGAGGTAGGAGATTGCTATCCAGACCTCTACTCGATAGTCGTGGAGGTACTGACATTTGAAGGTTGATATTGCCAATCAAATATAAGAGAGAGTCAGCATTCGCTTCCAGTGAGAATTCAAAATAAACGGTCATTTACAGTATGTGAATTAATTTGTAATGGTGTTTGAAGAAGGAGGATTACTTACTTGGAATTGTTGTCACTTGTATGCCAGGGCATGTAAAACTACTTATGAGAAATAAAACAAAATAGTAATTAAAGTTTTGAACATTTTAGATGTGTGCTAATTGATTTTATTATTTGTTTTGATCGGACTATTATTCTCATCTGGAGTGATTAGTAGTTCAAAGTTTCACTAATAGCACATCAGATTAGGATAATGGTCTGATCGAAACAAGTAATATGAAAAAGTAATCGTTGTGCAAGAGAACTATTCCTCAACCAAGTAGTGTGCAGAAGATCCTGCTGTTACTCCAAAATAATAAGCAATATAATATTTGTCAGAGAAAAGATATTAAAATGAAATATTGATAGAAAATGAAACTTGAATATATAACAAAAAAAAACAAAAAAGAATGTTACATAAGGATAAGCATTGTCCGAATTTAAACGTTTGAGTGACACATCTAAGGAATAATGAGCAAAAATAAAAATTCTGATTCATGCAATCATTTTATATTTGTGTATTGTAAAACCTAGTATCCAATAATATCTTATCCAATTATCATTATGGTTATAATATAAAGGAACGATTAATGCAAGAATTGGTTGTATGAAAACTGACAAATGCGTGAAAAGAAAAAAATAAAGAAACAGTGTATGTCTCTGTATGTCTGTGTGTGTGTCTCTGTAAATTTCCCTACGCAATAACTCTGTCAATTTTTAGTCTACAGACTCGAAATTTGATATACAGTATACTGGCATTTGAGAAAATTGATGTGGTCGGGATTCGGCCAGGAATTTCGCTGTTAAGTTCAACGATTTGACCGGTGAGAACTCTACCAAACTCCTCCGACAATTTTGGGTCTAAACACTTGGCAATTTATGTATTGGTTCCTTGGACATGGATTTAACTTAATAACTTGATGTCAGCCCAAAACAATAAATATTAAACGGTCATAATATGGGTAAAAGTTAAAAAGAATTAACGTTTTTTTTTTGTTTTTTTTTGTTTTTTTGTTCAGCATACACCTCCAAACACCCGGGCAACGCCGGGCACCAATTGCTAGTTAATTATAAATCTATTTAAAATTTATACAAATTGTTAAAATGTTTTTGATTGATATGGATGGTGTGACTACCAAAATTAAAACGATCTTATTTATTATTAGGCATTAGGACAATCAACCAATGAGAAGCCTCCGACATCATTATAAAAATATCGAATTTTGGATTCAAGTCAGTTTGCTATCAGGCTCCGTCTTGACACGACTAAACAACTGCTCCTCCGTTCTTTTTTTAAAAAAATGTGTTATTACATTTTCACCCCAAACAATGCACATATCCACTTTGTTGTAGGGGGCTACTATCAGGGACATAAGCATCAGGGGTACTGTGTAGGGAGTTTAGCAGCAAGATGTCGGTTAACGTTGAACTTGAACTTCTGCATGTTAGTACAGTCGGGGAAGCAAGGACCGGGGAGGGAATTCCAAAGGCTAGCTGTTCTGGGGAAGAAACTCATGAGTAGAATGCTCTCTTGCATCTAGGGGTCTCTACTGTGAAGGGGTGGTATTTAGCTGCTTGTCGGGTTTGTCGAGGGTATTTATGTCGAGGTGACATTCACCGTTAAAGTACTGTTAAAGTACTCGTAGAACAGGCAGACGGATTCAACATTTCGTCGATGTGACAGAAGCTGACGTTTAGCTGACATTTCAGGACTTATTAGATTGGCGACTCTCTTTTGAACCCTGTCTAGGAGCGAGGGACTACTGGCAGATGCACCAGCCCAAATATCACGACAATACTCCATACATGGGCGAATGGTGGCCTTATAGAGGTATAGGATACTTTCAGGCGTTAATAGCTTTCTAGCACGGAATAGAGAACCCACCTTCTTCGAAGCGGTCCTTGCAATGTTCCCAATATAATTGTTCCAACTCATGTTTCCTGTGAACGTTAGGCCGAGGAGTTTAAAAGATGTACTTTCAGATAAAGAGTCATTGACCATTGCTATTGGCGGTAGGGAAGGTTTCTTGTAATTATTGAAGGAAACAAGTTTAGTCTTGGCAGCATTGAAGGCGACCATTCATTTTTGTCCCCATCCCACTACGGATCGGAGGTCTTCCTCTAGTGTTTCTGCCATTTCTTTAGATATGTGTCAATTTGTTTTCCTGTCGTGTCTGTTATAGAGCGTGGTGTTGTTAGCATACATACCCATCTCGCAGACAATTTTGTCAGGGAGGTCATTTATGAACATTAGAAATAACAGAGATCCCAGGATATACCCCTGAGGCACTTCCGCATTTATATGATATTGTTTAGATGTACAACCGTCAAGTTCAACCTTGATCTAATTATGTTATGTATTCTGATTTTCTTGAGAAGACCCTCATGCCATACCCTGTCAAAAGCCTTAGATATATCTAGAACTACCGCTCTATACTCCTCCGCTTTGTCCAGTGACTGGTATATACATTCTGAGATTACAGTTAGGATGTCTGACGTGGAACGGGCTTGCCTAAGCCATATTATTGGTTAGACAGAAGTTTATATTCTGTAAGGTTATTGAGTAGGGCTTGGTTAATTATGGTTTCAAATCATTTGGCGAAAAGTGGGAGGAGACTAATTGGGCGACAATTTACTAGGTCAGTTCTTTCGCCAGAATTCTTGAAAACTGACACTACAGAAGCAGTTTTCTAGCAGGCAGGAAAGCTAGATTCATTAAGGCATTTGTTTAAAGTTTGGAGAGAACTGGAGCTACTTCGGCGACGAACTTTTTTAATAGCACAGCTGCGATGACGTCAGGTCCTCATGCTTTTATAGTGTCAAGCTTTCTTATGATAGCATGCACCTGAGTAGGGGTAATTTTCAGATCGTCTAGTGTGGCGTCTGTACGCAAATGAAAGTCAGAGAGAGGGTGGTTAGCAGAGTCCAGTGTGGAGTTGGAAGCAAACCGTCTGGCAAGCACGGTAGCCTTCTCAGTTGCTGAGCAAATAACCTCATGATTGTTGAATAGTGGGGAAATTTTTGATTGGCCATTGTTTACTACACTGTTGTAGATTTTCCAGAAGTCTCGGGTCCCTAATTTCTGTGCTTCAATGCGTTTTTTTGTGGTTTCAGTAAATTCTCTCTTAGTTGTCGTTATTCCTTTCTTACAGTTATTTTGGCTTCTATGTACTTCTGTCTGTCTGTTTGAACTGGACTTATGTCGGCTATATTTGCGGTACGCATGCTGCCTTTGCGCTATGGCAGCTGCACAAGTTGAAGTGCACCATATTGCTATCGAATTTGCGTGTGGGAACATGTGCTTTAACTGCCGTTTTGAACCATTCAGTGGTCTCATTTGCGCAATGTTCAACAGGAAGTGAAAAGATATTTTGCTATGTAACGTCCCTGATGAGGTCTTTGATAGCTTCTCAGTCAGCTTTTTTATAATATCTCGTTGTTTTGAGCACTGGCTCTTCAGTTTTGTCTCTAGAGTTTAGGGCGATTTGAATCATTACGAATGCATGATTGGCGTTCCCAAGAGGGCTGTGGGCATAGGTTACACAGTCATCGGGAATTGTGGTAAGAAACAGATCTAGAAGTGATGCATGTTGTTCTTGCTGGTCTGGTAAACGGGTTGGAAACGTAAACATCTGCGATAAAGAATGAGATATAGAAAAGTTACGTGTTGTAGTACCAGCTGTGTCTGTGTAAGTAGAAAATCCAAGCCTGTTGCTGTGGTGGACATTGAAGTCACCAAATTCATGCACTTGTGCGCTAGTGTCGAGGGAAATTGCTGTATCTATGCTTTCAGAGACTTTGTTTATTAGACCACAGTCCTGGGTCGAGGGAGAGCGGTAGAAAAAAATAAAAATAAATAATGTTATGTTGCATGTTAAGTCTAGAGTACATAAAGGCTTGATCTTCAGATTCTAGTATAGTTTTTCTAGTCAAGGTGTTTCGAATATAGACTGCAAGCCCATGCATATGTCTGTCAGAGTCCTTACAGCAGAGTGGGGGTATCCAGGTATGATAAAGTAGTTAGAGTGGATGGAGGAGTGTAGGTTAGTCTCACTTGGTGCTATCTGGGGTGTTTGTTAGGAGAAATGCTTAAACATCATTTTAATTTGTTCTAAGCCACGGATGTTCGTAAATGCGAGCCTCAAGGGAGAAGGCAGGTTGTTTTTGTTTGAGGTTTGGCCTGGTTTTAGTGTAATTTTCGAATGTACTGTCATTTTTATTTTTAAGAGTTTCAGTTAAGATAAGGGCTTCTGAGCAAGTGGTTATGCAGAATATCAGACATGCAACACAGGCAAATCATCAGCTGTCCTTCCATCTACTAGGGTTGTTGCCTCAGCATAGCCCACATGGGATGAGTGCAGCGTCCCTTTCCATGCGCGACATGGCACTACAAACATATCGATATTATACAACTGTTGATGGATCGGCGGCTCTAAGCGCTACCAATGATTTAGGGCACCTGTACTATCTGTACTGTCTGTCAGTGCCCTGAACCCATCAGACGATGGTAAAGCCAATCTGCTTGCACTGGCATTACGGTATTCAAGCACTCCCAAGTGCCCAGCTTAAGAGTTGGGATATGTCGGGAGTGGGGAACAAACGGCGTTCATTGCCCTAGTCAGGAAACAACATCGACCACCGAGTTTTTCTCTTGACTCCCAGTGGTTCGACCTCTACGCCTGGCTAATAGACAAAGAAGGAGTATGTAAGCCGGGCGATAGACAGTACCTATCTACTCCTTAAGCAGTTTAGGTTTGCAGACCAGTAATCTGTTTGAGTCATCAGCTCCATGAAGGTTGTCATCCAAGACTGGAGAGGCCTTCCTCCCTTAAGTTTAGCTTCAGAGTTTTCCTTCTCCTAGACAGATGACCTGGGGCGATCTACGGGTCTATCAGTACCGAGAGGATTTGTCAAGGGCCTGGCTCCTAATCCAGGTATTTCTGCGACCCCGCGAGGGTGGTTAGTGTTGTTACTGGGTTAGTTTATAAAGGTTATATATCTACTAAGAGAGTACCCTCCTCATAGTGATTACGAGACATTGCCATTTCATTGTTTGTTACTGTAGGAGGGGTGAGTAAGAGTTCATGCAGTGGAAGCAGCTATATTTGCAGACAGGACTGTTGGAAGGAGTTAATATGGCTAAATGTTTTTGTTCCTTTAAATTTATAATTGAGAAAATAAATAAATAAGTAAAAAATAAAAGAAAGATAAAACGTTCTTCCTTTAATTTTTATGTTTGCTTAGGAATGGGATAATGCGTTACAGAATGGCTTGATATTACGAATTAACTAAAATTTCTTGTACAAGTTCTGGATATTTAAGATGGCAGGAGGGTTATGTATATTTAATAGATACAAGTAACGTCATTTTTGATAAGTACAATACAGTCCAGGTTGAAGTAAATTATACGCTATGGCGTCTACATTATATATAATACAGTAAATAGATATATGGGGAGATGTCCAGTAGATGCGAATGTATCGGGGTTATGGGTATTAAGTAGGTTTCCATTTCTAATAAGGATATCTTAAGCTTTTGTTTATAAATTAGGAAATTGTATTTTGCGTTACAGAGTATCGAGTCAGTTTTAGTATTTAACATTGGAAGGCTAAGGAAGAAACAGCTATTGCTATGTAATATAGATAGCTGTAAATCTTAGTACAGACCGTAGTTATTAAGTATCCACCTGGTTAAGAACAAACTAGTGCATGCCTTATGGATAGAAATGAATGGATATTTAGTGATCGTGACTTCCAATCGGTCAGCATGCGAAGGTTAAGGGCTGAAACTGTGGACCCCCATCCAAGTCGTGTGTAATGTATGCGTGTAAATGGCAGCTTGGGAAGTATGGCAGATTGTTACGCCGATCTAATGACGACATCTTTGTTCTACAGGATTACTCAACACTCGAGATCGTAACAGAATCGTTATTCGCCGATTTGATATATTACCGACATTTTTCTTAACATAATGGCTTAACACTAAAAACAGCTATCGTTATTACATTTCATGTACTGGATAACTACTATATAAAACTAGGTAATCTTAAAATATATAAGTATCGTTTATGATTTTAACTGTTTATTAGTTGCGCATAAAGCAAGATATTCAAGGTAATTGACATAATAGTAAGGTTTATATATAAGTGTTATGGTTCCCAAATAGCCAAAAGGAAAACAGAACAACGGAGAACAGTTTAAAAATGAATTACATTAAAACAAGGGAACGGTTACAAACGAAAAGTGTTAGTACTTAAACGATCATGCGAGGGTCGCTCTGGAAATAGATTCCCACCTGGGAACGGCATGAGTAAAGTTTATATGGACGATGGGTTAGCCCATTTGAGGGGTGGTTCCCCCACAATACCACTAGCTGATTTCTCCGGGTGTGAAAACAGTATCTTTTGTTTTGGGGGCAAACCAGCAAGAGGTCTGTGTGCTTCCTTTTTTTTCTGCCGGAGCGTCTTTGTCCTGGCATGCCTTTTGGAGGTGCCACATCAAAACAGTCGTACGAGAGGCGTGCCATAAGTAATGCCGTTGACCCTCTATCAGTTGTCTAATCTAGCTGAAATTTTGCATGTGCAATAATTTATATCTCTACGGGTTATATGGCAAATTACATCTCTGAACTAATTGTGATTTCTGTTTTACAGGTGTTTGAACTGAGTCAGGTGTGAAATGGAGTCTGTTGAATGTCGAGCAGTGATCCGGTTTTTGTACTTGAAAGCAGACTTTTGAGGAAATGAAAGAAGCTTATGGTGATAATGCCGCATCATATGGCCTTGTACAACGCTAGCATCGCTAATTATTACATGGCCAGAAGTCTGTGGAAACAAGCTCACAGACCTGGTCGCCCCTCTTCTGTCATTGATGGGGCATCTGTTCGTCAAGTGGAGGCTGCCATTTTGGAAGATCGGCGCATTACTATTCGCCAAATAGCCCAAGATGTCAATATTAGTACAGGGTCTGTGAAAACTATCATTCATGACCATTTGCATATGCATAAGGTGTCTGCCAGATTGATTCCCAGGTTGCTCACACCATTCCAGAAGCGAGAACGCGTCGAGTGCTCGAGGATAAATTTGGGGATGTGCCAAGAAGATGAGTCAAAGTTTTCAAAAGACTGATTACACAGGATGAAACCTGGGTTCAATCTCTTGGATCAAGAGACCAAAGACCAGTGAATGCAGTGGAAGCTCTTGGACTCATCACCTCCAAAGTAGGCAAGGGTGCAGCCCGCCGCTGGCAAGGTCATGCTCACAGTCTTCTGGGACCAGGACGGAGTAGTGATGACAGATTTTCTGGCAAAGGGTACCACAATTACAGGATCCTATAATGCTTCACTTTTGAGGAAACTAAGGGAAGCTATCAAAATCAAGAGGTCGGACAAAATCAGCAAATCTACTCTCCTACTGAAGAACAACGCTCCGATCCACAACTCGCATGTCGCCAGATCAGACGCACGGACGTGTGGTTATGAAATCCTTCCCCATCCTCCCTACTTTCCTGACCTTGCACCCTCTTACTTTAACTTCTTTCCAGCCATGAAGTTGTTTTTGAAAGGAAAGCGTTTCCCAGATGATGCAGCCATTATTGCTGAAGTCATGTTGTGGTTGGAAGACCAACCTGGGGTGTCGACAAAAACGGTCTCCAGAGCTGCATGAAACGATGGGAGAAATGCATAACTCTGGGTGGTTTCTATGTAGAAAAAGACTAATAACTGTGCCAAGTTTCGTTGCTCTACTCTATGGGAAGTGGGGCAGGGGTATTATTTATTGCACGCCACACGTATACTATATCAATTGCCTCTCTGTGTTCCTGTGGTGGTTCTTCTTGATCCTCGGAGGTGCGTTTCCTTATTTGGTTCAGGTTCCTCTGTTCGAATTTTGGTCACTGAAGGATATATGTAATCGGAAGGTCGTTCCCTGTTCCCAAAAGTAAAATTCTTCTTATAATGTTTAAAATATACAGGGTGAACAGAAAGTCCTTGGACCATTTTTAGTTTTAAAATTAAATATTGTTAAAATCACTTTTTCTCTTTTCGAATAAAGTAAGTATTTAGTCTAACTATTGATCTAATTATTTTCAACAAAAATATTAAAATAATTTTGTTTAAACTTTCAGAAAAATGAGCAAACGAGAGGCCATAATTCAGCTTCATTGCGCGGGAAGGACAAACTCAGAGATTATTAAGCTCTTGAAAGTGGCTAAATCCACCGTGTACCATGTTGTGAACAGATTTAAGGAACTTGGTACATCTGAAGACCGTCCTAGGAGTGGAAGACCTCGCACTGCTCGATTAAAGAAGGTGATTAAAGCTGTCCGAGAGAGGGTAAGGAGGAACCCGAAAAGATATGCAAGACAAATGGCTAAAGCCATGAATGTGAGCGTGACCTCGATGAGAACCATCGTAAAAAACAATCTCCAGTTGTCCCCCTACAAGATGAGAAAGAGACAGTACCTGCCCAAAAGCACAAGAGACTTGAAAGAGCAAAGCTTCTTCTTGGAGAACTGAAGGTTGGCACGGCAGAGCGAGAGATCATTTTTTCTGATGAAAAACTCTTCACAATTGAAGCGACTGTTAACAATAAGAACGACAGAGTTTACGCAAAATCTTCAGCAGACATTGATGACTCCGTGAGAATAGTTTTCCGCCGACAAAAGCGGTCTTCGCTCATGGTGTGGGCTGTAGTCTCCAAATCTTGGAAGTCGCCTCTGATTTTCGTGGAGCAGGGGGTTAAGATCAACACAGATCGCTACATTAACGATATTTTGGTTCCAGCATTTGAAGAGATGAAGAAACACCTCAAAGATCAGCCTTTCACCTTCCAACAAGATGGAGCACCATCCCACACCTCCAGAAAAACTCAGGACTGGTGCCAACGTAATTTTCCAAGATTCTGGAGTAAGGAGATTTGGCCTCCTGCATCGCCTGATTTGAATTCCATGGATTTTTCGGTGTGGTCTTTGTTGGAGGCAAAGGTATGTTCTCTTGCTCATCCAAGTGTTGATGCTTTGAAGACATCTCTTCTGAGTGAATGGGCTAAAATACTCCAGGAAACGCTGCGTGCCTCGGTTGGTAACTTCAGACAGAGAATTGAACGTCTAATCGAAAGGAAGGGATTTCAATCACATTGAAAATAAATAATTTGAATTTATTCTTGGTTTCCTAACTTCTAATTTTCATTCATGTTTAATTTATATTTTTATAATTTTCTATTAATAAACCACTTTTGAATTGGTCCAAGGACTTTCTGTTCACCCTGTACATTATATGTTTTCCGGTCCCGGCATTTCGCTATTGGCGGTCGCTCTGTCCGGATCTGGGCGTCTGCCATCTTTATCAATGATATGTCCTAGGTACTTGACTTGATATTTTTGTAAACGGAATTAACACTTGTTTTCTTTGGCATTAAACCCATAATTCTGTATCCGACTGAATACTTGTCTGGTATGGTTTGCGTGTTCCTCCCTGCTTTTGCTCGCTATAATGATATCTGATATGAGATGGCGGTGTCCAGGTCGCTAAGCATGTTATCCATGACTTGCTGAAATATCGGGAGTGCTTCCTTGACCTTTAACGCGAGCTTTTCGTATCTGTACAAACCCGATGAGTATTAATACAAAGGAGCTTAGCGCTTTTGTCATTTACAGGAATTTTAAGTAAGCGTCGCTCAGGTTAATCCTACAGAAAAACGTGCCGCCATTTTATTTCGTGAACACTTCCTCTGGGCTGGTTTATGAATAGTGAAAGTCTTCTAACGATCCGTTGAGTCCGGTCGAGAAGTCAGCGCAAACGCGGATTTCTCCGGAGATTTTGCTGTGTAGACTGCTGGAGCAGGCAACTCGTTATATTAAATTGTAGCCAGTTTACCGATGTTTTCCAATCTATCCAATCCCTGATTCAACTTGTTCAGAGATGCGGTGTTTTTTTAACAGCTGCTGTGTGTCCGGTTTGAGCTAAAAATCCGCGGCCATATCTGTGCGTTTCCCAAGGCCAGGAGAAAATACATTTGGGTCTTCTTTTTTAAAACTGGTTATAATTTTCCTAGTTTCCGCTGGATAGGTTTCAATTTTTTGTTGCAAAATGTGGATAGAGGGAGATCCCACAAATCCAATCCATCAATGCTATCGAAACCAAACAGGTCCTCATTATTTTTAAATACATAAATTTGGAGTTTTTTTGGTTTTTTCCCCAGCAGGTGATGTTGGTGATTAATTCACTCTCAACATTATTTTTGTAACAATGACGACCGTCTCCGTTTTGGTAGTTTTTAATATAGTCGGTTTTCGAAATTTCTTTCACGTTTTTATATAAAAAATAAGTATATATATATATATATATATATATATATATATATATATATATATATATATATATACATATATATATATATATATACTTATTTTTTCATAGTTCAATATATACAGACAGTAGTATTTTATGCTTTCGCAATACTTAGTGAAGAACTGACAACACATCTTTAAAGTTTGTGGGTACATCATAATCTCCAAAATCAAGTAATCGTTTATTATGTTTTTAGAAACAAATTGTAGGTTCTCTTGACTATGTCATATATGCTTTTTAAAATGATTTGAAGACTTCAACGACTATTGTGAACATCAAACAGTAGGTACGAAAAGTATTCGTACTTTCTAAATCTAAATTGATTGAATATTAAAACGGTTGTTTAGAGTCATTACTTTTACAAATCTAACTATTTGATATGTATCCCAACTTATTAGACATAATGCGCAAAGAATTCCTAGAATTGCTGTCTAAAATCAAAATTATGAAACAAACTGCAAACATTAAAATAAGCAGCTACATATGATGTTTAAGTAACAGCACCTCCTGATTTTATTCTTTAAAAGTTAACATTAAAAAACTGTTTTTTTTCCGAAAATATTTTGCTTCTTTCTGGTTAAGAAATTTTCCTAGCACACAAACACACACACACACACACACACACACACACATATATATATATATATATATATATAGAGAGAGAGAGAGAGAGAGAGAGAGGGATATTTATTTTTAATACCTACAAACAGTAGTGTTTATTTTGCCAACATTTATAGTGTATGAAATCATAGCTGCCGCTTTTCATTTGATTCGAACACTGAAAAAAATCATTCTCTGTGTCCATTTGCAAGCAACATTACACAGGACTACCATCAACCGCAACGCTATTTAAGTGGATTTTAACGTTTAAAAAGTCATATACGTTATTGAATATCGATATACAGTGATCGACTGAATGAAGTTCAGAATGTGGCGCGAAGGCTTACTGATTGACTATGCACTCATAGACAGTGCTCAACAGTAAGAAACATGTTTCCTTAACCGGCGTAAATAATAAACACAATTATATACTTTACGCAACGAATAACACACCCACGCATATATATATATATATATATATATATATATATATATATATATATATATATATATATATATACACACGGGTGTATGCGTGTTGTAAATAATGTGTGTGTCAAATGTATATATATATATATATATATATATATATATATATATATAATGAACACTTAAAGTTAATATTGTTATAAAATGCTCAATGTTGTGTATGTATGTAGTGGGATGCTTCTTAAACGTTATCTTAGAATAACACCAGCATAATAATTAAATATAGCATAATCCGCCTGTTTCTAATAAACCTTTGTTGAAAGGATTTGATTAACAAATTATATTTAGAAGTTTATAAAAATGATGCAATCTCACGAAAAATTCTCATATATATATATATATATATATATATATATATATATATATATATATATATATATATATATATATATATACGAATGGCAAATCTGCCCTCTTTGGGTACATTTATTGTCTCAGATAAACTACGCGGACGTGCATAAACATAACTGACGAGTATCCCGTTTAATTCGCGCAATCCTCTTTGACTAAGGCCGTCATTAAAAGGTCATATACAGATTATGGCGATATTTCACATGGATTTGCGTTTGGATACAAAAACACATTGTGACGAAGCATTGAAAAAATAACTTTTTATCAGGCGGTCCACATTGACTTTTCTTGCGGCTGTAGTCAGGTTGCGTTCTAGCTGACTGTCTTCGTGGCTTTTTGCTTCCTAGTTAATCGTTCGCAGTGTGTAGTGTTCGCCTCCAAAATATCCATCCGACCGCATTCTCTTTTTATTACTTATTTTATTGAAGAGTTTCACACTATGTCCGCTTTCATGTATTAGATAGATGTGATTTATTAGTGTAAACGTGCTTACTGGATAATCTGTATATTACATTTGTGTTGAACTGGAAACTCAAATAATTATTCAATAAATAATAACAATACACGATTAGTATTTAACAACAAGAAAGTGTGAATCTGTATAAATTTACTTAACAATTGTTGAATAGAATTTATGAGATATATTAGATATGTAAATTAGTTTCTGAAGAAGCATGAATTAATTTACGCAAAATAGACAGAATTGTAACGGTTAGCTATTCTGTTAAGAAGTAATAAAGTTAATACAATGCTGAAATGTACTAGAAAATTTAACTGCATTATTCCTGACTAAAAAGAACCCTATAGAATTCACAGGTGAGAAATATATTTAATCAACAAATATGATTGAATAATACTGATATTTTTCTGAGTGGCGCAAGTTTATTTTGAATAGCAAGACCAATCACGCATAGCAAATATGAGTTTATAAATATTTCTATTAAATAATCGACATGATTGATATGATTTGGTCAGAATGTAACAAATCCAATCTCTTTGCCAAAATATTTGCAGCAAACTTATTCCTATACGATGAAGGTCATTTAACACATAGCTGTCGTCCTAATACAGAAAATAAGCATTTCGACACCCATATATCTATTATTTAATAAATTAGAATGTTTATTGAGATGAGTATTATTTATTCATTTATTTACGGCGGACAATTATTCTCATCTTTTAATTGTTATTTCACAGAGTTTCATGAACTATCGCTCTTGCCTGTCGCGGAAACCACCTGATAGAGACCAGAGGAATAGTTGCCCGAAACGTCGTGAAACAACATCTAAAAGATGCGGATAATAGTTCGCAATAAACAAAAGAATCTCTCTCTCTCTCTCTCTCTATATATATATATATATATATATATGCATATATATATATATATATATATATATATATATATTCGTAGTAGTGTCACCGTCATTAAGAACTTTGATGTAATCAAAGCAACTGGTTCTCACAATATTCCATTTATGATACTTAAACAGCTGCAACCAGAACAACCACGAATTCTTGCAGAGATGTTCAAACGATATGGATAGGAGTAATGCTTCACAACAACTTTAAAAAAACCTTTAGTTTTCCCAGTATTTAAAATACAAGAGGTTGGTTTTCTGCATGCTTGTATAGACCAATTAGTCTTCAACATGCCATGAATAAGTTGCATGAATCTGTGTTAAATATATAAAATATGAAATACCTCAGTCAAATTAACGTAACGAGTATAAGCATTTATATAATTTGTATTCATGTGTCTATGTACGTATATATATATATATGAAATAAAATGAAGAAGCCCGCATAAATCGGGCGAAACGTTGAGTATCCAGGTCCTTCCACCTCCATTTTATTTCATATCGTCGGATTTAATCCAGCTCAACAATCATATATATATATATATATATATATATATATATATATATATATATATATATATATTATTAATAATTCAATGAAAACAACGCATCTCGATAGATAGATTCATACGCGAATATACACATTGTCACTATAGATAAATATTTCTATTGAGATGAATTATTTTTTCTATGGGTCAATGCGTATACATACATACATATATATATATATATATATATATATATATATATATATATATATATATATATATATATATAATGTATTATATACAAGTTAAGGCGTGATGTTCTGAACAGAATAAACATATTGCAGACAATAGATCTCGGCTAAAGGCAAACATCTCAAGTTTTCTTTGTTTGATGATCATCAAAACAGCTTCTTTGTGGAAGCTGAGATACAATTTCACAGCTGCACTGAAATAACATCCTGCTTAGATTTGACATAAGACTAGAAGCTATTACACCAAATAAACCGACGAGAAACTAAAATGTATCATAGCTATTTTTTTCGGTATTTCGAAATGTCGTCCGATTTATCAATTCTGCATTTAGTTTATTTGTTTTTTTTGTTTTTTCATGTAACACATTTCCATTGGATAAGATTGTTACATATGACTATAATTTATTTTTTAATTTTTTAAATTGATTTACAGCAAAGCAGGAAGATACATAGTTTATCACTATGCATGGAGCACGCTTTCACGCCCCGGCATGTATAATACGAAAGATCAGCACTTTTTCTTATATAAAGAGTCTTCGGCATGGTTACATTTCTTAGAGGAAGTAAGTTAAGAACTTCTATATTATAACCTATTGTTTTTACGTGATATAAGAATCACATAGTTGATAAGGTACTTAATAAACTTCAATTGTAGGTTAAGCAATTCTCTAGAATTGAATATTCAATCCAATCGGTGGCGAACAACTTACTGTTTCTACCCAGTCGTACATTGCGGAATGAGAGTGTGCTAGCATCCTGGATTAAATAAAGGATTCCGTTCACAAGGCCGTGTTGTTTTTGGAGTTTGACAGAAAGATCCTCGGGTTACAAACATCTAACATTACGAGAGCCGAAAATTTAGTCGACAAAAACATTGTAAATAAAAAAAACTGATAATAGGAACAGCAGTCCATTACAAAGAGCATGGCATGTTAAGTCATTCAGAATTTGATTTCATTATATATATATATATATATATATATATATATATATATATATATAATATAAACACGATAGTATTTGAATATATTAAGTGTCAGTTTTAGTCATGATTTAAAGCTTCACAGGTCACTTATTTTTCCACCAAATGTCAAACAATTATTACAGTGCATAGATCGTCTTCTTAGCTATATTGCGAAAAAAATCAATTTTCGGTATGATGAATTTACTGGTGGTCAAAATCGTACAAAAACAGGAGGACGTGAGCGACGTTTTATATGACTGGTTTACATAGCAATTACGTCGCTTCACCAACTACTGTTTTTACTGCGCTCTCGAAAAGTGAAGCAATAACTGAGACAGCGAGATAAAAGAATGAAGGGGATATAATGAGGGGATTTTATTGAAAGCAGACGAGTGCCGCACATTATCATTACATATGTATATCTTATGTTTATGGGGGCAAAAATAAGACTGAAATTTAAAAAGAACCATAAGTTAATTCAATCATGGATAATCATCGATTATAATAGAACAATGCGAGCATGAAAAGTAATATGGTTAAACTTAAACATTGAAAAGTAAAATACTACTTGTTAAACTGGAAGAGAAAAGTACAAGATATTCTAGTAAAAAAATATAATACATTCATAGCTTAAAATATTGCAGCATCAAGATTTTTTTTAAAATTCAATTCACGATATTGCATAATCAATTCTTAATGCTGCAATATTTAAGTTCAATATTTATAATATTTTTTACTAGAATTTCTTGCCCTTTTCCTTTCCAGTTGTAACAATTAGTCCTTTACTTTTCCATGTTTAAGCTAAACTATAGTACTTCTTATGCTCGCATTTTTCTATTGTAGTATATATAGTACCGTGTATAACACGGATTGAAATTTTTTAAATGTTTAGATATTATATGTTAATCAAATAAGTTTATCAGAAATAATGCTATCAGTCAGTTTAACCATGCAATATTTTTCTGAATTCCTTTGAAAATACACGGAGGCCGAAATAGAATCACTAATACCATGTAATCATTTGCAAGTGAATATAAAAACATGCTGGAAAAAGCAAGAACATTTTTTTTTAAATATACTATAGTGTGTATCAAATAAGGGCCTATTCTATCTATCCCATTGGCAGAACTTGGCTAATAAAGAAAGCAGATGGAACCAGTTTCAGAATTCGTTTTCCTCTAAATCACTCCGTGTAGAATTTATCGACGTTTATATTTAATCTGACAGAAATTTCTTACATTACTTTTTAATATTTTGAAGAATTGCGGACAAATTAATCATCTTCAAGTCACAAGTTCTCTTCCTAAACAACATTTCACTGTAAATAAATAAAGAAGCATCACATCATTATGAATTTCTACATCATATGGTGCATTAGATCAATTTAAATGCATCAGCAGTTCCCATGAATTAGGTTTAAAGAAACATAATACAAGTATGCTTCGGGCACATACACTGTATGCACACGGATTTCGATAATAAATAATTATAAAAGCGAACATCATTCGAGTTACGTTTATAATTAATTTATAATAAACGTACCTAGCACATTAAACAATATCATCGGCTGCAGTGTTTAATCATTTCCCTTTAAAATAATATTCCTTCGTCAAATGTTTTAAAAAAAAAATATGTCATGTTAATTTAAATATAAAATAATAGTATAGGAATTTGGCTACGGGAAATCTCGCACTACAAGAAAATGGAAAAATATCTTCGTTTTGTTTTTGTTTTGTCACCCGGAATTCGATTTGTTAATTTGTGAAAATATTGTTCTTTCATATAAGACAATTTATACTGTGTTTATGAGCCACTTGTCAGGATAATCAAGTCACAAAATGGTTGGAAGGATTTATGCATGTAAAATTAGATTAGCTTTTCCAAGTAATATTTGGATGGTATTTCTGGTAGTTTATATATATATATATATATATATATATATATATATATATATATATATATATATATATATATATATATATATATATGAGCAAACAGTTAATAAAATATGTTAAAAAACACTTGGAAATGAGTTAAAAACATATTTAATCTGAAAAAGAAACACTAGATAAATGGATATATATATATACATATATATTCATATTCCAGTCTGCCTGTTTGTTTGTTTGTTCACAATTTGATTGATATATACAAAAGGTCCATTACTTAACTTTTTCGTTTATTTCTATATATAGTATGATTCTTGAAAAATATACAATTAAGAGGCCGCCTGGTTTGCATATACATTGAGGAAAATCGATTTTACTAAATATCTGTATGGTAGTTAATGTTTCTAGCGAGAGAATCGTTTTAAATGTTCCATTACAACTTTTTATTTAATAAACTTTTACTACCAATTCAATTGATAATATATGTAATTTAATTTCTTTGGAATTATTTCCTATATCGACTTTTTTTAAAGACGTAGAGTTATCTCCCTCTAGAAACTTCATCAAATAAAATTAAGTTTGTAGCTTGAAAAATAAATTCTGTATAGACAGAAAATAGTCAGAAAAAAATTTGTTTTTTTTGTATATTCAAATAACAAAGAAAACCACTTATGAATAAACTGAGAAAAAATTTATTTGCCTGTTTTTAATATTCTGGAAATACAGAAACTTGGGGCACTTCGAATTCAAACTTCAGCACAGAGCACTTCAGCAGAAAAAAGGCAAATTAGAAAAGCCCCCTCCTTAAAAATCAAATCGAAAATTCCTTTATTTATGAAAAAAAAAACAGTGAAAAAGTGCGTTTACAAAAATTAAAATGCATATTACGCACGTGTTTGGCTAAAAAAAAATTCAGTCGTTCGGGCACTCCCTGCTATTTTTATTGAAACGAAAGTTGTTTTGAATTAGGTAAATTTATGTACTTTTAGGGTTTTTTTAACGCACGGACAACAAAAATTGTCAATATCTGGCGAGTAGTTTATTCTCTTTGTATTACTTTCTGCCGAAAGAGGGTATCACATACGTCTATTTTGGAGAACTACATTTACATGCTTTTATCTGTTCTTTTATTTTTGAAAGTGTTCCCCATCATGAAAATGTTTAATATCCTTTGGCAGGGTCAAACGAAAGTTTACAACACCCGGGCACTGCCGGGTACCTATGCTAATATATATATATATATATATATATATATATATATATATATATATATATATATTCGGCAATTTGTAAGTGAATATAAAAACATGCTGGAAAGTATATATATATATATATATATACATATATATATATATATATATATATATATATATATATATATATATATGTTATTTTTACAGCAACCGAACAGAAGTAGTCCTCTGGGCACCTCTGCGTCAATTTTATTTTCTAGCGTCAGGCAGATAGTCAACTTTCTTTTTCTCTGGGCTATTTAAGTGTGTGTGACTCTCGGGGAAGCTTAAAGACTTAATAGATTGTGTACAGTTGTATTTTAGTTTTAATTAGGTCGGGCTAATATTTCTAAGTTGCAAGTTGTTCAGTGGAGAAAACTAATTACAGTTGTAAAATACAAATAAAGCATTATGAACTTGTTTTTAGCTTCAGTTGTGATTATGTTTATACGGACCATTCTTCTGTTGAGCGCTGAATGATACCACATGGTTGTAACTGGAACTGGTGTCCAAATTGAATAATGATTTTCGACTGGCACAACCATCGGACACTCACGAATACACTAATGTTATCATTGACCTCTATCGAAATCCCTGTGTATATCGACAAATCTAAGTGACATTGTAAGAGATCAGAGATAGCCTAGACAGACATGGCGAACCTTGTTACTCTCAGAAGTAACATCTCTATTTTTCTTTGCGATAATTCAAGCAGGACATTTTTAACCAGTTTTTCGGATGTTTTCGGTGCATCACTTTATAATGAATATCCATATAAAACTGTCGTATTATTTTTCACTCAATTATTAGAAACTCCTGATTTCCTTGGGCTTCCAATAATATATCGCTATTACTGTTTTTTTTCTTCGATGTTTCTTGTTACGGAATGTTATTTTTTATTCGTAAATCTTAATGTAAACTTATGTCTTATCTATGTAATAATAATATTGTTAAAGATTTACTTTAGCAATTATTGTGACATAAACATTGCTTATGTTTCTTATTTATTTTGTATCAGACAAAGTATTTCAGTTTATTTCTCTTTTTCTTGCCCTTTGCATGGGTACTATTCGGGTTTGTGTTATAAATATTTTTAGTGGTTATCCTGTTGTTATTACTGTTTTTCTTATTGTCACTTTGTCGGTACTTTTAGATACATTTGGTTAGTCAAAGGGATGAATAAAATTACTCCCGATGAAAATAAGCTTAAAATATAGAGTAAAAAATGAAGCAAAGATTGATGGAACAAGGGAATATAAGAAAATGTAGACAGTTCCGGCTTCTGTTAAAAAAAATAATTCCTGACTTATGTTTAATAATGTTATATAAAAAGGGGCAGCCCACAGTAATTAAAGAGATAAGTTAGAAAAGGATATTTAGAAAAAGGTAGAATCTAACCCAGTAAGATACGTTAAAACAAGAATACATATTGAAATCCTAAGGACGCAGAATTATTGCCATTGTTCTTAGAAATAACTAAATATTATTTATATCAGAGATAAACATTTAATTCTGGAATGCAGTCGAGTGTTCTTTCTTTTAGAAATAACTGGATATTAAATATGTAAGTAAAAAAGGATGGACAATACTAGTTTAGAAATAATTATTAACAAAACATATTAAAAACGATACAATAAATTTAGGAATTTCTTTGTTACTAGAGGCGTGTGGAGGCATGTGCAAAACACACATGTAATTTTAAACGTGCGGGAGTCACATTATTTCACCACGCCTCTGATGTCATCAGGAAAGGAGATGCACAATATATTGAGACAGGGCTCGCTGTTAGAGACAGCCACAGTCAGGGAGAGAGAGCAAGAGAGAGTCGGTCAGACCGGTGGCTTACGCCCCTTGGAGACGAATGGGGAGAAGATGAGATAATTTAATCGTAAAGGATACGTCAATAATGTATCTACCCTCTATCTGTGTTAACAAGAACTGTTGCATAAATGTCTCAGCTCCGTGTTAATAGTAATATGAAGTCCCCAGAATCTTTACATCCGTCATGATGTAACTAAGTAATATAGATGTCAGTGTCATCTTCTGCATTATATGTCTCCGATATTAATCTCCTACTACACAACAATATGCCTACGTGTAGTATTTATTAAACACTGAACATCTACGGCCTAGTTGGAGTAGCCAGACTCTAGCAAGTTTACGTATTTTAGGCAACAAAAAGTATAATGGTGTTCAAACTCTACGGTGAGTCATAACGACCATAATAATAACAGCAAATGTGTGCTGTACAATATTATTTGCGTTAAATAATCTTCTGTCTATGTCAATTTTCACATTAGTGGTCGTTCAAGCTTTGACATTTTCTCAGTATTAAATTGTTTAGTTTTATTTTAATTTTTGTCTAGTTTCACTTTATATCACCTTTAGTAGTTCTGTATAACTCCATCAAATGTGAAATTATTAGATTGGTGCTAAAACAATGTCGTTTCCTGACATAGTTGATCGCAAAAAACGACGTTATTTTTGCAGCACCCGAACATAATTTTCATCGTTATAATAATTTTTCTTAATAAAAAAAATACAGTTTTATTTAAGGTCCATGTTCAGGAATTGGGTGAACAAAACAGGTAAATTATTTACATACTTTTAGAATCTTATTGTGTTCATTGCCTAACACATTAGATTTATATTTAGATACTACGAAATTATTCAAGCCCAACACATGATTCTGATTCAAACGTTATTAATTGACAATAAGAAATTTCATGAATGTTTTTCTGTTAATAGAGCGCAACATTCAATACACAATTATGAACATTTATCCGTAAACAGAAATAATTGGGTTACGTATGCATTCAACAGAACGCCGATGCGCGTATACGAGCAGGAGCAACACCCAACGTGTGCGAATAACGGGCCGTGTACTAGTTATCTTTGACAATTGGGAGTGTTCTTTGACATTTAAATTGTTCATGCACGACGTCCAAAATACATACGCTTTTTAGCAATACTTTTTAGATTATTGGTTTAAAATTAGTTCATAGAATGTGGGACTTTAAACCCTTTCAACTTATACGTAAAATATTTCTTAAAATAAATTATATTTTTTTAAACTAGAAAATTGTTAAATGATTCAACTAAACCAATTATAAGCCCCGTGTGTATACTTATGTTTTCGGTAAATATATCGACAAATAGAACATTAAGCAAAAATTAATAAGATATTACTTAACGAACACTTAAAAGAATGCTGTATTATAACACGCAGACTTTTGATTGTTATTTGGGCTTCAATATTTAGTTGGAAACAACCAAATTGATACTTGCAAGTATGGTGTAACGAATAATTGCAATATATAAGGAAACCCATTTCAAAGACTAGATTAAATCAAGACTACGAACGTTATTGTTTTTTAAACAAGGAAACAATCCCCAAAAGTAGATTAATTTGATTTGTAATTAAATTGATAAATATTTGTGCACAATTATTTTCATTTAGTGATAGGTGTTATTTATCCTCGGGCAGTAGTCGGAATAGCGTCGTTTAATTACTTTTCCATCGTCTGTCATTTGTGAGACCTTGACTCAATTATAGTATAAAGAGATGTGTGTTATATTATTTAGTTCGGATTATCTATTTAACCATTTATTTCTTAAATCCAGAGTCTTCTCTGATTTAACATAAGAACTATTGAACGTAAGTCATCATTCCGAGTTTAGTTCAACAGAAAATACTCTAAAATGATCTTATTTTAGTGGATATGAAGTCAAATAATGCATAGCTTGTTATGTGATATATATATATATATATGTGTGTGTGTGTGTGTGTGTGCGTGTGTGTGTGTGTTTTCATAACATGTAATAGAATTCAGAAAAGTAAATATCTTAAACGGATCTTTTAAATTATTTGCAACGTGCATATATATATATATGGCTAGACAGATAAATAGAGAGAGAAAGAGAGCAATGATGAAATAGATGGATAGATAATTTGTAAGAGTACATAAACCAATGAAGACTCACCAACTTTAAAGTAACGTTAGTGTTTTTTTTCTATCGGCTGACTGTTTTTACAGAGACGGTACTAGTGAACTTTTAATTATAGATTTTGTAAATGAGGCATATTCGCATGTATTAGAGGCTTCTGTCCAAGAAACTAGATTTAATGTAGACGACGATGCAAGTCTGAAAATTTGGAACAGATGGGAGCAGTTTCCTTTCTATATATTTCAGTGTTATTGTCTTCTCAAGTCAAACACATTATAAACACATGTGCGTGACTCCCAAGCTGCATCAACAGAAAAAAACAACTGACTTCAAGATATAAATAAATAAAAGTATGTATTGATAAAGAGATTCGAAACTGGAAACAATGTATGTACTGAAAATTATATATATATATATATATATATGTATATATATATATATATATATATATATATATATATATATATATATATTAACAATAGTAAGTATTAGGAAGATGGGCCAGAAAGAACAATTCGAAATAAGTCATACACTATCCACTATGACTACGAAATTTCGACAGCTAGAAAATGGGGATATTACGCTTGAAATAGTTATATGGGCCAAGAGGGAGAAAGTTGCAACCCTAGTCGAAATAAGCGTCCCTAATTATGCTGGTCTTAACAGACCAGCGAGGAAGAAAAAAACAAAATACCAAGGACTCATATGCGACAAGAAAAGAAACTGAAATCTTAAGAAGATATCCATCATACCAGTAATTTTAGAAGCTATAGGGCTAATGGAAAAGAATTTCCAAAACTATCTGGCGAATATACCCGATGGACCAAGTGCAAGAGAAATTTAAACAATAGCAGTTAAAGGGACAGAGAGAATGTTTAAAAATAATCTCTCGGTTGGAGTAACTAAACCAAACGAAGAATGTTTGGCATCCAGTAGAATGGCCAATCCTCAAGAAAAAAAAAGTGATGAGAAAATTAAAACAAGAGATTTTCTTAAATATTTAAATGGAAAATTAAAAGGAGGAAAATAATGTTACCAACATCTTTACTAACTCAATGTTTAACTGATAACATAGTACATTACTAGAATATACGAATATATATGTTTTCTATATAGAGATCTTGTGTTAGACCCTGGATAGATGCCAGTTTCTTCCGGGGAACTTTGACTGAATTAAAAAGAAATGAAATAGGGAATTAGGAATATATATATATATATATATATATATATATATATATATATATATATATATATATATATATATATATATGGGTGTGTGTGTGTGCGTATACATCATATAGATTTTATAAACAGTTTCACACCTGTAATTCTTATAGTTAAAATAGGAACAGTACAAGACCTGCTTTTTTCCTTGTAGTATTAATATTTTCATTTAATACTTTCGTAAGAACCTTTTATGATTTTCTCAATATCCTAGCTACGATGATTTCCATATGCATTTATATTTTCCCACTGTTCTATATTTTCAATGCGAATTAATAATCGCTATAGATTTCTCTTCTCCTTAATTCGCATTGCTATACATTTCTCTTCTACTTAATACACATATTAAATCAGTTCTTCAAATCCGAATACATTTAGACGAATTCAAAAACATCATAACAGCTTGTAAGTTTTATTTAACATTATTTTCTGTATGAATGGCTGAAATGTATGCCTTTGTATAAACGAAAGTGTTCTGTTCGAAATTTCATAGAGATTTCTGAATTTTGCAGATAAATCTCGAGTCGGATTCAATAATAACAATGTTTTTGCGTAGCGGGGGAAAGTTGCTTATATAGGGGTGTCTATATACTGTACCACATAAACGTACATGCGATACAGTTGAGACACATGTGTGTTTATACGTGTTGACGTTTGCGATGCATTTGTCTTGAGGAGAGAGTTCCATAGATGTGTGTACGTGGTACTGCTTAGTTGTGTTCCTCTCATAAACCGACCCTATGTATGCATGTATGTATGTATGCATGTACGTACGTTGCATTTGCTGTGTAACGGACTGTTGTCCTTGTATACTTAATATCTATTTTACGGCCGTGACTAATCTAGGTGTTGAGGTTTACATGTTAAAACATGAAATATACGAACAGGACGACAAAAATGTTTCTCCTAATCCTCCTGGGAGGATTAACTAACGTTTTGGGGGAGCTGAGTTCTACTTAAAGAAAACACGTAAATACACACACAAGACTATATATATATATATATATATATATATATATATATATATATATATATATATATATATATATATATATATTATTTAGGGTTTTCGTCGCAGCCGAACTGGAATGAATGACGATCTTTTCCTTGGGGTTATCTATTTTAATTTTGAGAATGTCTCTCACTTAGGAGAGAAGTGTTTAACCCATCCTGCCTGTTTAACGTATCAAAATCAACTCCAAGTAATCTTGCGCAAACCGGAACAAGTGACATATTACACGTCACTTCCAATTTCTGTTCGAATCTTCCGGTGCAAAGTTGACCGGTTACATGTTTTCATGTTGTCAAAGCGTGACATTAAATCGTTGTTGTCCGCTCATCACTAGATAAATAAATGTATAGACAGATCCATCGATATATAGATCAATCTTTACATAGATAGATAAATAGATAATTAGCTAAACAGATATATCGACGGATAATAGAATATTTTACAGAAGGCTGCAGGAACCATCGGCCTAAAACTCCTGAGAATTACATACAAAATAATTATACTACTTCGAATAATTCAATTGATGCACATTTTATTTCTATTGACACTTTTCGAAAACGTATTTTTAGAGTAAACTAAATAATATTTTGCTAGCTTGCCATCTTACCTCTCTGTCATAAAGCAGATTCGAGCAAACTATGTATTTTTATATAAGTTTTATTAATTTAGTAACGTCAATATTACTTTTTAATTATTTTTAATTATCGTCCACTGTTTCTTTATAAAGTTGTGTCATATATGTGTCTATAGTTTTTATCGATATTATCTAAACATTATCAAATCATACTTGTTCAGCATGTTAAGATTATTTCTTTTATATCAATGTGAAGTCTTCTTATTTTGTCTACGAGAGAATCGGTTTAAGTCCCTGCTCCAAATGTTCCTTCCATTCTGTTACTTAGCTTAAAGCATAAGGTATGGTATTTCTTCAACCACAGTTACTAGTTGTCGAAAAGTTTATATGTCCACATTTTCACATAAACTTTTTACAAATTGGACATTGTTTTCCGAATGCATTGAATTTAGAAACAATACTATGTATACTAAGTATCCTATAGCGCATCATTAACATACTTGCACTCTATCTAGACGAATGATAACGTTAGCAAGAGCTAAGCATCAATATATATATATATATATATATATATATATATATATATATATATATATATATATATATATATATATATATAGTGTAAGGGTGTGTCCGTGAATGGAATGATTTTTTTACTGCAAAAAACCCTAGCAACTCCCTCCTTGAACGGATGAACAAAAGAATTCTAACTTAATACGTATCGCATTGGCGGCAAAGTTTAGACTCTATCGCATCGATGAAGAGTTGCATCACTCTGGGTGTTTAAAATGTACATTTATGGAATCTGCTTCGATGCACTTGGCATTTGCACGATCTCTTCTCAAACGTACATATCTACGATGAATCCGAAGAGCGGCGAACTCAAACCTATTTTTGGAAAAGTCACTTAATCCCAAAATATATTCTACCCTAACATTTTCTTTCGTTGGAGAGCTTGCTCTTGTAAGCAATTTTTTGCTCCTGTAACTTTCAGAAATGTAAATATAACGTAAACAAACATATAGCTACTGAACTTCTAACCCATATTGCACACCAGATAATTAACTCCTTCAATAGATACTCATGGATCTACAGTGGCAATATATATTGTTTAATGTGATCAAGGTTATACAACATTTAGAATTATGCATATATTTTATAAATTTCGCATACTGACGTATAGAGGGATTTGTAGAAATTCGCTCTGCTTTCCGAGACGCAATTAATCATTGGCTGTAAAACATGGTTCATGTCTTTATAGCGTCTTGTTATTCTGTTATTATTGAGACTCATATTTTGTAAAACTATCTAAATTACATGTTATTCCCAATATAGTATTAATTTCCCGATATTACAGCATGATATCATAAGTTAAATTAAGCGAAACGTGAAACAATTTTTAGTGTTAAAATACAACGCATCAAACAAAAAATATGGCACGATACAACACATACAAAAAATGCAGACATCTATTAAATAATTTCATCCATATTAACAATTTCCTCAACACTTTCCAAATTTTCTATTTCTGTAACATATTTTTCTTTTCACATTTTTTAAAGTGAGACAATTAAAATATATTTCAATAATTGCACGTCTTGTGAATTGATCTGCCATCCGTTTCATTAAAAAAATGTATGAAGTTTCATGATTTCATAGCGGAAGATCGACCCTGCTTTAAAAGGTTAGTCTTCCACTGTCTAATTGTAATACGCATGGCACACGCTCGTTGACGTGTATCCTCAGGCAATTGTCGTTGTTATTATAATAATGCATAAAAGGTAGCACGTGCTAATTCTAAAATAACAAATTGCTGAACGATTATTCTAAACAAAACGTATGAAATGCGAGTAAAACAGGCGATATTGTATGTGAAAAAACGTGACTGTCAGTAAATAGAAGCCGGAAGAGTATCTTTTTACTGCTGCTATCACTTTCCCATGAGATATTATTAACAAAAACGTATGAGAATAATTTATATAATTAAATTTTGGCGCACATACTCATAGACAATGTTTGATTGTACGCGAAGGTGCATCGTCTAACAAGCTTTACTTTGAAAAAGATAAAGCGGATTTAGAGGCAAATCTTTAAAAACCGGCTTGAGCATAAACACTGAATAATATTCCGCAACGAATGATACGGTCAATTGCATATTTGGTATGTTGTCTTGACCCATCTCATTTTACCAGAAATGCATATACGTCTAGATAGATACCAATCGCACCCCTATCTCTCTCTCTCTCTCTCTCTCTCTATATATATATATATATATATATATATGTGTGTGTGTGTGTGTGTGTGTGTGTGTGTGTGTTTGTGTGGGTGTGTGAGTATGTATGTGTATGTGACTGAACGATTACTTGTGAAATTTTGATGATAAGTCTTCACTTCTTTTTTTGTTGAAATTCAGCATTGATCAATGTGCCACGGCAATATATTTCGTGAACAAAATATACACCTAGAAAATGAAAATGTACTTACGAAGTCCTTTTGTACACGTGACTCTTAGAAGAGTAAAACATTACTTCAGTAAAAAAAATCATTGAGCAAAAAGAAAAAATCTTTTACATACATAACAAATGTAACCCACCTTTTAGTTGCATTACTGACAGATCCTGGGTATTACAAAATCCGCGTTCTTTATTGTTTTTGAGTTAAACAACTTCCAAGTAATAATCATTAGGTTGGAGTTTGTTCAGAAAAATAAATGCTTGGTCGTTATCTTATTTATGATCGGTTGTTAAATGCCAGAATTTATCAACTCTTTACACTGAATAGTCTGTATAAATTCTTCAGGCAATATATATAAGTAAAATTATATATATATATATATATATATATATATATATATATATATATATATATATATTAACAGCGTATACGTATACGAATATATGTCATTAGTAACTAGATATTTTATAGGCACTCATTTATCGAATATATATATATATATATATATAAGAGTTAGAAAGAGAGAAGGAATACTGCACAGCGTCGCACTTATTTGCTTATAAAGCCATCCATATATTTTACGCACGCTTGCGCGTACAACAACTACCACCACTTTTAGCGTAAAGAGCTACTTTGCTTAATATCGAAAACACTACTTATCTGCAGAAAATTTTTGTGTGATATTCATTTTCAGCATACGTGAAAACTTAAAAGGTCGTAAGTTTAAAGAAAAATGCTAAAGTAGAAACCAAGTAAAATTTCATAAAATTGTATTCAAACAGTCTTTTTTTAAAATTTTATTAAAAAAATGTATAACCTTTATTAAGAAAATATGTTTATGTCTTGTTTTCATCAAACATCACATGCGTCGGTAATTTTTTTGCATTAAACATAAAAATATGAATGTTATAAAATGTTTATGAACTGCTTTTTTCAACGAGATTTGTTTAAAAATATATATGAACTGTTTTTTAATATATTTACGAATTTTTTGGTTTTATTAAAAAAGTTCATATGCATAATATTAGATGACAGCAGTTCATAAATGTATTAAAAATTCATAAATGTAGTCCAATACCTGAGGTTTGAAAACAAAAAAAAACATTGCATACACCTTTTTAATTGTAAAACATATGATTTGATTATAAAAGGCCAAATAAAAAGCGTTTTAATAAATCTTCTCTTTAAATATTTGCTAAAAAATACATTACATACAGTGTTGTAATCAGCAGCTTAAAATTGGTGTGCGGTACTTCCACTTAATGGCTTTGTAAATAAAAAAGTACGCATCTAAACCAAAGCCGCCATATTTATAAAGTAATCCAGTATAGTGCTGACTAAGCCGTATTAATACCTCACTGTACATCGAAAGGATACAATAATACGTATTTCGGTGCATCTTATCATAATAAAACAATAAGACATTCGTACATGTATACTGTTTCATTCTATATATGAAATCAAGTAAAAATAATCACATATAAATACTTGGAGTATAATTGGATTTGATGTTTAAACGACTTAGAAAAATGTATCTATCTATATTTTTTTTGATTTAATATTCTTTCACACGAATGTTTCTGCTATGTAAATAAAAATAACATTTTTAACGCAATTGTAAACAATATTTTTCTGTCCCGACTATCACGTTTGTACATGAATTCTGAATACTTTTTTTCTCTTCGTGTAGGCGGCTACGAATCGTCAGGAAAGTTTGTGTTAGGCGGTGCGAGAGATTGTTGGAAGTTTTTCTATAGTAGTTGAGGTATGAGCGAAAGTCATTGGGATTAATTAAAGCGGAGGGATGTTAGTGTCTTAGGAAAGGGAGAAGGGCGTGCTTGTTCTGGTGTCAGTAGCTGGTATGGGTTGTCTGGGGGAGGGTGCTAGACAAGGCATTTAAGTATGTCGATGCTGTGCTAAAATGCGATTTAATAAGAATGGGTATTTGCTTTTTGATATAAACATCTTCAGGGATTTTAAAATGCTTTACATTCGTTTCGTTTAGTATTTTTGTGTTGTTAACTAATATTTCTCTGAAATTCGAGGCGTCAGTGCGGTTGTTTGGGTAAATGTTGGAAGATGGCACAAGATGTAAAATTATGGCTAGTGAAGCGCTGTGATAATGTGGTAGTTATATGGCAGACCTTACTTATTAGTTGCATATCCTCAGGAAAAACGTTTATGATTAATAGGTATTTTACATAACTTATACTTGTTGAGTTATACCCAGACTTTGTGAAGTCCTGAAGTGTGCTTGTTTAGGTTTATAATTACTTTTTGTTGCTGTTGATTAAAATTAGAGGGTATAAAATGTATCTGATGTTGTCTACTGCATGATTTAGTAGATTTTATAGCTACTGGATGCTGTACAGATTTGTCTCTAATTGTGTGTTTTGCAAGGCATAGACGGAACTCTAGACTTGTTCAACTAAAGTAATTGGGCTTCGTGCACTCGGTTCAGTAATATAAATATAATACATATGAGCCATTTCAGTCGAGAGGGAGTAATTTGGATCGCATGTTGATGTCTGGAGGCGTGCATGTGCAGTTAATGTTAATATGTTGATATCGCGTATTTAGCAACCATGCTTGTTATATGTTCTGTTTCTTTAAGGTGTGTGTGTACGATATATTTGTGGATATTAGTACAGAATGCGGTTTGGAGAGAACTAGTTTTGTCACCAATAATTGTGTCTATTTTATAAAGTATTGTGTCTATTGTATAAAGTATTGTGGGTGGGGCCTGTTGCATGTGGTTGAATATTTGCGTAAAATGTTTATGTTATTAAGTCCAATCCCATAGTTATTGCGCTGTTATACACTGCTGAGCAAACATTTAAGAACACTTAAAAATCTATTTTTTTAAGGATAGATGTTAAACTCTTCCGAATTAAGGTTACCAATACTACAATCTAAATGTTTATGGAAACAAGAAGCTACATTCCACAGATTTATTTTTAACATTTAAATTTTTATTAAATTAGGCTTTTTACACATGATCAAAATTATAAAACCAGTGACAAAAATTCTATTCAATTGTACAAAAAGTGCATGAAGTGTATGAAAACATTCATCAATCAAAATAAATGAGTCCTACATCCACTGCTTTTGATGACAATTCTTTAGGGCATGCTAGAAAAAGAGTTTCGATCAAGGTACGGGGGATCAATGTATATATATATATATATATATATATATATATATATATATATATATATATATATATATGCATATATATATTTATATATATAATATCCAGATATAAACAACTTTGCCAATTATTAGTTTGATAGTCCCTACTTTAAAGAATATAATATTGTTTTGTAGACCTTGAAAAAGACTATTTCGACAGAATATTTTATGGGGCAAGGCGGTTCCTTGACATTCGCTTGCTGTGGAATGAGTTTATCAAATACGGACTTGTCTTTTGCTTCAAACATTCTTGCTCCAGGCGAACGTCCCATAGGTGTGCTGGGATTAGGGGTTAATCTATAAACTTGCATAAACTGTTTCAATACTTGTCTGTCGATGTTCACAATGTTTTTTAAAGCACCCTTGATAGTGTTCAAGAATCTCTCGGCCTGACCAGTCGACCGATCATGATACTCAGGAGCTGTAATGTAAAACACTTGATATGATTTGCAAAAGTCTATGATTTTCCTTGATGGGATCTGAGTTCCGCTATCTGTCAGCACACAATCAACCATGCCAAAACAAGCAAATAGCTCGTACTAAAACCTGATCGTGCAGTAGATGGTTTCTTTTTTACGTTGTAGGACGTCAGAAAATTTGGAGTGACTATTCACGAGAGTAAGAAAGAACATGTCGTCTAAGGACCCTACAAAATCCAACATGAATTCTACGCAATGAGTGATCTGTGTTTAGTAATTTTTTACACGTCGGATTTGAAGGTATTGCTGCAGGTGCGGAACAATTGCAATATTTTATCATTTCTGCTATGTCTTTGTCCATATTTGGCATATGTACATAGCAGCACATGCCGCTTTTCGTGCTATTGTTCTCGGGATATTCCCTGAGAAACCCATTGGGGCGGGGCTACTTTGTAGGCTGTTTGGAATAACTACACGGTTATTATACAAAAGGACATACCCACAGATGGAAAAAATACTTCAGGCGTATTCGAGACTTTATTGCTAATATTTTTTTTATATATTGTATAAATTTATCTTCTTGAGACACGTTCTTGATGTCGGACAAAATAACTTGGATCTCTTTGACTGTTTTTGTCATCATGCTTTTAATTTCGCAATTTGCCCTTAATGTGGCATTAATGGAGTCTTCGAAAACTTCCATGGAATGGGGAATAAATCGCGATAATCTGTCTATATGGCAAATATTTTTAGACGTTAGGAACTTAATCATGAAGTACGCATCAATTTGCAGACATTTCTAGAATTCAAATATTGTTATCAAGGATTAAAGAGTAGTTTTATTGTACATGTCGTCTTTCACCAAGACATCGAATATTATTCCCGGAGCCTCTTTCTCTATTTGATAATATTGCTTCTCAGCTGTAAGTATTAATCTAAAAGCGTGTCTTACAACATTGCGCAAGCCATCTTTCAGTTTATAGATAATGCAAGCACCGATGCCGTATGAGTCTGCATCACTTGCGAATATGATATTTACATCTTTTCGAATTCAGGGGTCACTAACCATGGTTTATATTTGTTCAAGTATTAATTATGTATTTCTCAATTTCTGCAGCTTGTTTATGAACCCTTGTAAGGTAGGCTGAGGATGCTTTGAAAGTCTTGAACATTATCTAGGCCAGCATGTTTTAGATATTGTCTCATGAACCCTAGACCAATAATCTTGTAATTTCTTAAGTATGTGTATTATATATTTCCTGTGCGTGTCATAGTTATACTGGTCACAAGCGTATTATCCAAATAAACTTTTTGTGTAGTCAAGATCGCCAAACATTGTATTTATGACCTGCTGAAAAAATACAAGGCAATCTTGGTTCCAAGAGCCAGTCTGTTATATGTGTACACCATTCTATGGGTGTTTATGCAGAACAATTTGCAACTTTCTTCGAATATCTCTATTTAAATCAATGCGTCTAAGAGGTAAATTTTAGAGAAGTTTTTTATTCCACCATTTAGTCTGTCGAACATTTTTTCAGGGATTGGTAGATGATAAATCTGCGTATATCCGTAATAGGCTGAAGTACATTTTTTTTAACTGGACCGTACGTCCACCCCATTCGATCAAATCCGTTTTTGGCGGAATGCCTTTTTGTTCAAGTCTATCTAATTCTTTGTTGATATACTCTTGATCAGCGAAAACGACACCCTGTTTCTTCTTTAATACAATTTTTGCATCATTTTTCACATTAAGCTTAATTTGGAGCATTTCCCAAGGATACTAGAAAAAAACGTTTTTTTTTTGTTCGAATTCATTTTTGGAGGTTTTTGCTTACTATTTTGCGACAAAAGAACACATTTGGAAATTCCATAGATTGAATCCTCCCGTCCAATCAGTTGCAAATATGTTATCCGACGTTTTTAATCGGTAGGCTTTCAGGTATTGGTAAAAACGTTTAGTCACTGTGTTACCTGGCCTATGGTGTTAATATTCTCACCGGTTACAATTTTTGCTATGCAATCTATCTTTGAAAGGGTTGGCTTGTTTAACTGTCACCAGAATTTCATGGAATTATTGAAAACTTTAATAGGCAAATATTTTCTTAAATTTCTATGGACTATGTTGTCTGATTGAGCTGGCTCAATTTTACTTTTCGGTTTCTCCGTTTTGTTGGCGTAACACACATGAGGTAAGTTGGGGCGATTTTTATTACAATTTTTGCAGCATGTTTTCTTCTTCGGCTGCACAGAATTTCGTCCAACGCCATTTTCCATTATGGTAACAAGAGTGATGGCGGTTTCGTTAACTTATTGGTGTTTTGTTTTAGAACACGAGTTTACCCTTTCATCTGTTTGAGTAGAATAAGCTGTTGATTTGCTTCTGATTTTTTTTATCTGAGACATCTGAAACTTCGATCGTTTGTGAATCACACTTGACAATAATTACTTTTGGACAAGCCTCTGCTAAATTTTAGAGAATCAATCCATCTTTGTTTTCCAACCTGGCCAGTACCCATCGTCTACTTTCTTTTGATACTAGACCTTATCCAAATATTAAGCACTCATCGCCAGTCAGTTCGGCTATTTTTAAATCATTACATAATTAGTTCAGAGATGCTATAAACGTCAGAACATTTTACTGGTTTTCCTTTACTATGTTCAAGCATTTCGAAAGTTCGCGGAACAAGGATGTGTTCATCTTGAATAGTTCCGATAGGAGTTTAAAAGTCTCTGAAAAATCTAAGTATGTTGTTTTCTTGGGAAATATAAATCTACAAACTTACAATGTTCGGTAGTCCCTAGTGTTTTTAATCGTAGACCTATGTTTTTTTCACTGAACCATTGTTCACAGTCCAGGCTTAGCTGAAAATATTTTCAATGCCTGTTATAGGGCTCGAATGTTATGCATTTGAATGTTACACCCGAGTTTTGATTGTACTCTGGAAGAAAATCATGTTTTACCAAGGTTTTAGAGCAATTTAATAAGTTTAAAGTAATTCGTCAGATTTTTTAGCTTTAGTCCAGTTTTACGAAGTGTAAGTTGTGTGTGAATTCTAGTTGTTTATGCAGCTACATTTCTCCGATATTTTGTTGCACATCCATGTAGACCTTTAACATTTGAACGAGTATTTTTTGAAGATGTTTCATATTTAGATGAAAGTTATATAGAAGCGGTTTTATAATAGGTAGACTAAGGGAGTTAATAAGGCATAGCCAACGAAAGAAATTATAGTAATTACTTTTGCTTTGAATACCCCTGACTCAATCGAAGGTACCCAATAAAATCAGATTTTTTCTTTGCGTTTGAGAACAAATAAAAAATTGACAGACAATAAGTAAACCTGGTTTAGCTATTTCTGTTGTTTCGATAAATTTTATTTATTCATTGAAAATTTTCCAAACATTATTTTAATTTTATGTAAGCCTAATGAAATCTCAGCCAGGAAAAATATTTATTAGTGGGCATCCAACATATATTTTTTGCGTAATGTTGGCTATTAAGCGGATTTATTTTTCTGTTCTTCGCTAGGTTGTTTTATAATTCAAGACAACGTTTTTTGTTGTTTGGGGGGGGTCAATGTGTTTTTTTATTAAAAATGAGTTTTTTCTGTTCGGTGTGTGGGGGTTTGTTATAGTAAAAACTGCTTTTAGAAATGTAGGAAAGGGGAGAAAAAACGCTTGATATTTTTAAATGCTTGTTTTTTTTTTCTTTGTATGAGATTTTCTTTAAAATAACATGCCTCGATAAATTTGAGGAGGGATTTATTTTATGCATTATTTGACAGGTAAACTATTTTATTCGTGTGTTTTTTTTTTAAATTCAACTTTGGCTCTTGATCTTTTCATTTTTTGTAAACTAATTGGATTTTTTGTGTAAGTAATAGTTCTTAAAACTTTGACTGACAGTGATATTTTTTGTAGAAATCGAAACTTTGACCGACACTAATTTATTTATTTTTTTATACAGTGATCACCACTTATCAAGGCCCGGAAGCCAAGCTTCTTGGCTTGACCATTACTCCTGATCTTAAACGGAACACGTACATCAAATCTGTTGCCAAGGCCGCTGGAAAAATGGTGGGATCTTTCTATCGATCCGGTAGATATCTCACTGCTGATGCTATTCTCTATCTATATAAGAGCCAGGTACGTCCAAGGATGGAATACTGTTGCCACATTTCGGCAGGAGCTGCTAGAAAGGACTTGACCTACCTTGATAGAGTTCAAAATAGACTTCGTAGCCTCGTAGGAGATGTCCTTTTCTCTTCCTTGCAACCTCTATCTCACAGAAGAGATGTTGCGAGTTTGTCTCTGCTGTATCGTTATTTTCATGGAAAGTGTTCGACTGAGCTTCAATCTATGGTCCCCCCTCGCCAAACTTTCACAAGAAACACTCGTCTAGCTGTAAACACTATCAATAATTCCCCCCACTCTTTATCTGTGCCTAAACCTAAACGTAGATTCCATGAACAAAGCTTTTTTATTAGAACTGCACGCCTGTGGAATTGTCTTCCGTTTTCCTGCTTTCCGGCTGACTACAATATGGTTGTCTTCAAGTCTAACGTAAATAAGTTTTTGATGAGCCGTTCCATATAAGTTATCAAATTTACCAAATTTTCATTACTAATGATTACTATATTGTCCAATTTCTACTGTACACTCTTTAACCCTTATCCTTGAGTGCCCTCTTGGCCTTGATAATGTGGTGGTGCCTATGTAAAAAAAAGCCACTCAGGGATAAGGGTTAATGGTTCCTAGATATCGAATCGTTAGTTCGTCACGCGTTTTGGCAATCGGCATAATATTTGTACGTAATCGTTGATGTAGTTATGCCAGCTAAATTTCTCGTTCAACGTTTCTGTATGATTAAACGCGGTTTCTGTCGTTACTGATGTTGTAGGGACGAAATTCTCAATTAAATTATCGAATAATTACGTCGCCATTGATGGGGGGCTGGTATGGCCTTCGGCTTTGGGTGTGAGTGATTTTCTAGATTTCTTGTTGGTACTGGTGTAGACTAGAACTCGCAGAAGAAATAAACTGAATACAGGTTATGTGTAAAACAGTTATATAAGCCAAAAGATTAAAAGCATAGGATAAAGGGTAAGTGGAGCTTTCTATCTGGTGATGTAAAAAATAGGTAGTCGTACGCGCTGCGCATTACTAGTAATGTTGTGATTCTACTGCTACCTGAGAGTGTTATCTCACATCGTAATATTGTACTGCAAAAGTCCATGATGCAGGTTAGTTTCGATGTCACAAAAACTTGTTACATCATTTGATATGATAACGAAAGCCAGCGCCTGATGTCAGAGTTTAGAATATCTTTAACTAAATCCGAACAAAAGAGCCGTAAAGGAGGTAACAGTTCCACCTATATTTTATATATTTATATTCTAGCATTTCAGCCCGACTTTGCTCGGTTCCTATATACTGGTCATAACTTTATGTGCATATATATGTATATATATATATATATATATATATATATATATTAAAAAGTTTGACTTATGTTCAGGTGACCTACAACTAAAATGTTAAGTGTTTAGACCCAAATTGACTGAATCTTTGCTAGAGACTACAAAGGTAAAATCTCTTGAACGTTGACCCCTTCGCAGCCTAATTTTCGGCCAGAAAGCGATTAAAATGCTTGCCTTGTGTCTGAATATGTTTTCTATAAAATTTGAAATGTTTAAACTAAAAATTGGCTGAGTTATTTGGTAGAGACCGCAGAGTTAAATTATTTAAAAAACTATGACCAAAGTTTTGCCTCCTTACTGTAGGAGTTTGGTAGAGTTTTCAAAGGTCAAATCGTTGAACTTTGACACCTTGACTGCAAAATTTCCGGCCGAAATCCGATCAACAAGAGTTTCCCAAATCTCAATACCCCTTATGTCAAATCGCGAGTCTGAAGACTGAAAATTGACAAAGTAGTTTGGTAGGGAAATGTACTAACACAGACACAGACGAGTTCACTGTCATAGATGTATAGATTTCCTCTCGTATGTGTAGGAATGATAATTATTTGTTTTGGCATAAAACCGTATACTTGTATAAAAAGTATCGAAAATTTTACTTTTATGTATTGTAAAAATGGAAAATTTCATGTAAACTAGATATAAGTTTCGCGACGTGCATTACTTTATTCATTTAAAATTCAGCATGTTTTTAAATTTGTACATAGTTTTCTTCCGACGTTTAGTGTAGTTGAGTTGTCAGTGTGATAGTGAACTAAAATGTTATATAGTCTTTATCATACATAGTATATAGTGCACATATATGCGAAATACTTTATAAAGTACGAGTAAAAAAAATGCATATATTTTAATCGATAATTTAAGACAACCCATTATTTAGAAAAGGAAAGAAGTTAAGACATCCTATGAAAATACATTAATCTCAAATGCTTACTAAACTTATTTATTTCATATTGTATTCAAAGCTATTTCATAATTGAAAATAGGATCAACATAGGATTCCTGTACGTATATTCTCTATTGTAAATGTATACTATATATATATATATATATATATATATATATATAGAGAGAGAGAGAGAGAGAGAGAGAGGGAGAGAGAGAATGAGTGAGAGAGAGAAAGAGAGGAGATAGATAGATACATAGATAGATAGATAGATGGATAGATAGATAAAAATTCCGCTGTATTTTTTTCTTTTTATGCTTGTGCTTTTTTCATTTTTTTTCATATTTATCTATCTATACGCATACAAAGTAAAGTTCTTGTTGGATTAAAGATTTTCTGAATATACTCAGTCATGAATATACAAGCGACCTCATGAATGTTACCTAATTTGCCTATTGCTTTGAAAAACAATGTTCCATTAATCTATTTTTTTGCATGCTTTACATTGGGAGATTAGTTTCATTTAATTATTGCGCTTGGTTGTGCTTATGCATATTTCCTACACTCTATTTAATTGCTTAGCATTTGTGATGGACAAATTAAACACATGCACACGAGCACACACACAGAGACCCTCAATATTTATTTATATATATATATATATATATATATATATATCAATCAGCTTATCCATCTGTGTGCCGAAGCGTCTCTACAAGATTGATTTCTCAAATGTTTCTACAAGCTTTAAACGTTATATAGAGGAGATTTGGACTTGTAGAACAAATTAGATCTAGTTGTAAACTAGTAAACCTGTCTTTACATAGCCAAAAGTAAAAAAAAAAACAGAACTTGGACTTGGATTTGGCAAGAGTAAGTCGACTAAACCTGCTACTTCTACTCATGTGCAAATATATATATTTGCACATGAGTAGAAGTAGCAGGTTTAGTCGAATTACTCTTGCCAAATCCAAGTCCAAGTTCTGTTTTTTTACGTTTGGCTCTGTAAAGGCAGGTTTACTTACTTAATTTATAGCGTTTTTTTCCATTTATATATGTCAATAACCCAATCGGTATCGACTAAAGCTATCGATTTTTGCTAATGGTACCTAAGTTTTTTTTTTAACTTTGAGGGATAGCTAGTTTTATAACCAAATGAAAACCGCTTCATATCGGTTTCTGTAGTATTTTTGTTACGAACAATTGTTGTAATAGGATAATATAAATGTAAATGTTAAAATAAGATTCGATTTGTCACGTTAGGAAAAGAGGATTTAAACTGAACACAAAAAGCGATAAAATGAAAACATTATATTTGTACTAAAACCATGCATGTTATAAATAAATCAAAAACAAATATCAAACCCTGAAATGAAGGTTTTTCCTACATCTTTACCTGAAAGAAAAGTCATCTCAATTAATTCTAAAAGTTTTATCATTTTTTTATCCAAAAAACTCTTAAAATGTACATAAACATCGCCAACTTTAAAACAGTTGTACAAGAGTAATAATGATAAAAATTCGGAGATATATCAAAATATATACAGACAAATGAACAAAGAAAGAATAACTCAATCAATCGGCGTTTTTTAATGAAACATATGATGAATAATAAAAGTTACAAAAAAGGAAGCCGTATGGTTATTTATTTTGTAAACATAGTTATTAATCACGTTTAAAATCTTAAAGATATATCAGACGTTGTTGTGTTTGGGAATTGCTATGTCAGGCTCATTACATTTTAATAACCAGTAAACACAATTTATTAACGGTGGAAACATTAAACTATTTACACACGGCATTCCGTGTCAAGCAAAGCCAACATATTGTCTTTGGTTCCTGCTGGAAATATCTATTATTTTTAAGATCCCTAAGGAGCTATAGCTCGTCGTTTCTTTATTTGAAGTTATTCGTCTTTTCTCGCTATTACAATGGTTTTGTATTATTTTACGATCGCTGTTGAGGACTTAAAAGATTATTTTATAAAAATAAGTTCCCGCTATTTAATTGCATCTACAGTATGAGACGATAAAATATAAGATAATACATATATATTTATAAATGGTCTCAGGTATACATAGTTTCAGCTTCTTAATGTTTACTTTATTTCTTCGATAATAAAATTTAGGTGGTTTTACTTAATAAAAATAATGTCATGAACAACGAAGAAAAGCGGATGCGTATGCCGAAATTAGCAGCTAAAACTGAATCTCAGTATATGTTCTTTCTTCTAAAGTTTTGCGCTGATGAGTTTTTAAAATTACAGTTTAAAATGCCTAACTTGTGATTTATTATTGAATACATATTAGGAAAAGGGATCTATGATTATATATTAATATTACCACATGTATATAAAATCTCCTGAGTTAATTAGCTGTAATTATCAATTATATAGTTTTTTAATTAATGAAATTACAGGTAAGATTGTAAAGTTCGATACTCATAACTACGGAAGATCAGCTTCGCAAGAGACTAATTACTAGAAAGTGAGAAAGGGCATTATTCGCAGGTAAGTGTAAGTAATAATATCAATACAAAAACAATTGACGACGATACATTCTAATATGAATGAATTACGTGTCCACGTTTAATTAACGCTTTCACTTTAATTATATCCGTGAAAAAAATACGAACTAAAAAGAATACATGACGATTTTTCCGGAACCGTGAAGCGGAAGCGTAAAAAATTATTCATAGTATGAAAAAACACCGTTAATACATACATTAGCTTTATTTCAATTATATTTCTTCAAATTCAGTTATTATGCTCCAATGTTTGGTTAAATTTTAATACATACGAATTAATATTCGAGTATATTTAATTAATACAGAATTTGGCGAATGATAGCTATTATTATACAATCCACTGCTAAGTGGGCAGGTCGTATCCGTTTCCAATTGTTTATAAAAGCACAAAGCTACTTTCCCAAGAGGGAATCTAACAGTTCATATTCGGGCGAAAGTTTTCATATTCGGGGGAAGTTTTAATATTTATTTCACAACAAATCAACAAATATGAATCAGTCTAAATTTGCTTTACAGGTTTCTGTAACGGTGTTTCTATTTATCTATTCACTAGCGGGGCTACCCGGCGTTGCTCGGGACCGTATAAACAATGAAAAAATTGAATTTGGTTTTGTAATATATTTGTTATTCTTATGAGAGAGGAATTTTGTATGTTTACGTATCATTTGCGATTTCGAACAAAATAATATTTTACCCACATAAGACGGGTAGTACACATATGAAATGATTGTATCTTACCTAGAGTAGGTAATTTACAGCATGTATATGCAAGGACAGGTAATATACAATAAATTTATCTCATAAAATCCCAAGCGATGCCAGGTACTTTTCTAATATATATATTTTCACCTATTTCATTCAATCCATGACATCGCTGGGTGTTTTGCTAGTATATATCTCAATCAATCTCATTAAATCCTGGGCGCTGCAAGGTATTCTGTTAGTATATATTTCAATAAATCTAAACCAATCCAAGGCAACGCCAAGTATTCTGCTAGTATATATTTGCATCCATCTCATTACATCCCAGGTGACCATGTATTCTGCTTGCATACATTTGCATGTATCTCATTGAATCCAGGGTGACTCCTGGTAATCTGTAAGTATATATGTTGACGTATCTCGTTGAATCCCATAATTTTTGAATTGTTACAAATTTCGACAATTTAACCCACATTATCGCTCACCTGTCTAAAATAATAACTTGGAGACATTGTCTTGGCTGGTTTTTCATTACAAACACATCATCCAAATAACTCACATTTCATAATTTTTCATAATTTTTGGATATGTTACTAATTTCAACAACCATGCCACATGATTTACCTTACATTATCGCCTCCACTCTTATTAAAATAAAAACTTTGATGCATAGTCTATGGTATGTTACTAATTTCTACTATCATTTTTCATGAGTAAATCCACATTATCGCCCCCTTCTATAAATAAAATAATAATTCTAGACTAGTATGGCTGGTCATTTCATTATAAACCCACCAACAAAGTAACTCACATTATATCATTTTTCATAATTCTTGGATATGTTACTAATTTCGACGATTATTTTTACTGAAGTAACCCTAATAATCGCCACATCTTACTAAAATAATAACTTCCATAAATTGTCTAGTATGTCTACCTCCTTACGAATATACTAATCAAATAACTCACTTGTCATGATTTTTCATAATTTGTGGATATGTTGCTAACCATCATTATTTTTTAGTTCAATCACATAATCCATCTACTCTTACTAAAATAATCTCTTTGAGGCATGTCTAGCCTGTTTATTTCATTACAAACACATCAATAAAATACCTCACATTTCATAATTTTTCATAATTTTTGGATATGTTATGAATTTCGACAATCAAATTTAATGAGTGCGCATATATAATCGCCCAATTCTTACTAAAATCATAAATTTGCTACATTGACTGGGTTGTTTATTTCATTATAAACACACCAATCAAATACTAAAACTTTATTTTTCATAATTCTTGGATATGTTACTAATTTCGATAATAATTTTTATGAGTTAATCCACATTATCGCCACCTCCTATTACTAAAATAATAACTTTCAGACATTGTATGGCTGTTTTTTCATTACAAACACACCTATGAAGTTACTCACATTTGATCATTTCTCATAATTCTTGGATATGTTACTAATTTCGAGAATTATTTTTAATGAAGTAACCCAAATAATCGTCCCCCTCATTAACCGACACAATCCCCTTCCTCTTACAAAAATGACAATTTGATACATCTTCTAGCCTGTCTATTTCATTACGAACACACAAATAAAATAACTCACATTTAATCATTTTTCATAATCCTTGGATATATTCCTAATTTCGACAATCATTGTTTATGATTAAACCCGCATAATCGACACCCTCTTACTATAATACTAACTGTGAGACAATAGCTGGACTGTTTATTCCTGTTATAAACACACCAATCAAATTACTTACATTTAATAACTTTTCATAATTCTTGGATATGATACTAATTTCGACAATCGTTTTTCATGATTAATCGCCTCTCCTCTTGCTAAAATAACTTTGATGCATTGTCCCTGGTTATTTCATGATAAACACACCAATCAAATAACTCACATTTTATCATTTTTCATAATTCTTAGATATGTTACTAATTTTGACAATCGTTTTTTTATTATTTAACCCACACAATCCCCTCTCCTCTTGCTAAACAATAACTTTGAGAATTTGGCTTGCTGGTTATTTAATTATAAACATACCAATCAAATAACTCACATGTTATCATTTTTCATAATTCTTGGATATATTATGAATTTAAAACATAATTTTTCATGATATTACACACATAATCGCCCCTCTCTTACAAAAATAACAACCATGCGACAATGTCGGGGGTGTTTATTTCATTACAAACACACAAATCAAATAACTAACATTTCATAATTTTTAATAATTCTTGGATATGTTACTAATTTCGACAATCGTCTATAGTGATTTAACCGACAAAATGTCCTTCCTCTTGCTAAAATCATAACTTTGAGACATAGTCTGAGGTGGTTATTACATTACAAACACATCAATCACATTACTCACATTTCATTATTTTTTCACAATTCTTGGATATGTTACTAATTTCGACAATAATGTTACATGACTTAACCCACATAATCCCCTTCCTCTTACTAAAGTAATACATTTGAGACATTGTTTGGGCTGGTGATTTTATTACAGACCCACCAATCACATAACACATATTTCCTCCTTTTTCACTTTTCTTGGATATGTTACTAATTTCAACAATCATTTTTAATGAGGTAACCCACATAATCGACCCCCATCTTACTAAAATATCTGGGCTGTTCATCTCATTATAAACACACCAATCCAATAACTTACATTTAATCACTTTTCATAATTCTTGGATATGTTAGTAATTTCGACAATCGTTTTTATAATTAAACCCACATAATATCATTTACTTTGCCTAAAATAATTACTTTGTGACAGTATGTGGCTGGTTAGTTATTTTATTACAAATACACCAATCAAATAACTCACATTTCATAATTTTTCATAATTCTTGGATATGTTACTTATTTCGACAATCATGTTTCATGAGTTACCCAACATTACCGCCCACCTCTTACTAAAACAATACATTTGAGACATTGTCTGGGTTGTCTATTTCATTACAAACAAACTAATAAAATTACTCACATGTCATAATTTTTAATAATTCTTGGATATTTTACTAAATTCGGTTATCATTTTTCTTGATTTAACACTAATTATAGCCCCGTTCTTACTAAAATAATAACTTTGATAAATCATCTTGGCTTTCTATTTCATTAAGAACACACCAAACAAATAACAAAAATTTACTCATTTTTTCATACTTCTTGGATATGTTACTAAGTTTTACGATCATTTTTATCATGTAACCCACATAATTGACCCCCTCTTACTAAAAAACAAACAGTTTCCGACTATATATGGAATGTTTACTTCATTATAAACACATATAGCTAACATTTAATCACTTTTCATATTCCTTGGATATGTTGCTAATTTCGGCAATCGTTTTTCATGATTTAACCCACATAATGCCCGTCCTCTAAAATAATAACTTTGAGACATTGTCTGGCTGTTTTTTTTTTCATTACAAACACACCAATCAAATAACTAACAGTTAATAATTCTTCATAATTCTTGGATATGTTACTTATTTGGGCAATAATGTTTCATGATTTTACGACATAATCGCCTCATCTTTCTATATAAAGTATTCTGTTATCACAAATATCCACCTATCTTATCCGATCCCAGGTATTTTCCTAGGAAACATCCCACCTATCACATCCAATCACAGGCAACGTCTGTATATCCACCTTTCTTATCAAATTACTGGCAATGCTGGGTATTCTGCTAGTACAAATATCCAACTATGAAGCCACATCGAAGAGAGTTGACTGAAATAGTATTACAATGATTGCATATTAATCTAAAGGTATTCGGCAATAAAGCTACATCCAAGGGAGGTCACTTGCATATAACAACAATGACTGAATATTATTCTAATGGTATTCGACAATGAAGCTACATCCAAGGGAGGTAACTTGCATAATGTAATGGTAGTCGACAATGAAGTTACATTCAGCGGAGGTCACTCGCATATTATAACAATGCTTGTATATTTATGTAATGATATTCGACAATGAAGCTACATCCAAGGGAGGTCACTTGCATATTATAGCACTGATTGCATATTATTCTAATGGTATTCGACAACGAAGCTTAATCAGAGGGAGATCACTTGCATATTATAACAATTATTGTACATTAACATAATGGGATTCGACAATGAAGTTACATCAAAGGGAAGTCACTTGCATATTTAACAATGGTTGTATATTATTCTAATACAATCCGACAATGAATCTACATACAAGGGAGGCCACTTGAATGTTATAACAACGATTGTATATTAATCTAATGGAATTCGACAATGAAGCTACGTCAAACGGACGTCAGTTGCATATTATAACAATGATTGTATATTAATCTCATGGAATCTAATAATGAAGCTACATTCAAGGGAGGTCACTTATATATTATAACAATACTTTTAAATTCTTTCTAATGGTATGCGAGAATGAAGCTACGTACAAGGGAGGTCACTTACATATTACAATGATTGTATATTAATCTAATGGTAGTTGACAATAAACCTAAACCCAAGGTGCGTCACTTATATCTTATAACATTGATTTTATATTAATCTAATGGTATTCGAAAACGAAGCTACATCCAAGCGAGGTGACACGGATATTATAACAATAATTGTATATTAATCTAATGAAATTCGACAATGACGCTACACTCAAGAAAGGGCATTTGCATATTATACCAATTATGGTGTATTAGTCTTATGGTACACAACAATGACGCTACATACAAGGGAGGTAATTTGCATATTATAACAACGATTGTATATTAATCTAATGGAATTCGACAATGATGCTACATCAAAGGGAGGTCACTCGCATATAATAACAATAACTGTATACTTTTCTAATGGTATTCGGCAATAAAGATACACCTAAGGGATGGCACTTACATATTATAACAATAATTTTATATTAATCTAGTAGTATTCGACAATGAAACTACACTCAAGTGAGGTCACTTCCATATTATAACAATGATTGTATACTTTTCTAATGGAATTCGACAATGAAGCTATATCCAGGAGAGGTCACTATTATGACAATGATTGTATATCAATCTAATGGTATTCAACAATGAAGCTACACCCAAGGGTGGTCACTCGATATTGTAACAATGATTGTATATTAATCTAATGGAGTTCGACAATGAAGCTATATCGAAGAGAGGCCACTCGCATATTATGAAAATGATTGTATAATATTCTCAAGGTATTCGACAATGAAGCTACATCCAGAAGTGGCCACCCGCATATTGTAACAATGATTGTATATTATTCTTATGGATTTTGACAATGAAGGTTACCTTTAATGCATCCAAACCAAACTCCTATCCTTACATCATCAACGCTCTGATCCCCATCTGGCATTAATTGAAATGGATGGCTTTCGTATGGGTGAGGCCCCGTGTTTTGACAAGTTTCTGGGTTTGACCTTTACTCCTGATCTGAAACGGAACACGTACATCAAGTCTGTTGCCAAGGTCGCTGGAAAGATGGTGGGATCCTTCTACCGCTCCAGAAGATATCTCACTACTGATGCAATTCTCTATCTATATAAAAGCCAAGTACGTTCAAGGATAGAATACTGCTGCCATATCTGGGCAGGAGCTGCTAAAAACAGACTTCGTGGCTTAGTGGGGGATGCCCTTTTCTCTACCCTGTAACCTCTCTCCCACAGAAGAGACGTTGCGAGCCTCTCCTTGTTTTATCGTTATTTCCATGGTAGGTGCTCGTCTGAACTCCAATCTCTGGTCCCCCCTCGCCAATCTTTCACGTGGAACTCTGTTCCGTCTGCCTGCTTCCCTCCTTGGATGTCTTCAAGTCTGTTCCGTCTGCCTGCTTCCCAACTTGGATGTCTTCAAGTCAAACGTAAACAAATTCCAGATGAACCGCCCCCTTATGTAGACACTTTATTAAATTTCCACACTAACGTACTGTACTTACAATAACCCTTATCCCTGAGTGGCTTCCGGGCCTTGATAAGTGGTGACCACCTTGTAAGAAAAAAAAATTCATCTCATCTAAGTCAATTATTTATTTTAAATACTTCAAGAAAATGTCAAACTTATATCTGCTGCGTATTATCTGTGCTTTTGTCCAAAAGAACTAATTTTCACGCGATCCAGAATAATATCTCCTTTTTCAAACCTATCTGTAGATTAAACATATTTTCGATACCGTGGAACTCCGACAAGTCCTACTACTTAGTATTATTACGATGATCGTCATTTTTATTTGGACACATTTAGTGCAAAGTTGAACATATACTCACAGAAATGTGGACGGAAAGTTCACATATACACATCTAAAGCGATGTCGCATATATAAGTTTACCACATATTTACGTGTGCATCACCGGAATTATACACATTATATCTAATTACGTTCTAATCAGTTTACATTTTTATTTCGAAGAAAAACAGAAAAACTTTATTATTTCTTAACTTTGAGTAACGGTACAATAGAACACCGAAATACGATGCCCCTAGGATACGATTTTTCAGAATGCAATCTGGAATACGATTTACGGCGTCTGGTTACGGTATTTACCCCACCTTACGATATTATTTATAATGTCATTTGATTATATACATGTGTATTAAATACCGTACTGTATTTTGTTACGAATTTTTAATATTTTATCCCGGGATCCTACCGTGTTTTCCTATGCCAATGTAAGTCTAGAACATTTGAAATAATTTATGGGTACTTTATTAGGAAACATAAAACGGACATATATATTTCGTAGCCGTCTGTACAAAAGCAGAAAGAAGGGAGTAATATTTTGTTTTTAACAATAGTTTCTATTCAAGTATGCTTTTGGCTACTGAGCTATTTGAGAACCATACTAAGATCCAGAGGAAAAATAAGATAAACATGAAAAATAGGATTGTTTAGTAAAAAAGAATAATTCATCAATAAATAAGATTAACTAAAATAATAAATAATCTAATAAAATAGAATAATAAATCAATAAATAAGATTAAAAAAGGTAACACTCCGCGAACAACAGAGACACATAAAATGCACGTTCTTATTGCCCCATGTATATATATATATATATATATATATATATATATATATATATATATATATATATATATATATATATAAAATCGAAAATGTATGTATGTATATATGTATGTATTCTGCATGGCTGTATATATGTATGCATGTATGTGTGTATGTGTGTGTCTGCTAAAAACTTTCGACAGACTGAATAAAAATTAAAAAACTTGGTATCATATTAAAGCTCCACCCTCTCGACGACACATATCGATATTTTGGCCTAAGTGGGCCAGCTAACCGATTTTCTGCAGCCCCACCCCAAGTGACATTTTAACGTTAAACATTACGTATTTTTAAATCGATTTATAAGTGCCCTCCCCAAAAACGGGCCACAACTCTACCACATATAGTGTACACGGGGCCATTTTTTTTAATCACTCTTTATTCAAAAACCGCTGAGTCATGTCACGTGATCTTGACGTCAGCAAGCTGTAATGGCATCGTTTGTATTAAGAGACTGTTAGTATCGGACAAATAAAAAGATGAACTGTTAGTATCGTACAAATTATTATATAATCTTACACGTTATGAAAATGTTTCCAACGTGATTAACGGGTTAAACATAGTTTACTAGAGTATAACGAAAAATGTCAAAAAAAATGATAAGGGGGAAAAAATTAAGCTTAAAAATTTTCAAGACAGATTGTTATATTTACGCTAAAAAATAAACAGCCATTTTCTGTTTTATTATAAACACATGACCTCCTACGTCTGTTAAACTGGAGGGGGGGGGCGACGAGGCGGTTTGAATTAGCAAAAATTACTTGTATGCCAAAAATGATAAGTAAATAAAATAATTACGCTTAAAAATATTTAGCACTAGACGCGGCACGCAAAACAAAACAAAAAACGGAGATAGTGGGAGGGGGCGAAAGATGAAACAACTTTTTTTCTAAGACCAGATACTACACGTTGATCTTAGCCAAAAGACCAAGTAAAAATAAAGATTCGTATTATATATTTTTCGTATATTAACTAATTCTATTTAGAGGGAGGAAGGTGGGAGGCACAATATGAGTTAGTAGGAGGGGGGCGAAAGATGAAACCGCTTTATTTCTAAGAAAGATACTACACTTTGATCTTAGCCAAAAGACCAAGTAAAAAAAAAGATGTGTATTGGATAAAAATGGTGTATATGTACTAGCAAAATGCCCAGCGTCGCCCAGAATTGTATGACATAGCACTAGCACGACATATATACTAGCTGCTTACCCGGAATGGCCTGAGATTGGATGAAATTCATGGAATTTTTCCTAGCAGAACACTCGGCGACGACTGGGATTCGAAAAATTTGGTTTATATATGTACTAGCCCTAAGCCCAGCGTCGCCCGGGATGGATTACATAAGTTCATATCTGTACTAGCAAAATACTCGGCATAGCCCAGAATTGAATAAAGTAGATGTATATGCACTTGCAAAACAGCCGGCGTCGCCATGGATGGTATGACATAGATGAAGTATAGTTCCGATTCAACAATTTTTAAGGTGCTTGTGCAGTATAAGTCCGATTTGAACAATTTTGATGATGCTTGTGCATTATAGGTCCGATTTGACAATTTTTAAGGTGCTTGTGCATTATAGGCCGATTTGACAATTTTTAAGGTGCTGGTGCAGGTATAGGTCCCATTTGACACTTTTGAAGGTGCTTGTGCAGTATATGTCCGATTTGAAAAATTTAGACTGTGCTTGTTCAGTATAGGTCCGATTTTTAAAATTTAGAAGGTGCTTGTGCAGTATGGGTCCGATGTGAAACTTTTGAAGGTGCTTGTGCATTATAGGTCCGATTTGACAATTTTGAAGGTGCTTGTGCAGTATATGTCCGATTTGAAAAATTTAGAAGGTGCTTGCGCAGTATATATTTTATAATATGCAAGTGACCTCCCTTGGATGTAGCTTCATTATCAGATTCCATTAGATTAATATACAAGCATTGTTATAATATACCTTCCTCGTGAATTCCATTAGATTAATATACAATCATTGTTATTATATGCAAGTGAACTCCCTTGGGTGTAGCCTAATTGTCGGATTCCATTAGATTAATATACAATGATGGTCATAATCTTTAAGTGACCTCCCTTTGATGTAGCTTCATTCTCGATTACCATTAGATTAACATACAATCATCATTATAATATGCAATTAGATTAATATATAATTATTGTTACAATATGCAAGTTACCTTCATTGGAGGTAGCTTCATTGTCGAATACCATTACATTGATATAAAATCAATGTTATAATATATAAATAACCTCCCTTGGGTGTAACTTCATTTTCGAATTCCATCCGCTTAATATAAAATCAATGGCGTAATATGGAAGTGACCTACCGAGGGTGTAGCTTAATTGTGGAATTTCATTAGATTAATATAAAATCATTGGTGTAATATGTAAGTGACCTCCCTTGTGTGTAGCTTCATTGTCGAATTCCATTAGATTAATATAAACACATTGTTATAATATGCGAGCGACCTCCCTTGGGTGTAGCTTCATTGCCGAATTCCATTAGATTAATATACAGTCATTCTCATAATATGTAAGTTACCTCGCTAGGATGCGGCTTCCTTGGCGAATTCCATTAGATTAATAAAAAATAATTGTTATGATATGTAATTTACCTCCCTTGGATGTATCTGCATTGTAAAATTCTATTAGAATAATACAATGATTATAATATGCAAGTGACCTACCTTGGGGGTCGCTTCATTGTCGAACATTATTAGAATAATATACAATAATTGGTTCAATATACAAGTGACCTCCCTTGGATGTAGCTTCGTGGTCGAACACCATTAGAATAATATGAAATCATTGGTTCAATATGCAAGTGACCTCCCTTGGTTGTAGTTTCGTTGTCGAATACAATTAGAATAATATACAATCATTGTTATAATATGCAAGTTACTTCCCTTGGATGTAGCTTTTTTTTACACAGTGATCACCACTTATCAAGGCCCGGAATCACTCAGGGATAAGGATTATTGCAAGTACATTACGTTAGTGTGGAGCTTTGATGAAATGTTTACTTAAGGGGGCGGTTCATTAGGAATTTGTTAACATTGGACTTGAAGACATCCAAGTTGTAGTCCGGTTGGAAGCAGGCAGACGGAACAGAGTTCCACAGGCGTGCAGTTCTAAGAAAGAAGCTTTGTTCATGGAATCCGCGTTTTGATTTAGGCACAGATATAGAGTGGGGGAAAGTTTTTGACAGCGGATTAAGCTAGACGGGTGTTTTTCGTAAAAGATTGGCGAGGGGGGATCAGAGATTGGAGTTCAAACGAGCACCTGCCATGGAAACAACCATAAAACAAAGGCTTGCAACGTCTCTCCTGTGGGAGAGAGGTTGCAGGGAAGAGAAAAGGGCACCCCCACTAAGCCACGAAGTCTATTTTGTACTCTGTCAAGGCAGAATAGGCTGTTTTTAGCAGCTCCTGCCCATATATGGCAGCAATATTCCATCCTTGAACTAATAAATACACAGAAACTTATATAATGAACCGCATGCGTAGTCCAATACAAATAATAAAATAACAGATACGATCTTTTATTTACTCCTTCAGTCCCGTACCTTTTGGCTAATTTATTCAGTGAAGAACCGCGAAATGTCGAAATAACTACGCAAAAATGATACTATGTCATTATAATGATATACCGAGGATACAATAAAGGCAGCCCACTCTCATATCCTAGTCCAGCCTGGCCAGATTGTCCGTCTTAGAAGTTTATCCTTCCAAAATTGTATTTAGCAATTTTCTAAATATACCGTACGAAAAAACTATAGAAGGGACAACCAGAATATTATATAGAGGGTTAAATAGCATAACTCTCTTACACATTATATATATATATATATATATATATATATATATATATATATTGCAAATAATTCAAATTTTAGTATGTTATTATGGATGATAACGGCTACCAGTTGTAAAAATTTCAGATTTTTACACTTGTTCTTTCTTAGAAATATTAGGTTTTAAAATTATGTCCCTTAGTTTTGGACGCTACTGTACATACATACATATATATATATATATATATATATATATATATATATATATATATATATATATATTACTGTATATATATATTTATATTTATATAAAATGGGTTAAGAAATTCCAACGAAAGAAATATGTATATTTAAATAAGGGAGTAGTCACCAACAATGTGTATTTTTTAACATTATTTTATTATTCCGTGTCTTGGTTTTTCATTGAGAATTATGTTTGGATCATTGTACTAATGTTTTTAAGTCATTGAAATCGTTTTACGCGCGTTTCAGACGTTCTGTGATGCGTCCTCGTCAGAAATTATTTTACGTTCTGTGATGCGTCCTCGTCAGAAATTATTTTCAAATTTGAAAATAATTTCTGACGAGGACGCATCACAGAACGTCTGAAACGCGCGTAAAACGATTGTCATCAGCATAGATGTCAACGAATGATTTAAGTATGTGTTTTGGGAGATGATTGATGTAGATCAGGAAGAGAGTTGGGCCCTTGAGGGACTCCAGCATTAATACTGTGAGCCTCTGATATCTGCCTTTCTATCACTACTCTTATGAGTCTATCAGAGAGAAATGATTTAATAATTGATAACACATTTCCAGTAATACCGTAGCTGAAAATTTGTGAAGTAGGCCTTTATGCCATACCTTATCGAAGGCCTTTGATATGCCAAGAGAAATTGCCCTAGAAAGGAAGCCTTTGACAAGAGATTCGCTTATCCTATGAGATATAGCTGTTAGCACATCTACTGTAGATCTAGCAGAACGGAAACCATATTGCGCGTCAATAAGAATGTTATTTCTGCTGAGGTTGTTGATTATTTCTCTCTTTACTATGGATCTGTTTGCCAGTATCTTTGTAGGATTTTACCACACTGCCTACAACGCTATTGGAACCTTTCACTTTCTCTGAAATCTCTTTTATTTTTTGTGTGGTTCATAATAGCTTGTCACACAGAGTAATAAAGATGTTTGCGTTTCGCGATGCTGCCAGCTGATTCAACGTTTACAAATGACTAATAAAACTTATTCTTTAGAGGAAATAAAAAAAAATTTGAATATATCATAGTTTCCATTGTTTTTCATAATTTTGTCCCTTACTTTTGAACGTTCCTATTTGGAAATTAAAAAAAATAATTGGTATAATTCTTTTTCTATCCTTTGCAAATGATTCAAATTTTAGGATGTTATTATGGATGATAACGGCTTTCTCTTGTCAAAATTTCAGCGTTTAACAATCGATATTTCCATAAATATATATATATATATATATATATATATATATATATATATACACATATATATATATATATGTGTGTGTGTGTGTGTGTGTGTGTGTAATAAGATAAATTTAAAGATAGATTTTACGCGATATATACTCGAACAGTGCACTGGGTATGTACATTTATGTCTTATTTGATAATTGGCATGCAAGTCCTGTTTTTCTTCACATTAAAACATTAGCTAGCATCCTATTTATCATCCTGTCAAAAAAACTATAAACAATTCTTGATTAATGCTCCTTGCAGCTCGTGATTATGTATGATTAGGGATAGAATTTGTACTACACAATACATAACATGGAACAAAATTATAAAAACAATGTAGCACAAGATATGAACAAAATATCACTTTAAAACAGTTTAATATATAAGAATATATTTAAAGCTTTTACACAATCGTTATGAAATTTCCTCTGGTTTCTCTTCGATAGGAGAATATATAATCACGGAGGAAAACTTGGTAGAACTCGTCTGGTCTCAATACTCTTATTAACAAAAAATCTCAGCATCGATGTATATCCTCAGCTTTCAAACTGGCGATTACTTTCCCCGACAAATCGTCCCCAGAGAGCAATTCTTTCCATTACAGAAATCCACCTAAAATTACAATTTCTGTATCGCATTCATACTAAACGTATACCTGACGTAAGAAACAGGTATGCTGCCACTTTTGTGACCAGTTAATCCAATTTATGTTTTTATAGTATAGCATATTCATTTTTACTTCATTATTATTTTTATTGCTTTCTTTAAAAATAACACTTGTCTTCGCTTTGATAACGAAATGATTTCACCTTTGTAGTAAGGCGTTTTTTTCCCGATTAAAATTGTTATAGTTAAGTTTTAACTAATCATAGCATATATTAGCGTATCTAAAGAATTATTTTTTAACCCTTAATCTAATTCAACACTAATTTAAGCGTCTTTATCTTGTGTTAAAAGTTGCACGCTTTATGCGTGATTCCCGTTCTACAGATCGTCAGAAATATGCATTATATCTCGGAAGACAGTGAGGTTAATTTTGGCAAAACTGTTTTCTTATAATTTTGCCTATAGAATCCTGGTATTTCTTAAAGTAATAAGCTACACACACACACACACACACACACACACACACACACACACATGCGGCAGAAATTTCATAGCAAATACATGCCAAAATCCTTTTAATAAACAATTATAATTTAGTAAGTAAGTAATAATTATAAACACACTTATTGGGTGTTGAATACTGTAAATGGTGTCTGATATTTGAAAGATCATGCAATTATATAGATAATATAAAGAGTATGTTACAACTACGTCATGTTAATTATCATTGCAGCCACATTTTTTTTCAGAAAATTCATGATTTTATTGAGGCAAGTGTACTCCTTGGACTATCTGTATCTTCTTATGCTAAGTGTTTTTTATTTCCTAGAGTCATTTGTGATTAGATTATTTAGTAAACATTATTTTCAAGTAAAAGTTATATAGGTGTAACGTGATACTTGTAATGTCCACAATAAAATGTGCAATATTTGCACACTGACTTTTATGCCGTAATTAGAATACTCACTAGACGAACAAAACGTATTTTCTAATGTTAATATTATGATAATTATTTCATTAATTATTAACATTTACATATGGCTGATTAAAAATAAAAGAAATTTGAAATTATTTTACAAAATGTCATTGTAATTGCTGTAGGACCGTGCTAGGGGTTACAATAAAAGAAACCATAAGTAGTGTAAAGTGTATAAAACATCATATGTATTTATCATAAAGAATACAGGAGCCACTACAGTGGTATGAGAGGAACGTGTTCGTAGCATGCAGTTAAAAATGGTATGAATGACTCCATTTAGTCTCTCAAACCAGTGTTATTCATCGGATTGGTTGATTCCACTTAGAACTCAAATAGGGGTGATTTATAACTAGCAATATTATGTAATTTTGAAAAGGGTTAACAAGTAGAATAGTATATACTTAGAACACTCTGCATTTGCGCGGATACGTAGTATTTCCAGCATTTATCATTGAGAAATGAATGTAACTAACCTAAAATTTCATTTTAAGCATTTTTTCACAACAATCTTATATTATGAAGTAATGAAAATCATATTCTGATATGTTTATTCTAAGGGAGTTATGAATAGTTAATTACGATAAGATTTTAATTGGCGTAGGCATCAAATGGCAGATATTGAGAGGAATGTCATGCAGTTTCCAAGGTATCATAGAGACATGTTGTACCATTTGAACGGAAAAAAATGTTTTCGGTAAATTGTAAATACGGTTTTTGCTTACCCCTTAAATATATTTGATTTTGGTTTCTCTGAACACTTCTATTAAAAACAGAGAGAGAGCGAAAAAAACTATGTCTTCTATCAAATAGAAGAAAAATTAAATCTAAGTAATATATAGTGATTCTTATCTTGGCAGACGTACAGAATTTCTTAATAATGGTCAACAGATAGAATGGCAGCCATTATAAAATAAAAATGTAGGGTCATATGATATATATATATATATATATATATATATATATATATATATATATATATATATATATATATATACTAGCAGGCCACCCGGCGTTGCAAGGTCGTAAAATACGCATAAATATTACATAATTTTATTAGGGTGGCAAACGTCATAAATCACTGAGATGCTAACTTTTATAATATAACTAGAAGGAGTAACTGGCGTTGCCCGGAATCATAAAAAAACAGAAGAGATTAAACTTGTCTCTGCATTCAAACTCCTCGGCCTACCTATCGATCTAGAAGAAAACTCACACCTGAGAGTATTCTGTACCTCTACAAGGCCACCATTCGATCATGCATGGATTATTGTTGATACATCTGACTACCAGTTTCTCCCTCTTAGATTGGGTAAAAAAAACCGTTGTCAATCTAATCGGCCCCACTTTATCAACTATGCTCCAGCCCCTGTCCCATCACCGCACTATTGCATCATTTTGCCTGTTTTACAAATATTTTAATGGAATGTGTTCTGATGAACTCGGCTCACTTGTACCTCTTGACGTACATATTCCTGACTAACCCGCTTAGCAATAAGATTTCACCCCTTCACTGTTGATGTCTCTAAATGCCAGCAAACTTTCCGTTCCAATAGTTTCTTCCCTGGAATGGCTAGACTTTGGAATTCCTTTCCTGCTGGCTGCTTTCATGGTTGTACTGATATGCAGAAGTTTAAATGTAAAATAATCAAATGTCTTGTTAATTATGGCTACACATGGTCTCAAATAGTAGCCCCTAACGTCCAAGTGGTGATATGCTTTGTAAGGAGTGAACATGAGTAAACAAAAAAACATATTTATATTCAACTTTCTATCTATTTTACATTCTCAACTGCTCTCTCTTCTTTTTGGTTGATTGAAAATAAAATTGTTTTTAATTGATTGAAATCCATGTGCACCGAGCCTACACACATCTGTTGTATTTAAACTAGTGAGCAAAAGCAGGTTTAGCCTAAACCACTTATAAAAAATATATAATTATATCTAGTTTATGGAGCAGTTTCTATATCATTAAATTAAAACACATCTGCTCTATCGAGAGTATTGAATACATATTAAGCAACTACTGAGTTTCACCTAATTTATCGCACCTGAGTTTTTTTAGGTGATCGATTGAAGCCAGGCATGAGAAAAATAGCGAAAAGCTGTAATATTCTGAATTGATCTTTATCCAGAGTAAATCAAACACTTAAAAGCAAAAAATATAATGAATCAAAAGCAACAAAAATCAAAAAAGTCATATTTCAATTAGAGATCTTATTTCAGGGTTATTATGTTGCTGATATTCAGTAATGAGTTTTTACATTTAATTAACAATGTCAATATATATAAATATATATATATATATATATATATATATATACATATATATATATATAAGTATCCAACCTACTTGATGAAATCATGTGCAGAAAAAGTTTGTTGCATTTTAATAAGAAGAAACTTTTAATGTCTTCTGATTTTGATTAACACAACATTTTTGGTATAGTAACACAAAAAAGCAAAAAACAAAATGCAAACTACACTAATTACATTACGCAATGAAAGTACCTGAAATTTATTATGTACGTAGGAGAACAAAATTAGATTATTTTAAATAGAACATGAATTTAGAAATATATTTTTAAATCCATGAGTTATTATGACAAAAATATTGTGAAGTGTTTTTTTCTGCTCAAACTATAAAAGTAATGCGATGTTTATTGCAATGACTCTTTCTTAATCTTTATTAGGGATAGATATGCAGAAATTTGCACCAGTGATGTAATTGTATTGGAAACGTTTGACCTTGAACAGAGAAAGCAGATGCAAGTGAAATTTCTGTTTGTTCTATACAATATAAACTGACGTAAACCAAAATTGTTGCTAAATAAAACTTAAACATGGGTTAGGGTTAGGCTTAGGCTTAGTGTTAGATAAAAGGAAAAGACAAAGTTAAGGTTGTATTGAGTCCAGTAAACGTAGTCGAGATTGTTTAGTATAAAATTGAAATTTATGAAAAAAGTACCAGAGTTTTCACGGATAGCCATTGCTAAAAAGTAGTTTCTGGTTTAATAAAAACACTCCCCTGATCCCCCCCTGTGCCACTCTAACAGAAGAAAACACGAAAATGACGTCATTCTTCTAAGATATCGTACACATTGCCATGGTAACTGAGTCCTTTGTTGCAAGCATTGAGTATTCTTACTGCTATAAAAATATAAAAGAAAAAAGTCCTAAATGTAATATTATACTGCATTTTCATATTTACTCAAAACAGAACAGAACAATTACATTCTTTAATAAAAGTAATTCTCTTCACTCTTTTCGCTTTGACAATAATATGAGGAGAAAGTAAAAAGCACATATCTTAAATATGCAAATGAAATAGAATATTGTAAGATCGTAAACTGCTTCAGCCTTTCTCGGAATTTACTTCATATACCCCGTCTAAAAATAGTATATGAAACATAGTAATTTTGAGATTGTACACGGCAAGAGATAGTTTCGTGACTGGCTACATATATCCCACACTTAAAAATACTTAACAAATAAAGAAATGTCCAGATCGGAAACTGCTTAAACAATTTCTAGACTGTCTCCATATACCAACCCGCCCTACAAATAAACATAACATAAAGCATTCTTAACTGCTTCAAAGATTTTCAGAACTGACTCTATATAACCCGCTTTTAAAAATATATATGAAATAAAGTAAATTAGACATAGTTAACTGCTTCAGCAACTTCCGGGATTGACTCAATATTCCACATTCTCTATAAAAAATATATAAAATAACTAAATAAACAGATCGTAATATACTTAAATAATTTCCAGGACTATGTATACCATTTCTTACTAAATGTATGCATCAAATAACGAAATTTGGAAATCCCAAACCGCTTTAGCTGTTTATGGGACTAACTCATATAAACACTATCTTAAATACATATATAAAAAGGTAATTTTTGATCGTAAACTGCTCGAGGCATTTCCAGAATTGACTTAATATACCCTCCTTTAAAAATTATGTGAAATAAAGTAAGTTTCAGATTGATCAATTTAAGTGTCTCACTTCATATACCACACCCTCCTTTACAATATATATATATATATATATATATATATATATATATATATATACATGAAATAATGTAATGTTCTTATCATAAACCGTCTTAGCCATTTCCGAGACTGACCGCATATAACTACCCTCTATTAAACACACATATAAAATAAATTGATTTTCAGATCGTAAACTGCTTCAGCTAATTTCTGGACGGAGTTTCTATACTCCGTTCTTTTAAAATATATACAAAAAATATAATCGTTACATCATTAACTGCATCAGCCATTTCCATATGACTGACAGTATATGTCCACTCCTCTTGTAAAAAGATATATGAAATAAAGTAATTTTGTTATTGTAAACTGCTTCAGATGTTACGGGGCCGATTCCATATTCCCTCACTCCCTCTTAAAAATACATATATCAAATTATATTATTCTGAGACCGTAATCTGCTTCAGCCATTTCTGGGAGATACACCAGATTCCTCCTCTCTTAAAAATATATATGAAATAAATACATTTTGATATCGTTAACTGCTTCAGCAATTTCCGGGACTGCCTCATTATAGTCCTCTTCCTCGAAATATATATACACGTGTGTGTGTGTGTGTCTGTGTGTGTGTGTGTGTGTCTGTGTGGGTGTGTGTGAGAGAAAGTAATGTTTGATCGTAAACTGCTTTAGCCATTTTTTGGACTGATAACTTATACCCGAACTCCTCTTAAAAAACACATCTGAAATAAAAAAATTGTGGATTCATATACTGCCTGTACCCCTTCTTTCTAGGAATGACTCTATATCACCCTCACTTAAAAATATATATGAAGTAAAGCAATTTTGAGATCGTAAACTGCTTCAGCGATTTTCTTTAACAAATATATAAAAATAATGTGACTTTCAGACCGTAAACTTCTTCAGCTTTTGTCCGAACTGAATACATATTTCCTTTTTCTCTTAAAATTATAAGTCCCCAGACGTACCCCTCCACCGTACTGTATACCGATAATCTATGGCTGACTGGGATAGCTTCCGTACATTCATATCTGATCTACCGCTGCATTCCATGTTTTAAAAGGAGGTGTCCTCTATAGTATCAGATCTGACCGAATGGTTAATTGTAGGCATACACTAATTCATACCATCTAAAATATTCCAACAAAACCCTAACAGCCAGCTATGGTTCTCCCCAGAATGTGCTGCTGCTATCGCGCACAGAAATCACTTTTTCCATAACTACCAACGTAATAGATGCACTGAGACTAAAGCTGCTTTCATGAACGCCAGCAACCACTGTAAAGGAGTAATAAAAAATGCAAGAGAGCTATATGCCCACTCTGTTAAATCCAAACTAGCCTATCAGCGGCTTGGTTCCCATCAGTTTTGGCAAATAACAGATAGGATCCTGAACAGAAGTGTGCGTTCTATCCCAACCATTATCAATGGGCCAGAGGTCATCTCGTCAAGATCAGACAAGGCCAAACTATTTGCAAAGAACTTTGCAGCTAATTCTACCCTATACAACGAAGGCCATCAACTCCCCATATTTTCTCCTATAACACAGAACACGCTAGGTAACATACAAATATCTTTGCATGAGGTCACCAAGCTAATCAAGAACCTTGATTCCAGTAAAGCAACTGGTCCTGACGGCATCCCAATTATAGTGTTAAAAAAGCGTCAACCAGAACTTGCTCCCATACTTACGAAACTGTTTAAACGTTGCCTTAAGGAGAAGTGCTTTCCGACTCCATAGAAAACCTTATCAGTATGCCCTGTATTTAAGAATTCAGGTGATAACTCATCTCCCTCTCAGTAAATACCAAGAAGTCTCCTGTGTGTTATGAGTAAGTTGCTGGAATCCATATTAAATAGAGAAATAGTCAACCACCTAAGCAGAAACAACCTTCTTAGTGACACACAATATGGTTTCCGTTCTGCAAGATCTACCACAGATGGGCTAACGGTTATATCTCACAGGATTAGTGAATCTCTTGACAAAGGCTTACTTACTAGGGCAATTGCTCTTGACATATCAAAGGCCTTCGACAAGGTATGGCATAAGGGTCTACTTAATAAGATTTCCAACTACGATAGAACTGGAAATGTTTTCTCAATCATTAAATCAATTCTCGCCGATAGGCTCATAAGAGTAGTGGTGGATGGACAAAAATCAGAGGCCTGCAGTATTAATGGTGGAGTCCCACAAGTGTCAATTCTGGGCCCAACTCTCTTCCTGATCTACATCAATGACCTCCCTAAACACATACTTAAGCATTCGTTGACATATATGCTGATGACACGACCATCTACGACAACACATCAAAGGCTGTAAATGACAAAATTCTCTATGATTCTCTCTCCTCTGATCTTGAGCGCGTGGTTCAGTGGGGGATGACGTGGATGGTTATCTTTAATGCATCTAAAACCAAACTCCTATCTTTACATCATCAACTCTCTGATCCCCATCTGGCATCAATTGAAATGGATGGCTCTCCTCAAGGAGAATCCCCATGTTTAGACAAGCTTTTGGGTTTGACATTTACTCCGGATCTGAAATGGAACACGTGCATCAAGTCTGTTGCCAAGGTCGCGGGAAAGATGGTGGGATCCTTCTACCGCTCCAGAAGATATCTCACTACTGATGCAATTCTCTATCTATATAAAAGCCAAGTACGTCCAAGCATGGAATACTGCTTCCATATCTGTCCAGGAGCTGCTAAAAACAGCCCATCCTGCCTTGACAGAGTAAAAAATAGACTTCGTGGCTTAGTGGGGGATGCCCTTTTCTCTACCCTGCAACCTCGCTCCCACAGGAGAGACGTTGCGAACCTATCCTTTTTTATCGTTATTTCCATGGGAGGTGCTCGTCTGAACTACAATCTCTGGTTCCCCCTCGCCAACCTTTAACGAAAAACACCCATCTAGCTGAATCCACTGTGAAAATTTTCCCCCACTCTTTATATGTGCCTAAATCAAAACGTGGATTCCATGAACAAAGCTTCTTTCTTAGAACTGCACGCCTGTGGAACTCTGTTCCGTCTGCCTGCTTCCCACCTGACTACAACTGGGATGTCTTCAAGCCCAACGTTAACAAATTCCTAATGAACCTCCCTCTTAAGTCAACACTTCACTCAATCTCAACACTAACGTAATGTACTTGCAATAATCCTTATCACTGAGTGGCTTCCGGGCCTTGATAAGTGGTTACCACCGTGTAAAAAAAAAGAAAAAAATATACAAAAATATAATTTGTAGATTGTAAGCTGCTTTAGCCATTCCTATTACTGACTCCATATGCACTCTCATCTCTTTAAAAATGCATGCAATTATTTGATTTTAAGATCGGGATCAGGGACGTTCTCCATATTCCCCTACTAACTCTTCAAACTATATATATGAAATAAAGTAATTTTGAGATCTTAAACTGCTTCAGTAATTTTTAAGAAATGACTCTACCAAATTTCTTAAAAATATATATGAAATAGTCATTTTGAGATCATAAACGTCTCGAGCCATTTCCAGGGCTGACTCCATAATACCTTACCACACTCTTAAAATATATATGAAATAAAGTAATTTTAAGATTGGTAACTGCTCTGGTATTTCCGGCACTGGGTCTATATATTCCAAGCTCTCATAAAATATGCATGAAATAAAGTTATTTTGAGATTGTAAACCGCTTTAACCATTTTTCTCGAACTGACCCCATATCATGGTCCACTATTTAAAATATATATGAAATAAACATATTCTGAGATTGTAAACTGCTCAAGCAATTTTCGTTACAACTTCATATTCCTCCTTTCATTGTTTAATACATATATGAAATATAGTAATTTAACAATTTCACACATTGTCAGCACGAACTTCAAATCTCCCTCTGTTTTATATATATATAAAATGATTTCAATTTGATATTGTAAACTTCGTCAGCAATTTACAAAACTTACCCACACTGTTAAAAATATATATAAAATATAGTAATTTTGAGATCGTAAACTGCTTCAGCTATTTCAATGACAAACATCATGCTCTCACCTCGCTTACAAATATATATATAAGTAAATTTAATTTGAGATCGAAAACTGTTTCAAGCTTTTCCAGAACAAAGTGCATATTTCCTCCCACACTGTAAAAGTATATACGAAATAAAGTAATTTTCTGATCGTGTACTGCTTGAACAATTTCCGAGATAGTTCGATATCCTCCCGATCTCTTTTAAAAATATATATGAAATAAAGTAATTTTAAGATCTTAAACTGCTTCTACTACTTCAGATACTGACTGCATATCCTCCCCCTTCTTTAAAAATATATATGAAATAAAGAAAATTTTAAATGGTAAGCTGATTCAACCATTTCCGGGATTGACTCCTCATTTTCGTCTCACTTTTAAAATATATGCCGTGTCGATTTTTATTGTATGTTGTAATTAAAGAAGGATATATAAAGTCTTGTAGAAAACTAAATTACGGTTAATTAAGTAGTTAGTCTTTTGGCTAAAATTAAAGTGGAGTATCTGTTTTCAGCATTCAGCGACCTCATTTTCGCCCCCACCCCCACAGAGAATGACTATCATATTTTAATTAATACTAAACAAAACAACTGGGGGTAATGTTTTGTAGAATTGGTTGCGACAACAGAACGAACACTATTCCCCCTTACCTACGCCTATATATGAGAGATAAATAATAGTAAACGGTCAGTTAAGTTTGGATAAATAACGCCATTTCCGGTAAAATGACTCATCAGTTTTTCAATGTATTGACGAATCCATTTATTTAGTTATATTCTGATGTAGAATTTTTTTAAAAAAATTTCAAATTGGTGTTTGCGTGTTCTTAACTGGAATTGGTCTAAAATCAGAAAGGGCAGTAGTGTTTTTTTGTAGATGTTGGTAAACTGATCTAGAATTTACAAATGGCGATGTTGCGAGATAAGAATGTCGTCGTAAAATCAGACTAGATTTTAGCGTTGATATTATGATGGGAGTTTCATTCTACCAGAGGTCATTTTACCCTATAGATAGCGTTTGTTTTTTTTATATGTTGAAGTCGTAGATAAGTTTGTTTTCTTTTCCTACGATAAAATGTTCGCTGATAATTTTCTTATAATGCGTCTAACTGTATTCTTTTATTTTGTTGCTTAGGCTAAGCTTCATGACCAATGAACTTACTATATATTGCTTGCATATGTATCGTTACACTTAGTGGTATTTTTTAGTAGATGCGGCATTTTTACTTTTCCCTTATATTCAATCGTAGAGATCTTATAGTATATAGTTAATCGTTTATTTAAAGCATCATTGTTTGTCGATAAATAAAATATATGCATTGGATTAAAAGGAATGATATGAAGCAGTTTATTAAATGATAATATAAATATAGTTCAGTGCATTATCTGGTCGAATATTTACATCAAACTCATTCAAAAATCTACTAGTTAACATAAATCATTTTTCGTGGTGACAGTATATATTAATTACTTAGTTTTATCTTTGACTACATTGAAATGACTGGATAGTTTATGTCGAATAATAGATATCTTACGAGATTGCTCTTATTTTTAAATTCAGAAAATCAGTATATCATGTAACCGAAAGAAAACAAAATAGAAAATTACTTGAAATGTAATTATAAGCATACGTCCCGAGTGCGTTATTGTTAATTCTTTTTGCATCCGACCAGGACTTAAAAAGCAAACTAACAGATAGGTACGCAAAGATATAAGGATTACAGTATCCAGTCTATAGCAAGGTCATTTTTGGGATGAAAATTACGCTATATTTATGCATACGTCATTGTGGTAAATGGATAATGCTTTTAATGTCTGGTGTAATTTTGTGATTCCTTTTCAACTATGTATATACATTTTGTATAACATAGCTATAATGGCATTTTCTGTAACGATTTTCAATTTTCTACAGGGGTCATTGCATTCATTTTCATGAATGTATTTATTTTGTTTAAAATGCATTAATCATGTATTTGCGGTTGCTTGAAACAAATTATTTTAAAATTTATCTATAACAGGGTTGTGCGCAGTTTTCTTCTAAGACTTTACGCCGTTATACATTATTCTTTTATTTATATGTTCTTATAAATATATATTTCATTTCAAGTTGATTAGCCTAAGAAATCGCAAATAAGTCAATAGACATTGTGCTTTCTCAAAACTTACATAACTCTCGTAGTAAAACATTGTCAATATGACATTCCGTACAAAAACATATCGGCGTTTTAAAAAAAATGTTGTAAACTGACTATTGGTAGTTGATAGAAATACAAATTCCGGAATATAATGAAACTTGTGCAATTTAAGATATGATTATGTTTGAACTTGTGTCTCCTAATATATTAACTGTGTTATTTTTCTTGGAATGGTTTTGCCATGAAAAATGCTGGTGATTTGTTTCCGTTTAAGCATATCCGGAATGTTGACAATAAATCGATGATTAAAAATGAGAAAACAATGTTTTTTTTTTAATGTTTTAAACAAGATTATATCCTTTTTCTGCTGGGTATTTACCCTGATAACCTTCTGTGTGGTGTTGCTGATAAAATACTTCTTTATGAACATTAATTACTGTATTCATTTCGCTATGAAATTTTCTAGCTTTAAATATACATTGATAAGTTAATAAAAGATCAAGTCAATAGAAGTAAGCACCTCGACCCTATCTTTATTAATACAAAACAAAACACGTATGCGCGATATAGAAAATTTATTTCAATATGCTTTAAATAAAACGCTATTAATATATATAATAATGGCAATATATCCACACACACACGCACGCACACACATACACACACATTTATAGAATATTGTTGGGCAGGATTCTCCAAAACTTTTTATCTTATTCGGCGAGTTTCAAAAACAATAATTTACAGTCTTAAATGCTGTCAGTATATTACAAGCTATATTTCAAATGTTAGTTTCTCGAGATTTGTTATTTGGTTGGGAATACTATATAAATATAATTATTTGTATCCGTATTAAGTTTAAAGAAGAATACAGATTGTAATCTTAATGTGGTTTGGATTATATATATATATATATATATATATATATATATGTGTGTGTGTGTGTGTGTGTGTGTGTGTGTGTGTGTGTGGTTATTCCAGCAATAGATACGCAGTTTGAAAGTGTTTTTCTCTACTTTTTTAATTTCTGTTTACAAAGTAGTGAAGAAAAAAGTCATTATTTCTTTATTTTTGTTTTTTGCGTCGTTCTCTAATTTTCTGACGAGTCGTATTTTTATTTATTTTATAATTTTGTTTCATTTATAAATATTGTAATCTTTCATTTAAATCTTTTTTAACCTTTTGACGCGCATAAAATATGTCCATAGACACGCTTTTCTGGGTTTCATCTGTCATCAGCTTGGATCAACTATCAATAAACATCGAACTTAAAACTACACTCTCAGCAGCCTACCGTTATCCCAATGAGGCACGTCGCCTTGTCAGATTTCCTGCATGTTTGTTTTTAAATCGCGTTTAAATGTAAAGTCTGTTAGTTTCTTGCGATATATGAGCAGATTGGAACCGTGTGTAGCTTTCGTATTTTAATTTTTGCGTCCTAATGGGTGAAGTAGAGATAGATTACCTCCCTTTATATATATAAAGAGATTGTTGAACCCGTATTTATTTTTTTATTAGCGATTAATTTCTTTCTTATTACTTCACTCCCTGAACATTTATATTATAAGTTATTTGCCCTTTGTTTGCATTGTTCTTCACCCAAATTTTTAGGACGTATTTACTTTTTTTATTTGTTTTAAATGTTAATTATTAATAATTAACATTTGCTTACTTTTATGTACGTAGTAATTATATCAATATCTATCTATCTATCTATATATCTATCTATCTATCTATATATATATATATATATCTATATATATATATATATGTGTGTGAGTGTGTGCGTGCGTGTGTATGTATGCGTGTGTGTGTATGTGTGTGCGTGTGTGTGTGATCGAGTGTCTAGGATACTTGCTTATGGAAGTTTTCTGATGCATACATCTACGTATAAACACATGGATAATGTTTATTTCATTGAAACACAGGCACCTCAGCATCGTTGAGTCGTTACGGTCATTAATCCGGAGAGAAACTGGAGGTAATGGACTTGAAAATGAACTCGTCTAAAAAACGGACATTTTAATGAGTCGCTGCGTTCGACAGCAACGAATGTAAAGGAAAATCATGCGATGAAAATAGTTTCCAAGGAAAGAACGAAAATTGAATAGCGTGTCATGGTGCTTTCCACGCTCTCGTATAAATGCAGGGAAAGGATATCGCGTGGGCAACGCAGAGTGGTTTCTCTTGTTGGTCATTCGGTTTTAGACTCAGTAACTTGCTTGATTAATCAGACAGCTAAAGAATATATCGATATTTTTAAGATGTTTTTTGTTTCGTTTTACATGTAACAGGTGGAAATCGTTTACTTTTATTTATTTTTATTTGAGTTTCTGATATCAGATTCTTATTAAGATGTGCCAATTAATTGCGATTGGCTCTTTATATTTATTTTTATAGTTGTGTTCTGTTATATTTTCTATGCTCGTATTACTGAATCGATCACATTCCGTGCACCTGTTAACTCCAAGAAGGTGATTATAAAATAAATATTAATTAGATGTATGTATAAATGTAAGCGTGTGAAGTGTGTGCGTTTCCATATGCAGTATATATATATATATATATATATATATATATAATTGAACAATCATATGCAGAATTGTAGTCGAATCGTGCTGCCTGCACGTAACTTTTACATAGAAATATAAAATCCACTCAAACGTGTCTTTGTGGATATAAATATGTACTCAATAAATTATATATATATATATATATATATATATCAAATTATAGTGATTCAATGAAATTAAAAAAAAACTTATTAAAATGAAGGATTTTTTATTATTCCAAGTAAGACAAAGAATACTTTAGAAATGTTATCTCCTCATCCTATAGGGTTTCGAGGCCTACCATCTCTTCAGATGAGAAAACTTTAGCAAATAGATATAACGATATTCACCCTATTTGCTAAAGTCAGTTAGACATGGAAAATCATAATCAAAAATTGATTAAAATAGAAGTCACATAGCGAGGGAAATTGAAGAAAAGTAAAAGCCAAGGTAACTGTCCTTTAAAGCAGTGAGGTAATGAGATCCAAGCTGTATATTGTGTAATATACATCATAGAGTAGAAAACCAAGTTGGGAATATTTCTGGAGTAATTCTTCTTCATGGGCCGGTGAAAAGATTTTTATGGTCTGGTTGGATGTTTGTTTTTATTATTAAAGACCTTGGTATTACTGGAATTAAATGTTAGTGAGATAGGATAGGTAGAAGGGGATAGTGAAGGGGCGAGAAATTAAAAAGGAAGAGATGGATGGAGCGGGGAGAAGACATATATATATATGTATGTGTGTATATATATATCGTCAGTCTCTGCATTATATATATATATATATATATATATATATATATATATATATATATATATATAGCAGAGAGTGACGTCTAAAGACAAACACTCTATAAAAAGCTATAAAATGTCGAGTAGCCATTTTGGTAGGTCAAGTTAGTCTTGGGTATAGAGAAAGGGTGGAAAAAGAAAAAGAGGCAGAGAAAATAAAATAAAATTAAAGAAAGGAAGAGGAAGAAGAAGCAAATGAAATTTTGCGTTTTTCAAGCTGAAATCAACCTTTTAAACTAATTAACCTAATTACCTCTTAAATTCTTTACTCTGTTCAAATCTATTAAATCCAGTCCACTCAAATAATTAAATGATAAGGTGCTCTTTTGTTAATTTTATACTCATTGATAATATCCTTTTAATGGAGGAATTAAACTGGAGAAAGTAAAAGATACAACTAAAATTAAGCGTATTTGATAGAGTTTGTTATTTTAATTGTATAATACTAATGATGTTTATTTACTGTTTAATTGAAGATAATACTGCCTTATTGGGAGGTATCAAATTCGGTAATAATAATCATTATAATATTTAACATTTTTTAACTAGAAGAACTTTATACACTCATATATATTCATATATATACACACATGCATATACATATACATATACATAGATATATATATACACATACATTTATTTTCCCATACACATACCTATACATATATACATACATACTCACATACATATAAACAGTCACACACACATACATACATACAAAATGGTATCTATACATACATACACACATGATGATTGCAACGTCTTGTCAGACGAGTGCCACTCCCTCAGACATTTAAAATCCATGAGCCCAAATGTCTGAGGGAGTATCTATACAAATATGATGTTAGAGAGTCTTAGCTTTGTACGAAAGCTAAGTCTCTCTCTCTCTCGGTTCAAAATGGTGAGATCCAGCAACAAGCAAGAGCAAGATAGGCAGCAACAAATTAAACTGCAGACCAGCTTAATACGGGTACTGGTCTTCCGCTTTATGTTTTTTTTTTAAATCAGAGATTTGCTTCCCCTAGAAAGGTTGCCTTCACCACGGCTTACGGGAACCCTCTCTACCCCAATACACATATACACACACAAATATGCACGGTGCTAGTTGGCCGTTGACCCAGAAAAAAGAGTTCATTCGCCCACACATACACACATACATACATGCATACTTTAAAGATTATAAATTTAAATACAAAGAAATTATAAAACTAGTCATATTATTAATTATAATAATCAGTGCACGTAATAAAACTAATTATAATTAAAACAAATTGGCTCCTATACTGTTAATTAACATTCAGAAAATAAGTGTATTGATTATGTAACTAAGGTTCTAGAGTTAGGTTAACCTAATAACAACAAAGATGAAGCATTATTGAGTATTACGCGTCCATAGTTATATGTGTGGATCGGGAAATTACGTTGCAATGTGGAATGTTTAACATTATTTGTGGGTAGTAAAAGGGGACGAATTATAAAGCTCGTTCATTGAGAAGTTACATATTAGTTTAGAATAGTATTCTAACAAGATCCCAGAAGTGCCAACTATGTGTTAGAGTTTAAAATCGTATTATGTTAATGTGGGTATGGTGAATCTTTACTTAAAATGTAAATTAACAATAAAAAGTTATCATTATATAGGTTAGATGAGATATTAGAGAACATATTTAAAAAAAAAACATTTTTTGATTCGAAAAGTTTTACCTCAGATTTTATTCACAAGGATATGAATTTAGTATTATGTTTTTAACCATTTACCTGTCTATATAGAGTGTATGTTATTTTATTTTTTGTTGGCTGTATTTAACTTTTTCTTGTGTTTACATCTAGACACTAGTTTATTCTTGGCATTTATTATGGGTTTATTGAAGGTCATAATGTGAACAGCTTCGGATATACATAGATTGCAAACTATGTCTCCTGGGGTATATGGTCTAGATTTATTTAGTATACTCCATTTAATTGAATAGGGATTTTCTTGTCTTCCAGGCTATTGATTAATGTAGTTAAGGATGCGCTATTATTATCATTGTTTTGAGATCTTTCATTTCTGAAAGAATGCAAGTGGTATGAAATTCTTACTTTAATTAAGTTAGAGGATGCGCCTATGTAAGTTAATGTTTTCCTTGTTTTATTATTGTTTATTGATTCATTTATCCCAGTGTTAGGGAGTCTTATATTAGGGAGCTGAGTTGAGAGGGGGCCTGAAGATGTATAACGCGGGTGCTGTTTAATCCTATTCTGGTTTTCACTGGGAATTATATTATTGGATCCGGTAATCTGTTTTTTTGTTGTTATTTTTATTATTAGAACCCATATCATATGTTTCCCTATATATACTTGCGTCCTGGGTACTTCGTTTATTTTTATTATTTCCCCCATTAGATTGGTTGTTTGCATGTTTTGGTAATTGCGTAATGTGCAAGCGTATACCACGTCTTTGTGTATGCAACGTTATTGAGAGGACATTCATTTTTATTTTTGCAGTTACATTTGTTTCTAGGGACTAGATCAACTGGGATGTTCTGCGCTTGTTTAATTTACCTGTTATTAGTCGAAATTATTGTCTGTTTCAGATTAGACATTGTAGAGTATGAAATTTTTATAGAGTGTTTGTTTAATATATGCTATACTTATGCGGGTATTTAAAGCATTTTCCACTATTTGAAAGAAGTATTTTGGTATGTTAGTTTTTACATTGGAGTTGAAAGAAGGATTGAACCAAACGGCCTTTTTACGTCTTACTTTTCTATTTTTCTTAAATTGTTTTTGGTTTGGGATTGTATAGATGGCTGTATCATTGGTGTGGAGGTTAATATTGTTAGGAGTATTTTGAATTATTTATTTGTTGTTTCTTTTTATTGTCATATTGTGGCTAATCACTGAATTTAGCTGTCTCACAAAAGAGTTTTTGTTATATTCTATGCGTTCTTTATATCCTGAGTTTTAAAGCATTGTTGTAGAATGTCGATATTTGGTCAAAAGCTCTTTGTCCGCTGATAAATTTGATATTCTTTTGGAGATATATGGAACTATTGGCTTGATTATTGACTTTGGATGATTAGACTGTTTATGTACATAACATAGGTTTAGATTTGGTTTATGGTACGGAATGTAAGATTCATAACATAGATTCAAAGAGACATCTAAAAGATTGGCTGTTGAATTCTATATTAAGTTCTTTTAACAGAAAAATCCCCACTAAGTCAGTTATTTGTGCACTATCAGAAGATCCCATTATTATGTCCAAATCATTAGGGGTATATTTACTTGTACAATATTTACCATCAAAGCTTATTATGGATCACCTGGCTAATAAGATTAATTTAATTTCTAAATCCGTAATGTCCGAATGCTTTTTTGCAAATATTGGTGCCTTATTATATTGGAGAGATTGAATGATAATAAGTATTTATATAGAAAGTGATAAAGTTTAGTCGCTACTTATCTTCAAGTTTTAAAAAACAATTTATAACCTAGTCAGTGCATTTCCAAAGTGGGAATTTAACTTTATCTCTTATGGAAGGTATGATTCCATGTAGGATTTTCTTACTTACTAGGTCAAGATCAGAACTGAAGGGGCAAAATAGTCTAATGGAGGGGTTCTCGTGGAAGTTTATTTTGTGGTCCTTTAATGTAAACCCGGGAGTACCAGGAGTGACAGTTTCTGTATGTTCATGGATATTCATAAGTTTAAGTAAGTGTTTAGCTTCTATGTTGATTTCATCTATTCTATTTTCAGGAGCAGGTTATAGGATTTATTTAATTCTTTGTATATAAATTTCTTATAATTGCTATATTCTAGTTTATAATAGTTTTTAGTTTTATCAGCTGCAACACATACATGTGAACTTTTCTTTACTTTTGTAGCAAAATTATTTATTTTCCTATTTATGCTGTTAGGTGTGTGTCTGTTATTCTTTCATTTTATATTTTTGACTAAATCAATCATCATTTTTTCAAAGTTTTGGAGTTCAGAGTTAAACATAGGGTGTTGATTTGTTTTAAGTCCGTAGAATTTAGCAGCCGTTCTTTGCAATTTCTTCTGTTCTCTATTAGAATGAACAGGAAGACCTATTTTAAGTGTTTCAGGGTGTTGCCCTTTTTGTTATGTTTTTCTTATTGTTGTTTTGGTCAAAATGATAAGCTTTCCCTCTTGAAATATCAAACATCTGCTTGTAAGTCATTTTGGACTGCCTTAGTTCTGCGATTATTTTTTTTAATATCGTCAGCAAGATGCGGTCTTACCATTTTTAGGATTAATTTTTTCACTTATTATTATAGGCAATAATATTAATGATCTTCAAAATAGAGATTTCAGTTTAAATTAACAAAAATTCATGTAAAAATCGATTTCTTCTTTCTTTCACTCTTGGCCCATTTTCTTTGCTCATGAGTGTATATTTCTGTAGAAATGTTTTCTTAATATATATAGCAATCATTATTTAAGAACCTCAATGTAATTACACTATACACCCCGTGCCAGAATTATATGAAAATCGATATTTTTGTTCCAACTCCGGTAGTTTTCAATGAAAATTCGTGAAACTTCGCACGTTGTAGGGCAACACTGCGTGGATAATAATTTAAGCTGATCTGCGCAATAGCGAGAAAACGGCATCCATTTTGGTGACTTGTTTTTTTTCAGCGTACCAACGTTATATACAAGATTGGAAGTCAAGCTGAGAAGTCCAAAATTGTTCAGAAGATCTTTAATAAGATTTCCACCTTAGAAATTGACAAAGAATTGCACTTTGATAACTGTACAATAAAAAAAATAATGTACTAACCCTCAATTTTAAATGTCATCGTAAATCTGTGGAGCATCCTTAAACAAAATATTTATGCTAAAGAAGGCAGTAGAACTCCAGGGATGACCTCTGGAATGCTACTCTTACTGCTGACAAAGATATTTTATCAGATGAAATCGAAAGTTTGACATGTTTAATGGGCAAACAGCGTTTTGCTCTTTTCAATAAAATATGGCAATTATATAAGATATTGATTGTACTATGAAACCATATTGCAGTTGTTTGTTCTTTATTATTGTTGTTCTCAATTTACAAATTCCTAGAATAATCAATGTTTCGATGATTTTTTAGCACTTCACCATATTTTAGAATTGGTTTGCATATGAAGTTGGCAGGCTGAAAAAAATTCAAATCACCAAAATGGCTGCCAATTGTTTATTATTGTGTAGATAAGCTTCAATTTTTGGATCTGCGATTGTGTTCGTGTGGCCATATAACATGCTAAATCTCACAAATTTTCATTTAAAACTATCGGAGTTAGAATGAAAATATCGATGTACATATAATTCAGGCGCGGGGTATATATATATATATATATATATATATATATATATATATATATATATACATTAACTCTTTTTCAAAGTGTTTTAACATGTTTTATTAACTACTTGTTCTTATATATATATATATGTATATATATATATATATATATATACACTATATATATTGGTGTGTGTGTGTGAGAGTTGTGCGTGTGTGCGCGTGTCTCTGTGTGCGTGTGCGTGAGTATGATAACTAGGGCTATGAAAATAGTATATTCTGTTCATTGTTTTCACTCTCGAGTATATATCCTACACAGTTAGACACTGTTAATCAACCAGGAAAGACATAACTCTATATAAAAGCATATAAGATATCTACAGATACATTCTTGAGAATCAAAACAATGAAAAGACTATGCTGTTGTCATAGCACTTATTATAATATATCTGGCATTAGGTTTTATATTAGCATACAGCAATTAACTACTGGATCATTCTGCTTAATATTAAAAATAATCTGTGAAGCATAAAATATTGTATTATTACGTTTGATGGTATATAAGATGATTTTTTCAGGTTAATAGGCAGCTATATTTAAACTAAATAAGTATTCACACAGATTACTTAAAATATTAACTAGAATAACTGAATCTGCTATATAGCTGTTATAGTAATTATACTAAACGTTGATTATTTTAACGGTTATGTGTGCTGTATATAAAGAAATATAAACAACAGCCTGAGTTGAATCAAATATAAAAATGTTCTGGATTCTACAGAAAAATTACTTGCAAAGTCATCTGATATGTTAGCAAAAGCAAATATTATTGAAGAGTAAATTACATCTAATCTATTTTCTTTATAAAATATCAGCATTATATAGATGCAGACACGTGCAAAATTATTTACTAGTATAGTACCAATGCAATCCATTATATATCGCTCTACATGTTATCAAACAGCTTTTGAAGTGGGTCCTCTTCGCTATTGGAAACTATTGAATCAGATGCAGAATCCTACTTACATGATATGCGATTAATGGAAAATGGGTGCAACCGCTGTTAAGTCGCCTGAAAATAATGCGATTAACAACTGTATGCAATCGATTCCTCTAGTTTTATCTTGTTGTTTATCTGTGTAGTTTTTTTTGTTTATATCCGTTAGAAGCGCTGAGTGAAATTTGAAGAAACAAACTTGTATAAATACATTTGAAGCCAAAACTGCAACACGAAATCTTTTAATAAACAAACGGGTGTTTATTTTTAAAGAAATATATTTCGGAGTAAGACTCCTTTGTCAATCTTTTTTTCCTCTTCTTCCTCGGCATAATCTAGTGGAAGGTAGTTCGATGAAGAGTCAACGTTATGTAGTTAACTACGGGGGTTTTATAAAGCCGGATAGGTGACGTGTCATCGCGCATTTTGAAAACTTGGGTAGTTTTTTTTTATATCCGTTAGATGCGCTGAGTGAAATTTGAAGAATAAAACATGTACAAATACATTTTGAAGAATAAAACATGTATAAATACATTTGAAGCCAAAACTGCAACGCGAATTTTTTTATATATAAATAAACGGGTGTTTCTTTTTAAATAAATATCTTTCGGAGTAATACTGTTGTGTCAATCTTTGTTTCCTCTTCTTTCTCGACATAATGTAGTGGAAGGTAGTTCGATGAAAATTTCGCGTTGCAGTTTTGGCTTTAAATGTATTTATCCATGTTTTATTCTTCAAATTTAACTCCGCGCTTCTAACAGATAAACAAAAAAACTACCCAGATTTTCAAAATACGCGACCGCACCGCACCTATCCGGCTTCATTAAAACCCCCGCAGTTAACAACATCACGTGGACTCTTCATCGAACTACCTTCCACTACATTATGTCGAGGAAGAAGAGAAAAAAAGAATGATAAAGGAGTCTTACTCCGAAATATATTTCTTTAAAAAAAAAAACCCGTTTATTTTATAAAAAAATTCGTGTTGCAGTTTTGGCTTCAAATGTATTTATACATGTTTTGTTGTTTATATTTTATATTATGAATACGAAACCATTTCGAATCAAATATTATTTACTTTTACGTCTGTAATCGTAAGACACGTTTTAAATGAATACACATGTTGACATACTTTCGAAAATATATAACGTAATCTTCGCGAAAAGCAAAATAGCGACTATTTCAGCATACGGTCTGCCTTAAATAAGTGTCCAGACATCTTTGTACGGGCATTTAAGATTTAGCTAGACGTTTCAACATTTAGTATGTTATTGCTATGCACTTTATGAGAATATTCACCAATTTTTATGATTGCAGATTTAGATAAAAAGATACCCCAGGAATTGGATTACACCATACCAAAGACTGATTGTCACAGCTGGCGAATTTGTAAAATGCAATCCTGACGTGGTGGTACTTTAGAAGAAGGAATGAAATTTCGTTTTAAACGTAGATAAAATAGCGCAACAACGTAAGAAATTCTTCTTGTATACTTGTCATATGCTATTTGACTAAGATGGACACAGGAATACAATTCTTTACTCTCTCTCTCTCTCCCTCTCTCTCTCTCTCTCTCTCTCTCTATATATATATATATATATATATATATATATATATATATATATATATATATATATAGTCCAGACCTTGATCTATGTGCCTTCTTATTATACCTATGAGATTATTGCGGAGATCAAAGAGGATGCGACGAGAAAACATCCGCGGGGCCTCCCAAAAGTTGTTTGAACGGTAAAAATAAGTGTATTGCAGCCGGAAGAGATTACTTAGAGAAGGACTTCAGTTTCTATCAATAAAACTGCAAATACGCCAAACGTCTGGGGACGTATTGAAAGTATTATGTGTTCCCATTTCAGACATTGTTTACAGTTAATTACAATCGTTATATCAACTAGATTTTTACATTTTCTGATTTACTAATAGTTTACGAAACCACGTTAAACATCATATTGCCCCTACACACTTTTTAATCACATATGGTTTAAGCAAATTAAACTGAAGATCAATAGAAAATGTTTGACAATTTAATAAAGATTATAGTGTAAAAGCAGTAAGTAAAATGGATTGTATACTTGTAAAAACTAAACAAAATATACAGATCCTTTTTTCGGCATGAACTAAAATAGTAGTAAAAACAACGGTTTGATATAAGGAAAAACTAGAAAAAGAAAATAGAATTAAAGAAGAACGAGATAAAAAAATGGAGAGCATAGCACCCATCCTATATCGAAACGACTCATGAACGAAAAAAATAATAATAAAATACAATTCTGACGGTTTTATAATGCCTGAGTATTTCTCTTCTCTTTTTATATTCACATTATATCAAGGAGCTGAACGAGGAATATTATTAGTTCAGACATTAATTCAATTTAGAGAACAAATATAATTCTAAATAATGTTTCAGAAGGTGTAGAAATCAAAACAAATATTACCGAATAGAAAAAAGTTAACGATCTTAAAACAAAACCGATGTATGAATTATTATGTAAACGCATTAGATGTCCTAGGTTTACATACATTTGTTGTATATATTGGTATCCATCAATATATTATGTGAAAAGTAATCACACGAAAAAAGACAACACATATATTTTTTTTTTACTTTCTAACAACAATTTTATTTTTTAGTCCGTTTGTCTGTCTGGACTTTTTTCAATAACTACGCCTTGGAATTTTTTGAAATTTTGCACAAACATTAAACATGATATGAGTAAAAAAAAGTAACACAACGGATTTTCCGGGAAAAATCCGGTTGTTCCCCTAAGGGTGGCTTTTGGGTAATAATGGCTAAAATTGGCACTTTTGTGCGTATCTAAAAAAAATGATGACTTGAATTTTTGTAAAACTTCTGAAAAGTTGTAAGTAACAAGGTTTTACATAATTTTTTTGTCTCTCCTCCGAGATAATTATTGGGTGTGCCTCAGGGGCTCATTTAAGACCAACAAAATCACTCCATTTTTGGGACTATTTTACCATATTTATCCAAAATTTTCAGCGTATTTCTATTTAGTAGTTTTGCATTGTGCTGAACTGAAATTTAAATATGTTAAGGCCTTAGGAACTTATAGGGAAGAATGGGGCGGGTAATTATGGACTTAGTCATTCCTTTTTTTTTTTGCATTGTGCAGAACTCTAATTTACATGTGTTAAGGTCTAAAACTGCACCGTTTGTTCATTTTCACATGATTTTATGTTCTCTGGGGACTTTAGAGGCTAAATTGAGTGGGGCAAATGCTGAACTTAGTCATGTTTTATGCCTCATGTACTGTGCACTCACAAGGGATCATGCATGCTTCATCTGGTACTGCTTATCTGTCAAGATTCAACTAAATGTGTGAGTTGAATCAAGCACCTCCTATGTAAATAATTACAGAGTCAATAGAGACTAGTGAATCTCTTCTCTGATGGAATTCTCGTAGAAAAGGGAACAGATCAACTCCCTACATTCCGAAATTAAGTCTATATTATGTCAATGCGAGCAAGTTTCTCCTGTACAGAACCTTTCAGGATTTGATTGCAGAATATTTTCCGACGACTTTTCAATTATTGAAATGGTTTTCGTTTACTAGATACTGTAAAACTGCAGGATATGGGTATGTATTCCAGGCATATATAAACATGCATTATGTCTGCGTATGCCTTTATGAAAAATAAATTTCTGTTGGTGATTTGCAGATAGAATCCCGGGGTATATATTAATCGAAAGAAGTAATTTATAAAGAAAAGCCGGCATTGTAGGAGGTTTGCATTGGAAATGAGAAACTTAATAGAAAAGGCTGCAATGCTTTTTGTCAGAAAAAGGCTAACGCACAAGCATGACCTGCATTAACTCTCCTGTGTTATGTGAAATTGGGATTCCCTGTGTGAAGGCGTTGCCGTACTTGAAAACGCTTTTAGCGCATGCGTATTTGATAATATACGAGCGAATTATCTGCGATGGGAAATCAAGAACGAGAGCTACAAATGTAATGTTTCATATAGAACAGCAGCTTTATATATATATATATATATATATATATATATATATATATATATATATATATATATATATAATACTATTGATATGGTTTCATAATAGCCCTTCTGGATTTATTAGATAGAGCAAAGTAAAATGAAAATATTATATAATAGTCTAGTGGCACGAACGCTATACTTTAAATATATACATATATTTTCTATCTGTAATCGTTTTTTCAACCTACGCCCACTCGTCTCAACTTGATTAAAAACGAATAAACGGAATTTTTTATTCAAACTTTTTAGGAGAGAATGTGTACGAATAAGGTTAAACTCTATGAAACATCATGACTAAATTAATTGAATAATTAAATGAACCAGCGTAGAGCTTTCTCTCTGATAAGCCCTTCATTCCTGTACTAGGACTTTGAAACTAACCAAAATTTAATAAAAAAAAAAAGTATTTATAAACTAGCAGGCAGACCGACGTTGCTCGGTCGTAAAATTTGCTTCAATATAAGAATTTAATTAATTCAGATTAAGGATATATTAATGCATAGACAATATTATATCGATTATTATATTGGCCCTAACATATGGTTGTATATATATATATATATATATATATATATATATATATATATATATGTATATATATATATATATATACAGTACTGTTCAAAGCTAAGAGACAACATTTAAAATCTAATAATTGCAAGGAATCTATGAAAAGCTGAAATTTTGACAACTGGTAGTCTAACGACTACCAGTTGTCAAAATTTCAGCTTTTCACAGATTGACTCATTGCAATGTCGGAAATGTCGGGAGACGATATTAATTATTTCATTATTCAAGTCATTTAAAAATATCTCGACGATGGAGAAAGTTTAACTGAATTGGGTCATATTTCTATTTATAAAAACTCGATGCTGGTCGTTTAATTTTTATTTTTTATTTATTTTTATTTTTATTTTCTGAATTATATTTTTTCGTTTAAATTTAACGAACACTTTTATAAATATAAAATCAGATATGGCCTCCTTAACATCCTGGATTAGACTTCATTTTAAAATTATTTTATGCATGTATATATTAGTTATATCAAATCAATTTTTTATTTATTAATATATATCTTTATAAGTATATATAACGATTATAAACAGAAATTTGATTTTTGTCGTTAAATTTAATTCCACAAGAATATAACTCCTGCTTTACCCCAGTCATGGTAAACTATATTTTTCTCCTCTAAAATTTAGAATGGTATTGTACCTTTGCAATTTGTACATTTTTTCCTAATGATATATAATATGACACTTAGCTACACAGACATATATATATATATATATATATATATATATATATATATATATATATATATAATGTATGACACTTTTTTTTATTTTGCTGGACATATATGTTTGTTTGTCCATTTGTGCAAACAAAACCTTAAGAAACGATGTACTAGAAAATGTAAGAATGATCATAATCAAACACACAAAGAAATGCATGAGTTGTGGAAAATATACAAGTACCAAACAGAGAGTGGAATAATTATTATGATTAAAAGGGAACTTGGCTGTAAAAATGTAAGGCGTAAACGTATATTGGAAAGAAATTATGACAGGACAATTTCAAAAGTAGAAGAAAAGAACGGATGAATCACAACAAAATGGAGCGGGAGGAAGAAAGAAAAGTAATTGGGTAAATAAAATTAAAAGTTTATATATATATATATATATACAAGGATGGAATACTGTTGCCATATCTGGAGAGGAGCTGCTAAAAAAAGCCTATCCTGCCTTGACAGAGTACAAAATAGACTTCCTGGCTTAGTGGGGGATGTCCTTTTCTCTACCTTGCAACCTCGCTCCCACAGAAGAGACGTTGCGAGCCTATCCCTGTTTTATCGTTATTTCCATGGAAGGTGCTCGTCTGAACTCCAATCTCTGGTCCCCCCTCGCCAATCTTTCACGAAAAACACCCGTCTAGCTGAATACACTGTGAAAATTTTCCCCCACTCTATATCTGTGCCTAAATCAAAACGCGGATTCCATGAACAAAGCTTCTTTCTTAGAACTGCACGCCTGTGGAACTCTGTTTCGTCTGCCTGCTTCTCACCTTACTACAACTTGGATATCTTCAAGTCCAACGTTAACAAATTCCTAATGAACCGCCCCCTTAAGTAAACACTTCATCAAATCTCAACACTAACGTAATGTACTTGCAATAACCCTTATCCCTGAGTGGCTTCCGGGCCTTGATAAGTGGTGGTCACTGTGTAAATATATATATATATATATATATATATATATATATATATATATATATATCGTATTAATCAGCAAGTCAGTTTTGGTTATCTTTTTTAATATCAATCTTCTTTTTAGAATTTGATACCGAAATTTTATAAGCATGTACAAGTTCTGACATAGATCAAACACATTACGAGCATATTAAGCTCAATCGGTAAACTCCAACAGTGAACATTTCTCGCAAATTAAGGGTCGAAAAAGAAGAAAAACGTGAAATAGGAAGTTCGCGGTACTATGTAATTTCAAATTTAGTAAAAACCGAACGAGTGAAAAAAACAACGCATAGGAAAACACTATGTATTACAGCAGGTCGAGAAAGATTGGGGGGGGAACATAACTGAGATTGGCAATAAGTTAAAAAAAAAAGGTTTCCTACAAATAGAAAAAGAAACAAAAACAATAGCTGAAATATAACAGTGAGAGACAGGAGAACGATATAAACAGTAAATATTAGACGACTTAGCAGAACACTATGTAGAATAATTGGTCCAGATGCCATGTAAATAAGAGTAACGTTGTTCTATAATTATTTGGAAAAGATATGACGTCGTACAACTCAAAGACAAAGTGTTAGCAGAAAAGATGGAATATCAACTTATAAACATGCATAGCGTAGTCGTGTAAAATATAGGCAGAGAAAATATTTATTCAACTCCTCTTTAATATGTGTGAAACGTAATTACGTAGTAAAATAATAATGAGGTTTTTTTTTCGTTATAATTATAAGGAACTAAGACGTCCCGTTCATTAGCGTGTCCGATATGATGTCAGAAAGTCACAAAATCATTGATAAATGATATTTGTATAAATCACACAAGGTTTTATAAAAAGCACACACAAATGCGAGGATCAAGATAGATATGATTCGTGCAGGACTATCCTGCGTTTTTCGAGGCGAGAAAAACAAAATCGAAGAGGTTAAAAATGTAACATATTACAAATGGAGTTCTCATTATTGGTAACTTTATTTTTCTCGCTTTCTTCCCCTCGGACTATTCTTTCACTGAACATATTTCTTTCCCATGCAGCGTATCCGTCTATATTGTTTTAATATACTGAAAATAATGATAGGAAGGAAGGAAATGTTGAACGTTAAATCAGTAAAGTTCTTGCGATTTTTCACGAAACGATTCTACTAGGACATGTTATTTATATTATATGTGTTATTATATATATATATATTATATATATATATATATATATATATATATATATATATATCATCGCTCACAATGGACAAGCTAAAATGACACATTCAAGATAAGAGAAAATAAAGTGAGTGAAAGACAACAACTGATTAGCGAAGGGGAGAAAGATAACATACAGAAGGAATAGGGAGAGTGGGTGGCGATTATTTTGAATGATGGAATGCATGTATATTTTCTTGTTAGAAGATGGAAATGATTGTGGGGGGTTCTTTGGGTCAGGCGTGTATAAAGAAAACATATGCTAAGATTTCATACTCAAAGCGACGCAGTTTTGTTTAAAAACGACAGACTCAATAAATAAATAAATCTCATCAAAATTATGTTACACGCGCAATTTAACTTTCTCTATGCACGGCCAAAAAGAAAAACCAAGCTGTTGTTTTTTTAAACGAATTAAAATCTACATTCTGCCTAATACAACTGAATAAATATATGTATATATCATTCAACCACGGTAGTGGTTTAATATATGCTACAGTCCGAAATTGAATGAATCGAGACACATTCAAACCCCCACCACTAATTCCGTTTCAAACAGGTTATATAGTTGGATAGAACACCTCATTGGTTACATTTTGAAAAAAAATTCGAAAATTGGTTCAGTAGAAAAAAGTTACAACAAAATATGTGGGTTCACAAACAGGAGAGTAAGTACATACATAAGTGACTAACACTTTTTTTTATTTTGCATTACTTTTTTTGTATATAAATATTTTTACTGCGATTTTGCCAATATGACATGATAGCGTAACGGTTAGAGTACCGGGGGTTGGTGGAAATATTTTAGGTTCAATCCCGTGTATCGGTCTTTTTTATAATTAAAAAACCGAACTTTTTTTCATAACTAATTTTTTCTTAACTCTCCTTATGATTTTATAGCAGAAAATGGTGAATTTATTGATTAAAAATATTAGTGAATTCTATGATATACATATTCTTTGAATGAACTCAAATTTTTCGTTACCACATTTGATGAAAATGTAGTCATTTCATAACAACTACAGTGATTCGAAATAAAATTGAAAATGTTATATGTTACCGTAACGGGTATAGAGCCGGGATTAGTGCAAAGATTTTAGGTTCAATCCCGTGTAATGTTTTTTTTTAATTAAAAACCGATGAAAATCGAACTATTAATATGCTAATAATTCGCCGGTTCCAAGTTATTATTATAACTACTACTCTTAGAGTTGCTGCTGCTGCTGTGAGATCGTGTCTTGTCAATATTATCATCAGCAGCAATGAACCTGCTTGCCTAGTTTCGGAAGTAAATAAATCGAATAATACATGTGAACTTAAAAGACTAAAAAGAAGAAAATACTAGTGAGAGGGGCAGAGACAATCAGAAGAAGCCAGAAAAAAATGGATAAAATAAAAGGTTTAGTTTTTATTTTATTTTAGTAGAAGAAATTAAAGAAAAAACAACACAACTTTATTTAAACTGACTCGGAAATACTGAAAATAGTTTAAAGATTTTTAAAGGTAACTTAAAAAAAAGGATAAAAGCAGACGTCACTTTAAATGTCGATGACAATGGAACTTGGATAAAATAAAAGGTTTAGTTTTTATTTTATTTTATTAGAAGAAACGAAAGAAAAAACAACACAACTTTGTTTAAACTTACTAGGAAATACTGAAAATATACCAGCACTGCGATGTCATCAGCATCAGCCTGGGCATAAATATTCCTATTTTTAAACTCCTTTAAAAGAGGATTCAGCATACAGTTCCATAGTAAAGGTGATGAAATCCCACTTTGGGGGTTTCATTTAACTACTTCCCTTTTAACAGTTGCCCTCAGTAGTTCTACTTGAACTGTTCTGTGCCTCACCATATACTCAATCCATCGGATGAGTACTGGTGGCACATTGAGTTCTCGTAGCGACTTGAACATACTACTGAAGTGTATGTTGTCAAAAGCTCCAACGATATCTAAAAAGACACCGACTACCATCTTTTTTTTTGTTAGTTTACGCTCTATACAGATCACGAATTCATGAACCGCAGTCTCGGTAGAGACCCTGGCTCGAAAATACTGTGATTGAATGATACATATTGTATAAATGTGTGTTTGAGGGCTATTTTTTTTTTGACAATCATTAATAAATATTATAAATTTATATATTAATACAATAGCAATGCCTGGAAAAATCATGGAGTATATGGAAAAATGCGCGCATGAAAAGTAATATTCTAAAGATTTTATTAAACCTGGAAAAGTAGAGAACAAGATATTCTAGTAAAGTAAAAAATAAGAATTTTTTAGACTTAAAATATTGCAGCTAAAAATAAAATTTGAATATTGATAAAATGAATTAAATGATCCTAATTATGATATAATAAAATTATTAATTTTTATGTAAATTATAAAATTATTAATTCCATCTACGAACTAACTAACTAATTAATTAATTTTATTCCAACAATTTTCACTACATAAATATATGCAAATAATAGGGGCGGAATAAGTTCAATCCAGTGACTGACACCCTTTCTAACTCAACAATAAACAACAACATATGCAAATAATAAATAAAATATTTATCAATATTCAAATTTTATTTTTAGCTGCAATATTTTTAAAAAAAAATTCTTATTTTTTACTTTAAGAATATCTTGTACTTTACTTTTCCAGGTTGAATTTCTTGTCCTTTACTTTTCCAGGTTTAATAAAATCTTAGGAATATTACTTTTCATGCGCGCATTTTTCCATATAATAAAATATATGTATGTACTTATTGATTTGTAAATCGCCACTTATTCTCATCTTCTCTTACCAACAGCGTCTATATTTCATTCCTCGCATAGTTCCACAACTATTTGGAAAAGACATGACGTCGTACAACTCAAAGAAAAGGTGTTAGAAGAAAAGTGACACCCTTCTAAATCTCTACTACATACTTAAATTAAAATCTATTAAAATCCATTATTCTTGGCAACTTTTTTTCCCAGAAAGATTTTAAAAAAACTGTAAAGCAGAATAATATAAAACGTTTTCTATCATATTTAATAGAATTTTACATTTTCAAAAAATAATGCACCATTCACCGTCATTCACCGTAATAATCGGAGTTTTACTGTATTTCTAATTATCAATTCTCGACTAAAATAAGTAATAAGTAATGGAAGTATTTTAGTATATACGTAAAACATGAATTTGGAGATATTTAGCAAATTATCGGTTAAACAGTTAGCATTCACTCATAATTAAATGGACTAAATATTGTTCTGATCGCTTTTTTCTTTACTTTTCCAAAACGCAATAATGCATTGCAAATGTGAAGACAAAAACATATTTTCATTTTTAAACAACAAAAACTAAAGAGCATGAATATATAGTTTAATACATAAAGAAAAAACGTTAAACATGAAACTTGGATTCAAATCGTTCTCCATTAAATAACTCGAAAAGAGATAATATATCGTAACGCAAAACTATCAAACAAATCTAAATTAAATGTGCACGAATGAACATAGACGATATTTCTTAAACAAGAAAAACACTTTTGCTTAAAATACGAAAAAATAAGAAAACAGAGAGAAGGCAGGAGAGCAACAGCGAAATCAACAAGGAAATAAAAAGAGAGAAATAAGAAAAGTGTAAGAAAGATAGACAAAAAATGCAGATATATCCAATATATATATATATATATATATATATATATATATATATATATATATGTCTTATTACAATGCTCGATATGAGAGAGAAGAAGTTAGAGTGACAGATGAAAATAGGGAATTATTAAACAAAAAAGACGAACTATGGTGGGAAAAACTGAAGACAAAAACAAATAAGCACAGAAATATAGATGGAATGATGAAAGTCGTGAAAAGTGATATTATTTTAAAGACGGCACGCATGTGCAGAAATAAAACCATTCAATATAAAACAGGAAGAGTGAAAGTCGGTAATTGATTGCACAAACTAGTAATAGAACTTAATAGTGATTAAAAAACATTAAACAATAGGGAAAATCAATATCGCGAAATAAATTATAACTATATTAATAATATTTTTAATTCCACAAGAAGGTCAGAATTCAGTTTGTATATGTGTCCAACGAAAATAAGCAGCAGTTTGTATGATCATTTCCGTGGTCTGTGCTAAAATATCCTTCTGGGCAGATTCTTTTTACAATATTGTCAAACTCAAGAGTGCTTATTTATTTTGTATGGACTTAATTTTCCATACAGAAAAAGAACCTCGTATATAAATCTTCCTCCGTGGGGTGACATGTAGATAGGCGTGTAAGAAAAAATACAAGATACCCTTCTAACCTTTAAATAATCAAATTCAATGTTAAATGTATCTGGTTACGTATACAATATTGAAATAATTGTTAAATAGGAGTCACCAGAAAGCAAATTATTCCCCGGATTTAAACACGCACACACACACACACACACACACACACACACACACACACACACACACACACACACACACGCACACACACACTTATATATATATATACATATATATATATATATATATATATATATATATATATATATATTATATTTATATTTAAAGTGATTGTTGTGTAGTTCCAACGAGAGGAAAAATGTATATTTAAAAGAGTGTAGCAATCAACAGTTGTGGTTTTTTTTAGCCCTTTATAATATTTTTATTTTAAAATATTTTTATAACGTGTTTCAAGCTTTGGTTCGATTTCTTCAGATATTTTCGTGAAAAGTTTTTTTTTTATGGGAGTTTGAAATGTTATTTTTACATCTGCTGATACTAAATGTGTTTTTCAGAGTGATGTGGTGTCAGACATTCTGTCTCCAACAGTAGGTGATGGTAGTGTCCAGCCAGAGTTAAGTTCAAAGAGGGGGATTTTGGTCCATTTGGTGAAGGTTTTTATGCTTTTTTATGACTTTCTTTCCCCATGTGTAGCACACACACACACACAATCACACACGCGAACATATACATGCATGTACATATACACATGAACACGCATACGAACGCAGGCATATACACATACATATATACGCACATACATACACACGCACGTACATAGAAATATATGTAGGAGCATACATATATACATACCCACCTACACACTCACACACGTACTCAAACACATCCACCCACTTACATATCACGCACATATTGGTTTAATGCCCCCCAATCAAAACAGGCATGCATACATGTACTTAATCATTCAAACATAAGTACACGCACACACACAAGTAAGATGGAGAATAAGTAGGAGAAGATACATATACACACACGCACACACGCACACACACATATACATGCACACACACACATATATATATATATATAAATGTACGCACATACACACTCACATACATCCGCAAACTATACAGGCACCCACACATACATATACACATGCATATATATATAGAGAGACATATGCAGGAGCTCACGCATACGCATACATCCATATACGCACATACACACAGGCATACATTTACCCACCCATATATATATATATATATATATATATATATATATATATATATATATATATATATATATATATATATGATGAAAATAATGAAAATAGTATTCCGACAAAATAGAGAAATAAAAAGGAACAAACCGGATTATATGTTCATCAACGTTTCGTCTTTATTTATACCCACTACACATATCACACAGATATTGGTTTAATTCCCCCCCCTCAATCAAAACACGCACGCATACATGTACTTAATCATTCAAACATAAGTACAGGCACACACACAAGTAAGATGGAGAATACGTAGGAGAAAATACCTATACATACATACAGAGATACGGATAGGTAGGAGAAGATACATATACACACACACGCACACGCTCACACACACATATACATAAACACACATATATATATATACATACATGTACAATCAAAACATAGTATTATGTGTTCATCAACGTTTCGTCTTTATTTATACCCAGCTACACATATCACACACATATTGGTTTAATTTCCCCCTCCAATCAAAACATTTATTTTATTTCATCCAGAGGAGGTTTCGAAATAAAGACGACACGTTGATGAACACATAATACGGTTTGTTCCTTTTTATTTCTCTCTCTCTCTTTCTCTCTCTCTCTCTCTCTCTCTCTCTCTCTCTCTCTATATATATATATATATATATATATATATATATACACATATACAGATGCGTATACATTCACCCACCCATATATATATAGATGGAAACACGTGCCCACAATCACACACACACACACATACATAGTCATACACGTTTACCTTACATATATATTGGTTGAAGTTTTCTTTCTTTCCTAATCCAAGCATATATGCATACATGTATTCAGTGGCCCCAACGTAAGTGCAAGTACACACACACACACAAGATGGAGGATAGATAACAGATGATATACACACACACACACACACACGTATACACAATCATGCACATATACGCGTACATACACATATACACATATATATACACAAATGTGTAATTTCTAATTGTTGGTTTAGTTTAGGGAAATGGTATTATACTGGATATGGATATGCGCACCCGTGAAAGTGTGAGCGTGCTTTATTGTGCTTATTTTGTTTCGTGTGTGAGGGTGCACATTTACCCTAGTATTTATGCGTGCAAGTGCATTTTGTGTTTTGCCTATTTATGTGTATAATTATTGAGAGATGTTTAAGGCGGGGTTGAACTTTGCTATGAAGTTTTTTTTTTCTTGTGTTAGTAAGTAGAAGTGGTTGTCAGTTTGGAAGATGGCCATTTTCTCGAATATATATATATATGTATTTATATATATATACACTAGATAAAAGTTATTGAAGAGATAACTAATGAATTTTAATGCTAAGAGTGTTCAATAAAAGAAGTTTTCGCAAGAGGAATAAATAAGCCAAGAAAACGGATTAATAAGTATTTGTTTACATCAGATTTGACGGCGACCATATTTTATTTCGTTTGAAAGGTGCTTCGTAGTATGTGTAGCCAAAGATAGGACACTTTAAGAAAGACACTTGTTTATGGAAGTTGCGCTGGATTTTTCATGCGTAGAGAAAAGAGGAGGGTTCCCTGCTGTGCTCGTAATCAGATTGACTTTTAACGTGGTGGCATTCTTATTATAGTTGTTCTTTAATTAGCACTGAACGAGATTCGAAAGTTAGTAATTTATCTTTCATTACTTTCTGGTATTGTTCCTTTTTATATATATGTTTCTCATATATTAAGACAAGTACCAGAACAAAGAGATACCGCGATAAAGAGAGGATGAGAGACAGAGAGAGAATTGTATAGAACATGTTACTTATAATGTTTTAAAATCTTCCTTTTTCTTAACCATACGCCTGAGTTACAGCGTCAAGCACTTCCAGTCCTTAAAGAAAGGCGGCTGATAATATTTTTTTTTAAATCGTATAATGTCAAAAATGAAAATAAACCCATTTAAAAATTTAAAAAAATAGGAGAAAATACACGGATTTATTTCTACTTCTTTAAAAAAAAAACAACTTTCCAATTGATAATATACTTTTCTATGTGAGTCTAACTCAATGTGCCTTCCTTTTGATCTTAATATTTTTATTAAGAGTTGTCTTTCCTTCGCGTTCGAATACTCGTACGAACTTGCAGGTGCTCGTCGTTTCTGTTGCTGCTACTGCTGACTTCCTTGCAGGCAACTGAAGAACACGCCGATTTGAAAGAGTGGCGGTACTCGCTGCCGCGCTGTAGAATATCGTTTGGCAGCTGCCGCTGCTACTACTTTTCCTTCTGTCTTTCCATGTTATAAAATGACGTCATAGACCAAGCGCATCTCTTACTAGTTTTTCTGTAATTTTTCTTTTTTTTTCTTTATTATTTTCATCTGTAAATCTACACTTTGCCCATCTTCGTTCTTAAACTATATTTATAAATAACTTTTTAATTAATATACTTATACCTGACCTTGCTGAGTGTATTTCCTTGCTTATCTGTCTGTCCCACAATTTTTACCTCTCAACCCTTTCACATGAAACTATTTAATTCAATTTAAGTTAAACGTTCATACTTTTATATTTTTTCCATAAGGATCGACATTAATAGGATTTTTAACAGGACGGGTTAAAAAAAAAACTCGTTTATATTCGACTTGAAAATGATCATGTTATTGTAAGCTGGAAAGTTGCTCCGCGATATAGTATTCTACAGACGTGTAGTACGCAAACGTTGAATACCAGAAGAAAAGTTATACGAATACTTCGATTTTATGATAGGTCATGCTTGAGGTAAGGAATTGTTCCCATATGAGAACATCTCGAGTTATACATGAAATATTAGTACTTAAAAATTGTTCGGGGATGTGTCATTTTACTATTCTTTATATGTAACGCAGGATTGTTGAGATTGTGTTTATTACAATTTGATTCAACATGTAAACCTTTGTACTCTAGGATCTTCTTTCAACATCTTTAATAAAAGAATAAGTTTGAAAGTAACAGAAAGTAATCGAGTACATCAAAATAAATGTGCAACAACTGAAATACTGCCTACAAGATCACAAATATTTTTATTAGTGCTTATCAATGTTTGAAAGCTACTCGAGGATAAGGGTGTTGAGTTTCATAAGGTCGGTGGGACAACATTATAATGTAAGAGGAAATTGGTTAGAAATAGATTTTACAAAGTACAGCACAATATAATCTTGTTTACGTTGGACTTGGCAACGAATATATTATAGTTAGCTGGAAGGCAGCCGCGCGGTATACAGTTCACAAATAGTTAATAAAACATGTTAAAAAACACTTTGAAAAAGAGTTAAAAACATATTTAATCTGAAAAGGAAACACTTAATAAGTGGATAGTCCGTAATCGGCGGAGTTTCGAAAAAATACAATCCTTCTCATCAGAGGGTAGGAATTAGCAAAATGCGGGATCGGATTTTGCATACAAAAGTATTTGATGAAACTGCAAGTAAGTGAAAGATTTTATTTGATAACAAAAAGTGAAGCAGAGGGAATATGGTGATGAAAAAGGTGATTTAACGTGAATGGATAATCTGGTGAAAGGTAAAGTGTCCAATGACGGTAAAATCCCCCCCCAAAAAAAAATGGAAATCCAAGAAAGTTAATTAAATTTCCATTCGCACAAGTAAACTCCAAGGAAATCGCGTAATTGGAAGATGGTCCAAAATAACCCAAAAGGCCGAAATCCATGGAATAATTCACAAATATATACAAGGAAAGGGGGAAACATTCCAATAATATTAATAAAAGAAAAATAAGATATGCGTTTAACACAGCTGTCGAAATTAAGAAAATCGATGAGGAAGAAAAGGAACATTTTTTTATTTTATTATATATATATATATATATATATATATATATATAATATTACAATATGCATATACTTGCATATATTTGTGTATATACGCACATGTATATATTTATATATTTTTTCCTTGTTGTTTAAACAGAAAAAAAATATCAAGTGTCTTATCAAATTGAACGCAACGCTAAAATAAGTACTGTTCATTAGAAGTGTACTGTGTCTAATAATCAAATAAACAAAATATTTGTTAAATAAATTTCATTATACTTATGTACTTGCCTCTTCATAAATAGCTTAATCTTAAATGAGAATAGCTGATGCTAATCAGGAAATACAATACAAACTAAACAGAATAAGACAAGTAAAACATATAATTATCACAGATTACGTTTTTAATTGTAGCTTTAATTCCGTGCGATACTGACAAATCTTTTTATAAGGAATTACATCGTACTTAATCCCTCAAATTCTTTCGTATCTTTTTATAAGACTAGATAATTCGTTACAAATTATGGCCTGTTTAAGGTGCGTCTTGTCGAAGTCGGAAAATATTATGTCAAACTCAGAAATCAATACGGACAGAGCCTTTTATCACATAAATAGACGTGGGCTGCTCTCGTTTCCTCAGACACAACTTGGTAGAAATCTTAAACGACTCAAAATTGTACTCCTTATGTCAACTGTACTTAAGATTGAACCTCTAGAAAATTCTGATTTATGAATTATTATAACTCAGCCCTGTACATGTTCCGTAGCGAGTTCTTTCTAAATGCCGCACGGATTCTACGTTGTAAAAAAAAAAAAAAAACTAAAAAAAAGTAAAAGCGTTTCGCCAAAATGCATCTACATCGCGGAAACGTAATAAATAACATCTAAGACGAGAACAGTGTTACGGAAAAAGTAAATAATACTTACCTGAAATGTGTTGAAATTATTCAAATAAAATCTGTTCACAAACTCTATTGGCAACAGAACAATGCTTACTTTATATCCAAGTATTGCATCTATTACAAGAAGGCTTATTTTATTTAAGAAAACACTAGAAATGAATGCTATAATTACTTACCATAATGATAAAAAAGTAATAAATGTATTATTAATATAAATCATTAAGTTCTGTACGTCATAGGAAAGAAACAAACATCCACCCCTGAAAATATTTAAAATTCAATTTTTCAAATCTAGACAAAGTACATGCTATTGTTTGAAAAAAAAACAGATGGTTTATATTTACATGAGGACATTCATGTAAAACATTAAATAAAACAAGCTTACGTGAAAAGGGTTCTTAGCATCGAACTATTAAATAGAATATTACATAATACTTCTACTCAAGAATGAAGGAGTACTCGATGATACGCGTTAAAAAAAATTACGCAGATTGTGAGGTAACAGTGTAGGTATTGGTTACGATAGTTGAAACTTGGCAGATGTTTTTTATGTAAGGAGATGGTTCGCCGAAAATATAAGATTGAAAATAAAACAACCATGTTGTAACCTAATTATGTTACATAAACGAGTATATTTTTAAAATAATCCTGTTCGTGCAATTTCAGTTCATATTAAGGTATTTATATATTGATTTGCTAACTGTAATCCTCATCTTCATCGTGGCTGCTGTTTCACTACGAAGTTGGCATGCGCACGAAAAAAATGATTAGTTTGCATTTCCATTCGCCGATATAGGACAATACGAGTTATTCGACCAATTTAAAGATGCTACTCTTTATAGACCCTCCATCGTGTATGATAACCTTTCCTTGTTTATTACAATGTTATGTTACAAATAGTGTCAGTTGAATGTAAAAACACAGACAGAGACACACACATACATCTACTTATTTTATCAATAAACACCCAAATCACATTCTAAGATCATTTGTAGATATTTATGCTGACGACACTACCATCTATGGCAACACTTCAAAGGCCGTAAATGACCAGCTTCTCTCTGATTCACTCTCCTCTGATCTTGACATGGAACATGTACATCAAATCCGTTGCCAAGGCTGCTAGGAAAACGGTGGGATCGTTCTACTCTTCCAGCAAATATCTCACTGCTGATACAATTCTCCACATGTATAACAACCAAGTGTGTCCAAGGATTGAGTACTATTCACAAATCTGGGGAATTTATCTTGCCTTGACAGATTTCAAAATAAACTTCGTAGCCTAGTTGGAGATTCCCTTATCTCTTCCCTGGAACGCCTTTCCCACAGAAGAGACGTCGCGGGCCTGTCTCTGCTTTATCGTTATTTTCATGGCAAGTGCTCATCTGAGCTCCAATCTATGCCCCCCTGGCCTTACTTTCACGAGAAAACTCGTCTACTTGAAACCACTATAAGTAATTTCTCTCACTCTTTATCTCTTCCTAAACCTAAACGTAGATTCCATGAACAAAGCTTCTTTCTTAGAACTACACGCCTGTGGAACTCTGTTCCATTTATCTGCTTTCCAGCTGACTACAATATGGTTGTCTTGAAGTCCAACGTGAACAATTCTTGATGAACGCTCCCCTTAAGTAATCCAATTTATCAAATTTCTAGTGCTATCGAGGAATGGCATGTCTCCCTTGACCATTGTACACTCATTTTCCCTTATCCTCGAGTGTCCACCGGGCCTTGATAAGTGGTGACTCCTTTGTAAAAAAAGAGCAACATATCTTCTATGGTATAGATATCGCAGATAAGAAACGTATACATCCGTCACTGCATTTCGAAACACGTCTGTTTTGCATTCTGTCAATGGATACTCTGACCAGAAGCTTAATAGTTGTGGAAATAGTACTTAATATATTAAACGTTTGTTGAAAAAACTATGCTTAGTCCATATAAAAGAATGAATTCAGACAGCTTAACTAATAAACTCATTCTAATATAATATTTTCTTTAATTTTCTTCTATTGTCTAACCAATACCGTATTTTGCCATAGGTTTGGAGAATAATTTTTAACTGTACATTTAAAGAAAAAAATCTTACACTGTAATGCACTGCAACATAAATGAACATACACTTAAAGTTTTCGAAGTATTTTAAAATAAGAAACATATAATGCATAAAGAAACTGTAAAATATGAATAGAAATTTTAATTTAATTATACGACAAAACGAGAAGTAATAGCATTATTGATACTGCTACTAATAATATCAGTAGTGTTATATTCCAGCATATATTCTAATATTTTAATATTCTAATATTGTAATGTATATTTTAATATATATGATTAAATTTAAAGTAAATTATTTGATTATTTAAGTATTTGTAATGGATAATTAAAGAACGTAATTAACAGTCACACGCAAGGTAATTAATGCCCACAGATGCTCAGATGTTCGCTGTAAAGTTCATTAATATTTAATGATTGTCTCTTTTATCAACGTGTAGATGAAAACATAGCGACACTCTAACAATTTACGATTTCATTACGCTTCATAATATGTACATACATTTTTAATTATCTGCTAATTATGTTTTATTGCAGTTTAAGTAAAAACAATTGTACATGTTTTTTTTTAATTAAAAGTTGTGGTAATTTTGATGGGCTGGCATTGAACTGGATGATGCGAATTAACAGAAAAAAATAGTAAAGCATCGCGTTCACTTATAACATAAACAATTTAACTCTCTAAATTTCTTGCAGTGCATCCAAATGGTGCGTTTCTGTTGCATTTGAATCATAACTATCATGAAAACGTATCAGTTACAGTTTTCCGGTGCCGTGTTCCGATTTTTTTGAACGTCGATACAGTGACATTATTCACGTTAATAGTTATTGACTTTAAATTACTGATGGGCTTATAATGTTATTTAGTTATATGTAGTAGTGTTAAAAAACATAGTCTAGGTACAAGCTCTTGTTTGTAAATTAAAATCAAGTTCTAATTAGCATGATTTCTATGATGACTCATAGATTATGCAAAGCAAGCAAATCACATCCGGCGAGTAATGAAGGCAAATCTCAGGCACATGTAGAGATTTAACTAAACATGCGTTATATTAACTTTTGTAGAGCATATGATTCACAACTTAATCGTTTTTTTTTCATTCGCCATATTAATTTGTTTAATTTTAATACAATATATCTATATATCTATAAAGGTGAACGTGTCTGTGTGTCTGTGTACATTTCCCTACGCAATAACTCTGTTAATTTTAAGTCTACAGACTCGAAATTTGATATACAGAGTACTGAGATTTGTAAAAATATATGTGATGGGTTTTCTGCCAGAGATTTCGCTGTTAAGGGGTCAAAGTTCAACGATTTGACCTTTGAGATCTACCAAACTCCTCCGACAATTTTGGGTCTAAACACTTGAAATTTTAGATATAGGTTCATTGGAAATGGATCTAACTCAATAACTTGATTAGAGCCCAAAACAATAAATGTAAAGGGATCATAATAGGGGTCAAAGTTAAAAATATAAACTTTTTTTTGCTCAGCATGCACCTCCAAACACCCGGGCAACGCTGGCCGAAATGCTTGTATATCTATGAAAGTGAACGTGTCTGTCTGTGTGTCTGTCTGTGTACATTTTCCTACGCAATAACTTTGTCAATATTTAGTCTACAGACTCGATATTTGATATACAGGGTACTGAGATTTGGGAAAATCAAAGAGATCAGGTTCCGACCAGAAATTGGCTGTTAAAGGGTCAAAATTCAACGATTTGACCTTTGAGAACTCTACCGACAATTTTGGGTCTAAGCACTTGAAATTTTAGGTATAGGTTACTTAGACATGAATCTAACTTAATAATTTGAGTTGAGCCCCAACCAATAAATATTAAGGGGTCAAAATAGGGGTCAAAATGTTTTTTTTTTTAAATTGACCTCTGCGGTCTCTACCAATTACTCAGAAAATGTCTGGTCGAAACACTTAAAATTTTACATAAAGGGTATTCAAAGATAGGGCCAGCTTTCTCATCGGTTTGGGTCGAAAATATTTAGTTATAAATATATAAATGTATGTATGTATCTATGTTTTCATGTCTGCCCAACACTTTAGACAGAGGCGACTGATTTTTACAAGATCAGTATCGTTTTTAAGTTCGACCTTTAAGACGACAAATATCGAAAAAATTGACTAAAAAACATAAATAACTTCACCTTAAACTGGGCACGTTTCTACAGAGAGGGGGTCGCTATTTTCGCCTATATTTTTGAAAGTCATCTTCCTCTTTCGATTGTCTAGCCTTAATTTTAAGAAATGTCACTTTCGCACATAGACGTCATGTATTTTTTCTCGTTCTTTATCTCCTTTGCGGTACGGGTTTGAGCCTGCTTTCCTACTGCCACTTTTTTTTAGCTCAATACACGCATTCAAACACGCGGGCAATGCCGGGCTTAAATGCTAGTGTATATATATATATATATATATATATATATATATATATATATATATATATATATATATTGTTATTGTTGTTATTTTTCAAGCGATACATACGGTTAATATTGGCGCCGCCTCGGAGCTCATTTTTTTATTATTATTTACTTAGAAAGTCGCCCTTTTTAATTTGGACGCATATAACATTTTTATTTATTTATTATTTTTTTTTTTAAACAGTAATCTACGTACACGCGTGTTTCAAGGTTTTTACCTCTCATCAGCGTAGTTTAACTGTTTCTAGGGATCGAACCTCAGACCATGTTTACCACAGTCCGGTGCCTTAACCCTTATGCCATAATCCCTAGATTAATTATACTGTTTATTTTTATCGCTTATAAATTTAGATTTTGTTATTGTTGTTATTTTTCAAGCGATACATACGGTTAATATTGGCGCCGCCTCGGGGCTCATTTTTTTATTTACTTAGAAAGTCGCCCTTTTTAATTTGGACGTATATAACATTTTTATTTATTTATTATTTTTTTAATATATATATATATATATATATATATATATATATATATATATGTATATGTGTGTGTGTGTGTGTGTTAAAGAAATTTTCACAAGTGTTCTAGTATTTTAGTTCTTTAAATCAATTACCTTGGGAAAGTTTTTAAATAAAGACGAAACGTAGATGAACATATAATTTTAGTTTGTTCTATTTCCGTCTGTCCATCACGTCGAAATATTATTTCCATAATGTTCGTCATCTCTATCTCTATCCATCTATTTATTTTATATAAGGAACTTTGTCGCTTTTCCCAGGTACTTGAAGATGGTTTGGCAGATTTCTATTAAATTCCAGACGAAAGTTAATTTATGTGTTTGACAGTGTTCCCAGATAATTATTGAGTCTGAATTCTTACCCAAAATGGATCATCGAAATAATTCGATGAATGGAGGGGCAGGTGATTTCTACAAAACTTAACACCTTACACAGCATTACAAAACAAGTGTATTTGAGAAGTTTGATTACCACAAAAGCCGAAAGGCTTTACATATAAAGTAAACAGTAGGTTCTTAGATATGACAGAGGCATGTTCGGAATCGATTTCTGCTTAAAGGACAATATCACAGTAATATTAAACTTTTCCAATTAAAACTTAAATTCAAGCTATAATCACTGCACACACTATCAGTCCAGGCATATAAAATCAACAGCAGGTGCGTTGATATGACACGCATATTCGAAACGGACTTTTTTCATTTTAAATTTAATGCATACCATTACATATAAAAGTAATTTAATAAAATCATCAGTAAATTTTCTACAGTGTAATGTTAAAATAAATATATTGTGAACTAATTGTGAACTATTGCGAGGGGCATGTGAAGTTTCTGTATACGTATGTCGATATCTTCTATTATATCAAACACAGTTTGTGTGTGTCTATGTATGCGTTTGTTTGTGTGTGTGTGTGTCTATGGATGCGTTTGTTTTTGTGTGTGTGAACTTGTTCCCTGTGCAATTGAAAACGTTTAGGCCGATTTTTTATGAAATTCCACACGAAAGTACTTTATGTGCCTCGCATTTGAGAAGTTCTTTTTTGGCAGAGAAGCAGTGGGTTCTTTTATATGTGTATAGTGTTTTAACTTAATGTTTTTGATTAGAACACTTTGGGAGTATGACACCTGGCTTTTGCATTTCAAACTATAAATTAAACCACTATATGTAAAAATAATTTCACGAACTCAACATAGGTCCTCTACAGATGAGAATGTATTGTTAACTAAGTTATTGTGCATGGCACGTGAGCTTCGGCTTCAAGGTGAGCAGATCATCTATAGATTTAATTAAAATTCGGAGAGTTCACCAATCCCGATGATAATAAATATTATATAGGAGTGTTAAACTTTTGTTGATCATCACACTATCCCGGGCACATCGGGTCACACTGCTAGTATATATATATATATATATATATATATATATATATACATATCATAGTATATATATATATACATATATATATATATATGCATATATATATATATATCGTATTGAAGAAATAGAGTAAAGTCGCATACTAACTTTCTTACATTATGAAGTTAATAAAGACATAAAGATTATGGAAAGAGGAAGGAGGGAGAAACTTATTATTGACATAGTATTTCGAACTAAATGATTAGCGTTAGAAGAGGAGAAAATGCCGACATGATCCGAATGTAAACGTAATATTTGTGTGTATTTATGTGTGTATGTATGTATGTATGTATATTGATATATGTAAATATATATGCAAATATATGTGTGTGTTTCAGTTTTTTTTTGTCCGGGAACGAATGGAAAATAGAGAATATATATATATATATATATATATATATATATATATATATATATACATACATCTCTCTCTCTCTCTCTCTCTCTCTCTCTCTCTCTCTCTATATATATATATATATATATATATATATATATATATATAGATGTATATATATATATATATGTATATATATATATGTATATATATATATATATATATCAAATAAGTATCGATAATCGATAATCGAAATAAACAGAAAAGAAGGATCACACGATTTCGACCAGAGTTCCTATTTACAATGCCTCCCCACGGGACAGAGTTAGACACCAGGGTCGTTTTTTAACGTGGAGAAAAGGAACAAAAATAAAAATTGTCTCAGTCGTGAAGGATTTCTCCTCCACTGACAGAGAACAAGAAATTGAAGTGCAGCATCTGAAGAACAGATACTACACTTTGATCTTGTCCCGAAAGCCTAACATTACAAGTTCATTTGAAGAGTCCTTTTTTATCACAGACTTCGGAGGGCTTGGAATATAACATCAACAGTAGGCTCTTTTATATTATAAAAAGTTTCTGCCATGTGCACTGAGATATATCTCATCTGTATATTTATGTCGATATCTTCTATTTTATCTAACGAGTTTGTGTGTGCCTATGTATGTGTTTGTTTATATGTGTTTGTGAATTCCTTCCCTGTGGAATCGAAAACGGTTACGCCGATTGATGTGAAATTTCACACAAAAGCACTTTATGTGCCTCGCAGTTTCCTTAGATTTACGATTTATAGGAATATCCCAAATAAGTATCAATAATCGATAATAATCCAATGAAAGAAGGAACACGCGATTTTTAACAAAGTTAATACCTCCCATATATATATATATATATATATATGTGTGTGTGTGTGTGTGTGCGTGTGTATATGTGTGCGACTAGTTGGGTATGTATATATGTGTATATATATATGTATATGCGTATTTACATGTGTTTGTGTATATATATATATATATATATATATATATATAAAGAGAGAGAGATAGATAGATGTCCCAATATGAAGTACTATGAATAAGATTGCGAATATAATGAATCGTATAAAATATCAAGCAAAATAATATATATAATCACTTGCATCACCTGTCATAAGCAGGTACATAGCGTGACGAATATGTTCATCGCAATGAGATACAGTTGACACTTTATTTAGATGCAAATCGCGTGAATACTCCGTTTCCTCTTGAAGTTACAAAATATGCACTTTCTGTAAAATTAATTTATTATCCTAAAGTCGTATGTAACAGTAGGTATATTGTTGTGAGGTCAGCTCCGTTTTGTTGGAAATTAAAGTTTTCCGAGATTGTTATATTTTCAGAGTTTATTCGAAATGCAGTTTGCTTAGTTTGACTTTATTAAACATTGTCTTGAAACATTGATGGTTTTGATGTTTTAGCGTGCGTTGATTTCTCCTTACCAATACAATTTTCTAGTAGGAATAGCAGTGATCCAGGGCAGTACATTTTAATGTGTTGCATGCGGCTCGCCATCCATAGTTGACACTCTAATATTTAAAAAGCACAATCGGCACGAGCGTTTGTGTATTCTACAAAAACTTTTGGATGGGGGTTCTCGCGTCGGTTAGATCTCGTGAGAAGGTTTCGAATACTTTCCAGAACGTAGTATCTCAGATTCGAAAACGCTCATCGTCTCCATCTTTTTTTTTTGTCGAACTAATCAAAATTCCCACCGTGCCGTCGTGTCAACTGTTTGTTTGTCTTTTTCATATATATAAAGCGAAACTATTCGAACACAAAGGCAAACACATGGCCTTCACCCGGGTAGTATATGTTCCGCAATTCGTCCCTGAGAAATGTAGGGGAAACCCTACATACTGTCACAATTACTATTTATTTGAATACTGCCAGAGTGCACCCTTTTTTGGTGGGAGACTGATTCTCCTCACATTAAAAATTACCTTGTGTCTAATTTTCTTTCGTGGGATGTTTAAAAGCAACGCCATTTTTTTGTTTTTGATTGACTACGTTACATTTTACCGCTTTACACTTCCGGTCGTATCATGGAGTAGCGGTAAGATGAAAGATTTTCTTTCACTTTCTTTTCCTGCCTGCCTACTACCACTTTTTTGTTGTTTCGATAACACACACCTCCAAATACCCGTACAACGCCGGGACCCCAGGTCAGTTTTCAATAAGGTATTTTTCCGTGAGATTACTTTCATTTTTGTCTTTCTTCGCTCCATGGTGCGGTATATCATTCTGCTGTCCAAAACAGCTCGTCAAGTTAGAATCATTCACGCCGGAATACTTTGTAATACCTAAGAATTCTGCTACTTTCTAAACAGACAAGCGTACATGTGCATAACAAGTCTGACATAAAAGAAATATTTGAATGAAGAATTACATAAACATTGAAGCAATTAGAGAATCGTGAGATCTTGATATGAAAGTACAATAAAAAAAAACGGCTGACTGCCGGTAAAACCGTGAGAGCTTGCAGCTTTAAAGTGCATCGAATTATCACATGAGATGATTGAAACCTGAATGATAAAAAAAAAACGGAACAAGTCATCAAATACATTCGAATAAAAGAGACGTCATTCGTTGCTCGCATGTTGATAGTAATATGATTTAAAGAATGAAAATCAATACTTTGATCAACATAGCTCTGAACACAGCGTAAGAGATATAGACATAGATAAATATAAATACGGTTAACATTATAAAAACATAAGATAAAAAAGAACATCCAGGGTCGATGGGTAGATCAATAGATACATACGAACTTACTGATAGGATCACATTAACAAAAGCACACACAGCACCCATATATATATATATATATATATATATATATATATATATATATATATATATATATATATATATAAGTGAATTGATATTTTTAAAAGTTTCATTCGTCATATCAAAACCTTCTTTCAAACATACAAAACTTTTCATGTATATTTCGTTTACGGAGAACAATCAATGTTTACATTGAATATAACTTTCCGTGAATTTGTAAAAAAAAAACCCACGTAAATAGAATATGCATAACGGTGTAATGTAGAAAATTCATGAAGAATCAGTGAAAACCTACGTCGCGCGTAATTGTGTTATCTCGGATTATATAAATATTGTCGGAAAAGAGGACTAGGAAAGTAGGATTCTTTATAACGAAAAGCCAACATTGGACTTAGTTGCAAGATCACAGTGTAGTATATGTTCTGGTACTATGCTCCACCCTTTCTGACCTCCGTAAGTGAAGGAGAAATAATTCATGAGAGAGACAATTTTTATTTTTGTTTCTATCGTGAGTGCTTCTTTGTGAAAGGCTGGATTATTCCCACATAAAAAGACCTTATGTCAAATTCTACCCTCGTGGGGAGGCAAGTCAATAGGAACGTATTTTAAAACAAATAATACTTGTAAAGTTATCTTAGTAAACGAGAACAGAAACTCTGATAAATAGTATTAAATATATATATATATATATATATATATATCCATAAAAGTGAGATTGTGTCCGAGGAAAATTCTCAACGGATATACTGAACGAAGCTTTGATCTACAGACTTGAAAATTGGTGTGTATAAGAATCAGATATTTGAAAAACATTTTAATTGGTGTTTATTCGGAAAAAATACTGCTAAGAGACCAAAATTGGGGGAAAAATAGTACATGGGGGGAAGGCCTTGGAAAATTTTCTCTTTGTTAACTTTTTCAAGAATGCGCATGCGTAAATAGTTCACATGACAGATAACTCATGTTAAGTATATGTAGGTTTAAAAACACTTTTTAAGTATCGTGTCAAGCTGGCCTATTTTTTTACATGGGGATCACCACTTATTTTGGCCCGGAAGCCACTCGGGGATAAGGGCTATTTTGTGTACAATAATCAATGGGATAATATCGTAGTAATAGTTGGTATTGGAGATTTGATAAAGTATCTTACTTAAGGGGGCGATTAATCAAGATATTTTTTATGTTGGACTTGAAGACGTCTAAGTTTTAGCCAGGTGGGAAACAGGCAAAAGGAAAGAATTTCACAGGCGTGCACTTCACAAAAAAAAAGCTATGTTCATGGAATCTACGTTTTTATTTAGGCACAGATAAAGAATGGGAGACATTACGAACAGTGGTTTTAGCTAGACCGGTGTTTATCATGAAGGATTGTCGAGGAGGAACCAGAGATTAGAGCTCGGACAGGCACTTGCCATGGAAATAGCGATAAAACAAAGACAGGCTCGCAACGTCTTTTCTGTGGGAGAGAGATTACAGGGAAGAGAAAGCATCCCCCACTAAGCCACGAAGTCTATTTTGTACTTTGTCAAGGCAGGATAGGCTGTTTTTGAAGCCCCAGCCCAGATGTGGCAGCAGTACTCCATCTTTGGACGTACTTGGCTTTTATGGAGATAGAGAATTGCATCAGTAGTGAGATATCTTCTGGCGCGGTAGAAGGATTCCACCATTTTCCCAGCGGCCCCGGGCAATAGACTTGATATACGTGTTCCATTTCAGATCAGGAGTAAAAGTCAAACCCAGGAGACCGTACTTGACTCACTGTCTTAAGGTTTTGGTTTCGATCTGAGCTCGGGTATTTTTTTTTACTTCGAAGAAGTCAACTGCTTAAAACAAACTTAATACTCGCATGCACGTATATCAATTTCAGTATGAATTAAAATACAATATTTATGCGTATTTTATGACAGAGCAACGCTGGACGACCTGCTAGTATTAATATAAAACACATAAGGATATAAACATGTTATAGCCAATATCAGATTTGTAAGAAAGTGTATCGTAATAAAATGTTATTTATAATAAAATTGAACGATAAGTAGAATCTAAGTAACAAGGAAACTACAAATTTAAACGGACAAGTAAACCCAAAGTCAGAATTCATTTTAATAAGAAGGTAGTGTAAAAACAGAATGGTTTAAGCCCAATTATTTCCTTTAGATTGTATTTAATAAATACGGGAGCAATATATTTGATGTATATACAAGTAGTGTCGTACTCATATGAACCGGTACTGTCTGCTTTTTTATTTAACCTTAATTGCGATGCAATATTAAATACAGTTAAAATATAGTTTAAAATATACTTGGGTTTTATGAAAACAACCTTTTTGTAACTTATAACGAGAAAAAACGCTGAAGCATTTAAGTAAATACGGGAATAATAGTATGATAGCTTTTCCCCTCCCAACAAAGATGGCCGCCCTCAGAATACGAAACAAGTTCAGTTTATATATATATATATATATATATATATATATATATATATATATATATATATATATAAAGAGAGAGAGAGAGAGAGAGAGAGAGAGAGAGAAAGAGAGAATAGCATGGGTGTCCGGCGTAGCCCAGGTGGTTGGAGGTGTGCGTTGAGAAAAAAAAAGTGGTAGTAGGAAGGTAAGCTCGAACCCGTACCGTGAAGGAAGAAAAGAACGGGATGTATTTGCCGTTACGACAACCGCCAAACCGGAAGTGACTTACGTTTAAATTAAGGCTATACAATCGAACGGAGGGGGTGACTTTCGAAAATATCGACGAAAAAAGCGACCCCTGTAGAAAAGTGCCCAGTTGAGGGTAAAGAAATTAATGGTTTTATCCAAGTTTTCGATATTTTCGTCTGAAGGGCCGACCTTCAAAACGATACTGATCTTGTAAAAATCCGTCGCCTCTGTCGAAAGTTTTAGGCAGATATACAAACATACATTGATATATTAGTAGCTCTAATTTTCGACCCAAACTGATTAAAAAGCTTGCCCTATCGCTGAATTCTCTTTATGCAAAATTTCAAATGTTTAGACTTGAAATTGTCTGAGTAATTTGGTAGAGACCGCAGAGTTAAACAATTTTTTAACTTTCACCCCTATTATGACCCCTTAAAATCTATTGTTTTGGGATCAAATCCAGTTACTAAGTTAGATTCATGTTCAAGGAACCTATATCTAAAATTCCAATTGTTTATAGTCAAAATTGGCGGAGGAATTTGGTAGAGTTCTCAAAGGTCAAATCGTTGAACTTTGACCCCTGAACAGCCAAATTCTGGTCGAAAACTAATTACAAATATTTTCCCAACTCTCAATACACTGTATATCAAATTTCGAGTCCGTAGACTGAAAATTGACAGAGTTATTGCGTAGAGAAATGTACACAGAGAGGCAGAGAGACAGACACTTTAATATATATATATATATATATATATATATATATATATATATATATATATATATATATATATATATATAAAGAGTATTCTCGTACCAATATCACTTGAAAATATCTCAGTGTTAAAACTGATTAACATACAATATGAAATAATTCATCATTTTATGAACAAAGTTTCTCATACATGTATTTCGTAAATTCTTACTTAGACATTGTACAATTTAAGTAGATATGGAAGCTGGTGTGATAGATTTTTCAATGAAACAAAAAATGGCCGCCTAAATAATACACGCAGCTTAATTTTTCTCAGCTTCATTCTGAAATTTCCACATGAAAGATTAATGAATGTTTTTGTATAAAATCTTTCTAATTTGAGTCACATGTCCGTGGAAAGATTATGTAAATTGTGGAAATAAAAGATTCGTTTTTTCCGTCTATTATACGTTAAGAGGATAAAATGATGGACTTTTCAATAAAGCAAACTTGATATTCATCATTATATTATGTGACATTATATTTAACCAACATAGAGCTGATAATTATTTTTAAAAAATACTTAAAACAAATTGAACAGTGTACTTTTTCACAAAATCTGTAAATATATGTGTGTGGGCATGTGTTGTACGAGGGCAAACAATTCGTCAAAATGAAGCAAACATATTTGCAAGTGCTCAGCTTAATGTTCATACATGATTATTGAAGTACTTCAGTTGTATAACTTTTAAGATATAAATTATTTTAAGGCCTCGCACGAAAAATCATGAAACATCACCCTCTGTAGTATTCGCTGGAGTATGAATGGCTACAACCTCCTCAGATTTCTAGCATTCCCTAGCTTTATCGTTAACCTGTGCAAATGAATTTCGTGACCACAACAACTGTGTATTATCGACTTCTCGCATGCAATAAAAATTTGTCGTTACTAGAATGCAGGGGAAGAAGGGTAGAAAGTTGTAGCACATCTTCTGAAGGTCAGCCTGTATCTCTTAGGACTTGTGGACCGGCGTTGAATCCGGCTACCACACTAAGGTTCTGCCAGCACCAGGAGCTCATCACACTCTTTAGCATATCCTGATACACTTTAGTGTTGATTCTCAAGCCAACTTTGAAGGTGTGAGGTGGCATCATGTTGTCGTTACCTGAAACCACACCAAAGTCTATAACCGTGCCCGAAAACCTCGTTGCATTGTACTCTCGAGCGTTGAACCGTCTTTACTTACATTTTCATGGTGCTGGCAATGGTCTTATTGCCAGACCTTAGATCGGTAGAGAATGTGCGTTGTACAGCTGCTCATCTCTGATCTCACTCGGGGAAATTTGGGTTACTTTCTGACATGATAAACGGCTGTCATCGCACACAATACGTAAACAACCGGTCATCAAGTTGATGGCTTGCAACAAAAGGAGTATTTCTCATGTTTACATTAATTTACGAAGAAAACCAAGTCTGCAATGATCAATCTCGGAATAGAATGACTAAACTGCCGTTATTGCTCTCAAGCCTTATGCTGTAAATAATAAACAATATTCTTATATATAAATGCAATATATTTGTCTCAGATTTATTGTCAAGAAGTATATTAAGGAATCGACGAGGAGTCGGAAATGAGATTCATATCTTTCGATTCCAACAACTATTCCGGTACTTCGAAGAGTTAATATGCTTTTCATTGAAATTAGTGTATATAGCGATTACAATCTTTAATTATACATAGTAAATTATTACCCAATGAAAAATATGTTGTATCAAAACGATGATTTGAGATTCACTGATATTAAGTTATGTAGTACAAATTGTTTTAAAATAGGTGGTGCATTGTATAAGGCATTAATTTGTCATCATTATATAAAAAAAAACGAATTATAAATGGCAATTTCATGATCCAAGGTCACGGCTCAGTTTGTGGATAAACAATCTAATTATGTGTCGATCTCAAAAAGACAGATGAATTAAGTAATAAAAAAATAAATAGTTAAGCAAAATCCAAAAGAATATAATTTTGTGTTTCTTCTTCTATTATTTACTGTAATTGTTTGAATATATCTATATATATAAAAATGTAAAGTTGGTTCGTTCTAAACAAATAAAACCCTATTTCTAAGTTACCAATTTATTTGAAATTTTCAGACAACCCATCTTTAGAGTCGAGGTATGTTTTTATGTTATTGAAATAAATTTACCTCGCGATTTATTAAAATTAAAATATTAAATAAAATAAATATATATTTTTTTACTGCGAATCTGTTCTGTTGATAAAACTGAACTTCCGGTTCGATTCATTTCACAGCCACGAATTGACGAAAGATTTCATTTTCTGTTAACTCGATAAGTAAAAAAAAAACAAAAAAACTTACTCATGCAGAGAGTGATCCGTGCTGAAATCATAATGTTATTATTTAAAAAGCCATTCTTAACATGGGGAAGGGAGGGTGTTTTGTACCTATTCTGTACTTTAACCTTACAATTGAATAAAATCATATAAAACTTTAAACGTGGAAAACGATTTTAAAAAAATAGCGCGGATCACTCTCTGCATTAGCACACACACACACACACACACACACACACACAAAAAAAAAAAAATAATAATAATCCCATATTTTAAAACTTTAAATTCATTTATGTACTTATGTTTTTTAAATTTTATTTATGTTAAAGCTTTTCACTCATGAAACATTACGTTTTAATTGTTTAGTTTATTTTCCCGACATTGTTTACATAAAAAAGTTTGTTTTAACTTTTTCTGGTAATCTCCAAAAATACCGTTAGGGCTTACAACATGGCCGCCAGAAGAGTCAACAAAAAACTGCGAATAAAATATATAAAACTCGTAATTTCTGTTTTTAAAGTGGGTTGTCAATTTTCTTTATGAAATATACTTCCAAAATAAACTATTACCGTCGTTTAAAACATAATAGAAGTATTATTTTTTATTTTTTAAAAACAATGTTTACAAAATGTCTACGCACGTTCGTAGACATTGTGTAAACATTTTTTTTAAAAAAATAAAAAATAATACTTCTATTATGTTTTAAACGACTGTAATAGTTTATTTTGGAAGTATATTTCATAAAGAAAATTGACAACCCACTTTAAAAACAGAAATTACGAGTTTTATATATTTTATTCGCAGTTTTTTGTTGACTCTTCTGGCGGCCATGTTTTAAGCCCTAACGGTATTTTTGGAGATTACCCTTTTTCTAAACTGTTTCATTTTTACGACATGCCTCAACGTATTATAAACACCCTAACCCCCCATGTTAAAAAAAAAACAAAAAAAACGCCCTTCCATAAACCTCGAAAGCCGTTCTTAACATGGGGAAGTTAGGATGTTTATAATATGCTGGGGCGAATCGTAAAATTAACGAAGTTGCTATCTATTATTTATTGCAAAAATTGATTGAAATTTATTTATTTGACAAAAAAATTAAATTTTGGTACTACTTGGGCGTTGAGTTCCATGGCGACCAGTAGAAAAAAATAATAGTCGCTCCCTTAGTCTCCCACCTCACCCCGCGCGTAACATATTTTATTTACTGACGTTGCCGTAACTAAACGATTATCTGTCACATTTACAAACATTTATTTATTTATTTTGAAAAAAAGTTTTACTTTTTATGAATATTAAAAGAAAAATGGGTACTCAAGAGTGATCCATGCTGAAATAATAACGTTATTATTTAAGAAGCCATTCTTAACATGGGGGGTGTTTTGTACCTATTCTGTACTTTAACCTTGCAATTGATTAAAAAAAACACGATTTCAAAAATAGCGCAGATCACTCTCTGCATTAGCACCGAAAAATGTTACTATTTATTAATAATTTCTCACTTTTACAAACATTTGATTTTAAATTTCTTTTTAAATGACGACTTTTATCGACTTTTTTTTAAATATCCCCCCAATGGTGTTTATTCCGAAATCCGTTGTTAACATGGAGAGGTTGGGGGTGTTTATTCTGAAAGCCGTTCTTAACATTTGTGGAGGTGGATCTAATGTAAAAAAAAAAATAAATTTAAAAAAAAAACTAAATCATTTACTAATAACTTCTCACTTTTACAAATATTTTTAATTTACATGCACAGATGAACAAATTGTTGAATAGTGCGAAAACAAAACATTTAGGTCCACCTCCACAATTTTCTTTTTTAAATGACGACTTTTATTGATAAATAAATTTACTTCTCCGCAACTTTTATTGATAAATAAATCTACTTCTCTGCCACGGGCACTGAACCCCTCCTTTTTTTTAATAGTATTTTCGGGTGGGTATGCTGACAACAAATATCAGTTAAATTTTGCAAATAGCCCCCCCTCCAAAAGTGTTTATTCTGGAAGCTGTTCTTAATATGAGGAGGTTGGGGAGGGGGGTGATTATAAGGTGGACCTAATCTAAAAAAAAAAACAAGTTGTTTATGCGCACATCAGCAACTATTTTTTTATTAACTTTTTTTTAAATTTTTAATTTAAAAATTAGTAAATTTCAATGAATAGAATAATAAATCATTTATCATTAATATGTGTTTTTGGTTTTGTGTTGAATGAAACTTTTTTTTTCATTACAACAATAATGAACCAATTTAAATCTTCCGGCATGCGTTTAAGGGTTACGAAATTATCAATAAATCGTTTAGTTACTAAGCCAACGTCAGTAAATAAAAAAATGTTACATGCGCATGCATTAGCCTTGACTAGGAGGGGGGCTAAGGGAGCGACCATTAAATAATTATGCTGGTCGCCATGGAACTCAACGCCCAAGGAGTACCTAAAGTGACACTTATGCACTTATGTTACCGTGCTATTTTTTAAAATAGTATTTTCCTGTTAAATTCAAATTTTACAATATGTTTTTCTTTTATTAATTTGTTAAGTGAAAGTACAGATAACCCGGTCGGTTTCTAATGCGAGGAAAATCTAGCCCCCCCCCAAAAAAGGGGGTACTCTGGATAATAACAAAACATTAAAATTGCCTCAGTCTCGAAAGATTTCTTCTCTACTGAACGAGGAAAAAAACGGTGAAGTGTAGTTCACCTTCTGTTTCTCTCCCCCTCTCTCAATATCTCTCTCTATCCATCTCTCCCTTTCCCTCTCTCAATCTATCTTTCTCTCTATATCACCCTCTCCATCTCTCTTTGAGCCCCTTTCTCTCTCTAACTCCCCCTATCTCTCTCCTTTCCTCTGTTTCATCCCTCTCTGTTTCTAACACTCCACCTCTCTCTCTGTTTATCTATCAATCCCTTTATCTCTCTATCTCCTTCTCTTTCTCTATTTTCCTCTCACTTTCTCTTTTCTATCTATATATCTTCCTCTCTATCTGTCCATCTCTAATCCCTCATCCTATTTTAGTCTCCTAAATTAATTACAGTGAATAAGGCATTGTCAAAACATGGATACATCCTATTTTAGTCACCTAATTTACTGACTGTGAGAATAGAAGTTATTTGGAAATTACTGCTACCTTGAACAGCACCAGAAGTAACTGGTAAAACCTTTCTAATTAAATTGATTTTGGCAGCCATTTGGTAACAAAATGACATAGCCTTAGCCCTTGCTGCATGTGGAATACCTGCGACCTTGCTGCCAAGTAGAAGAATTATTTATTCTACTTTAAAATATTCAATTTTTCAAAAATCTCATCTTCGACATCTCCAAAACATCCAATATGGGGAAAAATATTGCAGAAATGCAAACTTATTGTTTAGGATGAATGCACAATGGTACGCAAAAAATCACTTGAGGCTCTTGGTCGATCCTTGCAAGATTTGCGTGGCAATGTCAGACCATTTGGGAATGCAGTAATATTGCTTGCAGGAGATTTCAGACAAATGTTACCTGTTATTCTTCAATCAACACCAGCAGATGAAATAAATGCTTGCCTCAAATACTCTACTTTTTTGTTCCATGTGAAGATATTAAACTTAACTCAAAATATGCATGTACAGTTGCAGACTGTTCGATCCGCACAAAAACTTTTGCATCACTTGTGGGAAATTGGGTACGAAAAAGAGCCAGCTGATCAGAGTTAAGGGCAAAATTCTTTGACTTTTAACTTCTGTAATTTCTGTAATTTTATTTCATCAAAAGAATAGTTAGTTTAAAAGGTTTTTGCAGATATTCAAAATATAAGAATTCCATTTGACTGAGTGAATGAGCTATTCTTGCAGGTCAATACAAAGATGCCCATGAACTTAACGCTATAATTAAATGTAAAATTCCAAGTGAGGTAGTCAAATACAAATCCATTGACACTGTTGTGAAAGTAGATAAAGTGGTTAATTATCCAACAGTTATATTTGCCAGGGATGCCACCGCATGTATTGTAACTGAAATTTGGTGTACTAATTATCATGTTGTGAAATATAAACGAATCCAAGTTTTGCAATGGCACATAGCTTGCAGTAAAAAAAAAATAACAAACAATATCATAGAAACAGCAATCTTAACAGGGCCTTTCACAGATGAATATATCTTCATTCCATGCATTCCTATGATTCCACCGGATACATCATTACACTTTAGCAAATTGCACTTTCCAATTTTATTGTCATTTGCAATAACCATCAACAAAGCACAGGGAACAATCTTTACAATTGTGAGCCCTACAGTTACACACTGACTGTTTTTTCACATGGACAATTTATGTTACATATTCAAGAGTCACCAAACCGGAAAATCTCTATATCAGCTAAGAAAATGGAACAACAAAAACTGTGTACCCATGCAAAATGGAAATTTAAACCTATAATAAACATGCTTTTTCTCATTTTGGAACTTTTTCCATTGCGCCAATTTGAGCCACAGCAACGCGTGGCAGGGTACAGCTAGTATATATATATATATATATATATATATATATATATATATATATATATATATATATATGTGTGTGTGTGTGTGTGTGTGTGCATGTGTCTATACATATATATGCATATATATATATATATGTGTATAGACATATATATATCTATATATATATATATATATATATATATATATATACATATATATATACTTATTTAGACATGTAAGAACACGTTTCCAATGCTGCAAAAACAACGGAGGGACGAAGAAGTCTATGTATAGGAAATACAGTTGTTACCAATATTGAAAGAATATATATACATATATATATATATATATATATATATATATATATATATAAGTTTAGTGTTTAAAGGTTAAATTCTGAACATCAAAATACAGACACATATATTTGAGTTAAAAATCATTGTTTGACAAAAATAAATATACAGAAGGGTCTATGTTAATTTTCTTAATCCATGGGTTGTCTAATAAGGGCTCATATGATCACAGGAAATGAAATGCGGTTGCAAAATGTTCAGCTCTGGATAGACACGTATTTTGCTTTTCAGCACAAATACTGAAAAAGTTTTTTGGGTGGTGAATAATAATTATATGAAAATAATTATAGGAAAATGAAGTCATATAACCTGGGCAATCCATTATCGGAAGGAGTACGATATCTTCCGGGGTATTATTGCCAGGTAAGCAGAATATTTGTCCAGGGGAGAAGGCACTAATCCCATATAAAAAGAATGCATGGTTGCTCCATACTTATTTTCCGAGGGTATACGGAGCGGTCGTATTCGTTGGTGAGTGGAATATGTTTTGGTAGATGTGATCTAAAGTCTTTTTAGGTGTAGAAACAGTGTATCAGATATCGGTTGGCTGTTCCATTTCATTGCATATATTTCCGTCGGTTATTGAATTTGAATGTTGAGTTATATATGCATATCTATGGTGCGATGGACCTCAAGAATCTAAGGCCTGTGTAGAAAAATATTCGGAAAGATGTTTATTTGATCCGATGTGTTAGACGATATGCTTCTGCTATGGGTTGAATTACGGGTAACCTGCTGGCCCGCTTTCTTGTTGAGAAGGGTGAAGGAAGTCATTTGGATGAGGGAGCGAGGAGGATGAGAGTAAGGTAGAGAGGGTAAGGAGAGAAGGGAGAGGTTAGGTTTAACCAAACAGGCACGTGCGTAATAGAATTTCTTTGGGTTGTGGGGGGAAGGAAATGTGTGTTAGGTTTCGGTCGATGTGTTGACCTGTTAATTTTAGGTTCAAATGGGAAATATATATTCTTATAATTTTTTTTATGGAAATGAGTATGAGATGGGGTGGATATGCTGTTTTGCTGTGCGGGTAGATGAGTAGGTGAGGTGGAAATGTAAACGAGTAATGGTATAAAGTTTTTAAATGCTTGGGGGATTACTTATTTAAGTTGAAGGTTTCGTGTTTTTAATTATGACGGTTTATTTAAAAGTAACTTGATTTGCTAAGATACAGTTTGTTCGTTACGCTTGTTACCGAAGTGTAATCTGGTTTAACTAAATTCATTTAAAACGTATATATTTCTGTTTGGGGGCGATCTATGGATAAATAGGTTTTGCTGTTCGTTGAGTTGGAACCGATGTTGGATTGACTGCTTTATATACTTGGGTTAATTAGCTATTCTTATAATGGGGGATTGATGCCCATTTAAGGCTGAGTGTAAGGTTGTCTAAGCTTGGTTAAATCTGACTATTTAATAAATAATAAATACATACACTTATGCGCAGATAAACGCATACAGACACACACATATTTGTATGCATGTATATGTATATATACATAATATACACATACACATATACATTCATTCATACCTATACATACACACATATATACGTATATACACACAAATCCACGTACTTATGGAAATGTATGCACACATACACATCAGAAAACATACACGCCTGTACACATGTGAATAAATGGGCACACATAGGGAACCATACAAACATCTACGCTTGCCAACACATATATATATATATATATATATATATATATATATATATATATATATATGTCATCTTAGAGAAGAAGTGAGTTCTTATTCAAAAAGTGATAGCTTGAATAAAACATCGAATTGCAAAAAACATTCAGCTAAATTGCATTTATTATTCTCACAAATCTCCGTCTTAGTAGTTATGTAAACCTCTATGGATCTAGAATATCATGTAGTGATTTATCCTGGTATATCTTTTATACATGCAATTTTTCAGATATTATATCGTATGTCGTACTCTGCATTTATATATTTATTCTGGGCATGGCTTATATTCGTTCATATATGTTACAGGGTTTTTTTTTAAGTTGAAACGTGCCAGAATCTATAAAACCATAAAAATAAATGTGAATCATATACACAATAAAAAAATAAGAAACTTTAATAAATATGAAATGTAAAAAAGACACAATCATTTCGTGAAACATTCAAATCCTTATATATCTAGTTTTGTTATTACCTCAACTTCATGCTATCGAAACATTTTATAATATCTGACTTTCCATTCTCGCGTGGATTTTTCGCTATAATGTTCTACTTCAACGAATGAGTATGCGTGTTTATTATTTTTTATATTTTGTTCTTCCATTTTATCACATGACATAATTTGCTATTAAGCATTCTCCCTTTTTTATCATTTTTTTCTAATTTTCTGCAAGTGCAGCTTATTTTTTTTCCATGTTAGAAATGCTGTTCGTGACTATGAACGAATCTTGAACATGTTTGTTAATCCATGTTCGTTAATACGGAAGACAAATAAGTGAGTACTCCAAGTGATATACATCGGTATTTTTACATAATCTTTCAATCTTGCATATTTGAAGAAATACAGCATGGTTTTACTAAAACTTTCAATGACAAAGAAAAACATTCATCATTTGACGATGTTCTCTATTACTTGTGTGGATGCTCTGAGATTATATTCATTTATTTGGATTCTTAATCTGATTTTCACCTTTTATTACATTCTATATGGTATTACAAATAAATGGTGTCACGTTTTTAATCATAAACTTTATCCCACATGACATTAAGAAACGCATAATGTCTATCAAACATCCAAAATACATAGCATTTATTAATTAATGTGTAAGTACATTGTATATATAATTATTCTTGTCAAATTCGTTTTTTGTTTACGTCTATACCTACATTCATTGCTTTTATATTCCTACTTAGTTTCTCCCACCTGCTGTACTACATTGGCATTCGCTCGGAGGTAGACGTTTATTATGTTCCTATGGATAGAATACGGTACAATGCTTTATTCATTATAAAAACATTAGATTAATAATGTTATGTATTTATTTTGTGCGACCTATAGTGTCAGTCATAAGTAGTAAATATGTGTTTTTTCCTCTTTATGTAAGCAGAATTCTGTTCAACAATTGTCTTTCTTAGTTAAAATGAAAGAATTAGAAGACCTTAAATTTGTTTGTTCTCATACAAGCTCTTCTGCCGAGTGAATGGAAGCTTTTGTTTGTTTTTTATACAGATGGAATTCTTTACAAGACATTCGTTTCTTATTTAAGAGTTACTTGTCTTGATTTTACTAAACGAAATGTGTTTTACACTACGCTTATTCGTAAGGAAACACATTAACAGTATTTAAAAACAAAATCACTGCCCATGTGAGGCAAAAAGTAGCGTGTGTTGCCTTTGACACGTAAGTAGGGATAATGTTGTAGTTTTTTTACTTTGATATACGCTGGTCTTGAATATTATTAACTTACAGAAATATACTACTTTTATTGTAATTATCTTAATAGGTGTTCATTTTCTTATTTTTCTCGTATTTATACCAATTTTAAAATGGCACGTACGAATCTAATACTGTTTTTACTTGTGTATCTACCACTTTCAAGCAAAGTATGAGGAAAAAAATACAATTTGATAACTGAGCAGTGAAAAAAAATAAAAACATAGAGGGCCGAAACGCTAAAGAAGGCGCTAAAGGAATTTAAGGAGACAGTCAAGGAACTATTAAAGCGAAGCTTCTAACCAGTATTCCTTAAAAGAGGATATACTTTTTTAAGTGAGCTGTGAGAAGTAACACTTATCCGCCCCCCACATCGCTATTGAAAGACCTAAATAAAAGTATGGACGCCTGTAGAGCACCAATAAAATATAGTTTATTGATCTTAATCTGTTTTGGTTTATATTACAAATATATATATATATATATATATATATATATATATATATATATATATATAGTTTCATTACTAAAAAATGTCTTCAAATAATTAGATAAACAGAAAATATCGTGACAATTAACCATAAACGTGTATTATTGTATAGATGTGTTCCCATCTATATTGTTATATAAGTCGTTCATACTTTCTCCTTCGGACCCTCTTAACCTACATTTTCACTACTACTGCAAATATACAACAATCCTCTTCTATTTAAATCTTGGATATAAAAATAACTTTAGATTTTTAAAACTAAAGATTTAAAAAAAAAAACTTAAATGCTGTAAAAGTTAGTGTTTAGAATAAAATGGGGAACATGATTTATCTAAATTTCATTAACATTATGTAGATCATAACGAAAGAAAGTTGAGATAAAATATTTCAAACAACAAAGGAAAGAGAAATTTAAGAGGTGGCTAATACTGTGCTCACAAGGCAGAAGATCCTATTAGATTTGTTAAAAAGAAGTAGAACTCATTTTGTGCCAGGTCGCTTTCTCGAGACTTATGACTTTATAATATGGCAGGTTTTCAACTGACTGACAATATTAGAGTAAATTAAATACTTTTAAATATATGGATGGATCGTGCCATAATTTCCATACACATATCTGTACACACCATGAACAAGTATAATCATAAACCGAACAAAAGTTCAACAACTTGAAGATACTAAACTTTTTTCTGGCCTACAGTATGAGTTCATAAACCCCTTTGCTATCTTAACACTGATCTATCAACGTAAATACAACAGAATTTTAAGGGTTAATAAAGTAACGGTGTAAGTGTTAGAACCCTTCAAGGATTTTTACAGCATGTAAATTATTTTCAGGAAATAAACGTTCACTCTATTAGCAGACTAATGTTTTTATGGCCATCTTTCTTTACTATGAGAAAGTCTCGTATAGTTTATTTCAGGTATGTCTCACAGACCGATGTAGACATATAACAAAGGATATTCAGGAACTGTCTGCCATATTGTAACACATCATTATGTGTAATATAGTTGTATAAGTTGATAAGTTGGTAAAACTTCATTGATTATACGTATATAAAATCTGTCGAAATGATATCTGATTTTTAACAAGCTTAAAAATGAGAATAATTTTGATTGCATAACGGTACATATAATAATGCCAATAATTTCCATTTACAACTCACTTATTTACCGACATAATGTGTCAACCCGGATGGTATTTTGTTATGTTTTTGTTTAAATTTTCGGATATACCTATGTTCAGATTAGAGAGGATAAATCAAACCAATGTATAACCACTCGCTGAATGCGTGCTATGCCCAGAGCAGGAATAATAGGGCGCCGGTAGAATCAACCGGCAGGCGGGAGTATTTTCACTGATTTTATTACTTATTGATAACAAAGGAAAATAATAATAAACCAATATTAATAGAGACGCTTTAATAACTACATGAGTCTCAAAGCTTGAAATAGATATTGCGAATATTCTTTATCAGTGTAAATACGTTTGTGAACGGTTGTATCTATGAGTATACAACTTCTTAAACTTATTGCTGCCATTTGTAGTGAAAATAAAAACAAATAGAAAACAGGCTAACCTACCATAAAGTAAAAGAGGATAATTTGTATCTAAGTATTTTTATTCTCGATACACTGACCCACTTCCGGCGCTCGCTAATTATGGCTTCTTCTAAACTTCCGGTGGCTACACTTGAGAATATATAAAAATCGGTGAATATTCAATCCGATTTAGCCAGCAGTGATTGTGTCCGATTTGGTTATTTTTGAAGGAGAAAAGACTTAAATTTTTTTCACATTTTTAGCCTCTACTCAGACAAAGTAAAACACATATTTTTATGATATAAAGAAAAAAACAGAAATAAAAATATTAAACCTAAGCTGAAATGATTCGGAGACGATTATAAAATCTACTTGTTTTGCGATTCAAATACTAATTCAGACTTAACGCATAGGTTCTTGGCTTAAAACTTACCAAAATTATATATTAAACTTACACTGACAGATCAGGAACATTGTAATCGATACTGAACCGTCTAGGAACAATGAAAATTCTATAAATGAAAACTTACTCTGTAGTATTTATGCAAAGAGAAATGTTTTCACACATTACCTCTATGGTTAAAGTATATGCTATTTTAAACTTATAATAACCACGGTTACGCCTAGCAGCAGTATTCTAAGATGAGTACTATTCGGTTAACAGATTTACTATTTATTTGTATACAATGAAATTTATTAATATATTTTTACAAGGTAGTCACTAGTTAAAAAGGCCCGGAAGCCACCCGGGGATAAGGGTCATTGCGTGTACAGTATGTTAGTATGGCGATTTGTAAAGTGTCTTAAGGGGGCGGTTCATCAGGAATTTGTTTATGTTGGACTTGAAGATATCACGGTTGTAGTCAGGTTGGAAACAGGCAAACGGACCAGAGTTCCACAGGCGTGCACTTATAAGAAACACGCTTTGTTCAGGGAATCTACGTTTTGGTTTTGGCATAGATAAAGAGTGGGGAACAATTTTTGACAATGGTTTCAGCTAGACGGGTGTTTATCCTGAAAGATTGGCGAGGAGGGACCAGAGATCGGAGCTCAGACCAGCACTTACCATGGAAATAACGATAAAACAACGACAGGCTCGCAACGTTTAACAGCTAAATCTGACTCCCAAGATCGCCATGGGCATGGAATATGTGCCTACATTAAGGATGGCTTCCCATGTGGCAGGGATATCTCTAGAGAAGATCCTAATTTACCCTATATGTGCTTCAGGGTTGCACTTGCTAACACCACTGTATTTATATTTGCCCTCTATAGGCCCCACAACAGCGGAGTTACTATCTTTAAGAGCATATCTGAGAAAATAGACCACATACTGTCTTCACATCCCTCGGCTAACATCCACATCTGTGGTGACTTCAACGTCCATAACGTGGAATGGCTGACCCATTCAAATAAGACAGATGATGAGGGGAGGTTTTGTCATGATTTTGCCATTGCTTATGACCTCACTCAGATTGTTCGCGAACCCACCCGTGTGCCCGATACACCCAATCAATATGCAAGCCTCTTAGACCTTTTTCTTTCAACTTCCCCTGAGCTATGTTCATGTACCGTTCATTCTCCTTTAGGATCCTCCGACCACTCCGTCGTATCAGTTAAGATAAAAACAAAATGTAAGAAGCCATCAGACGTATCCCTCCACCGTACTGTATACCGATACTCTATGGCTGACTGGGATAGTGTCCGTACATTCATATCTGATTTACATCTGCACTCCATGTTTAAAAAGGAAGTGTCCTCTATAGTATCAGATCTGACCGAATGGTTAATTGTAGGCATAGACCAATTCATACCATCTAAAAAATTCCAACAAAAACCTAACAGCCAGCCATGGTTCTCCCCAGAATGTGCTGCTGCTATCGCGCACAGAAATCACTTTTTCCATAACTACCAACGTAATAGATGCACTGAGACTAAAGCTGCTTTCAGGACTGCCAGCAACCACTGTAAAAGAGTAATAAAAAATGCAAGAGAGCTATATGCCCAGTCTGTTAAATCCAAGGTAGCTGATCAGCGGCTTGGTTCCCACCAGTTTTGGCAAATAACAAATAGGATCTTGAACAGAAGTGTGCGTTCTATCCCAACCATTATCAATGGACCAGAGGTTATCTCGTCAGCATCAGACAAGGCCAAACTATTTGCAAAGAACTTTGCAGCTAATTCTACCCTATGCGACGAAGGCCATCAACTCCCCATATTTCCTCTTATAACACAGAACAAGCTAGGTAACATACAAATATCCGTGCATGAGGTCGCCAAGCTAATCAAGAACCTAGATTCCAGTAAAGCAACTGGCCCTGATGGCATCCCAATTATAGTGTTAAAAAAGCTTCAACCAGAACTTGCTCCCATACTTACGAAACTATTTAAGCGCTGCCTTAAGGAGAAGTGCTTTCCGACCCCCTGGAAGACCTCCTCAGTTTGCCCTGTATTTAAGAATTTAGGTGATAAGTCATCTCCCTCTCAATACAGACCAATAAGTCTTCTCTGTGTTATGAGTAAGTTACTGGAATCAATATTAAATAGAGAAATAGTCAACCACCTCAGCAGGAATAACCTTCTTAGTGACACACAATATGGTTTCCGCTCTGCAAGATCTACCGCAGATGTGCTGACGGTTATATCCCAAAGGATTAGTGAATCTCTTGACAAAGGCTTCCTTTCTAGGGCAATTGCTCTCGACATATCAAAGGCCTTTGACAAAGTATGGCATAAGGGTCTACTTCACAAGATTTCCAGCTACGGTATAACTGGAAATGTTTTCTCAATCATTAAATCATTTCTCTCTGATAGGCTCATAAGAGTAGTGGTAGATGGACAAAAATCGGAGGCCTGCAATATAAATGCTGGAGTCCCTCAAGGGTCAATCCTGGGCCCAACTCTCTTCCTGATCTACATCAATGACCTCCCTAAACACATACTTAAATCATTCGTTGACATCTATGCTGATGACACGACCATCTACGGCAACACATCAAAGGCTGTAAATGACGAAGTTCTCTCTGATTCTCTCTCCTCTGATCTCGAGCGCGTGGTTCAGTGGGGGAAGATGTGGCTAGTTACCTTTAATGCATCCAAAACCAAACTCCTATCCTTACATCATCAACGCTCTGATCCCCAGCTGGCATCAATTGTGATGGATGGCTCTCGTCTGGGTGAGGCCCCGTGTTTTGACAAGCTTCTGGGTTTGACCTTTACTCCTGATCTGAAATGGAACACGTACATCAAGTCTGTTGCCAAGGTCGCAGGAAAGATGGTGGGATCCTTCTACCGCTCCAGAAGATATCTCACTAGTGATGCAATTCTCTATCTATATAAAAGCCAAGTACGGCCAAGGATGGAATACTGTTGCCATATCTGGGCAGGAGCTGCCAAAAACAGCCTATCATGCCTTGACAGAGTACAAAATAGACTTCGTGGTTTAGTGGGGGATGCCCTTTTCTCTACCCTGCAACCCCTCTCCCACAGAAGAGACGTTGCGAGTCTATCCTTGTTTTATCGTTATTTTCATGGCAGGTGCTCGTCTGAACTCCAATCCCTGGTCCCCCCTCGCCAATCTTTCACGAAAAACACCCGTCTAGCTGAATCCACTGTGAAAAATTTCCCCCACTCTATATCTGTGCCTAAATCAAAACGCGGATTTCATGAGCAAAGCTTCTTTCTTAGAACTGCACGCCTGTGGAACTCTGTTCCGTCTGCCTGCTTCCCTCCGGACTACAACTTGGATGTCTTCAAGTCTAATGTTAACAAATTCCTAATGAGCCGCCCCCCTAATTAAACACTTCATAAAATCTCCTCACTAACGTGATGTACTTACAATAACCCTTATCCCTTAGTGGCTTCCGGGCCTTGATAAGTGGTGATCACTGTGTAAAAAAAAAAAAAAAAAAAAAAAAAAAACGTCTCTGCTGTGGGAGAGAGGTTGCAGGGAAAATAAAAGAGCATCCCCCAATAAGCCACGAATATATATATATATATATATATATATATATATATATATATGTGTGTGTGTGTGTGTGTGTGTATGTGTGTGCGTGTATATATATGTATATATGTGTATATATATATATGTATATATATATATATATATATATACATTTATATATAGGTAGATATAAACTGAGAAATCAAATTGGCCAGTAATCTTATACGATGTATAGCAATAACATACTGAATTTTCTAGATTCTACAACAATTTTCATGCCCGTACAAACATTGTCTAGAAATTATTAAAGGCACTTCGTACACGCGTATTTACTGTCATGAACATGTATACATTTGAACCAATTCGTAGTTTCGCCCGTATTGACATTCACGTAGAACCTTTCAGAAAACACTTACTTGTTCAAAAGGGTGCTTCCTAGACAAAGAACAATTTAATAACATTCAATAAAATGACCGTTTACTTCTTGTCTACCGTTGTTTTATACGTACCCCCCACAATTTTAATTTGTTACTGTTGTCATACTACTGCTCTATTTATAGCTGGTTGCAAGGAGAAAATTGTTAACAATCACTCTTATACATGACTTCTCACAAAGCAAATGTCATCTAAATATTTCGTCGTAATATATAATACTTAGTTTATATTACAGTATCATTTTAAAATTACGACTTTTTAGTTAGATATTAAACCTAAGATGCTGTTTTATGCTAGTAAGTTTATTTGAGCGACCACAGTTATAAACGGAATTGTGGATCCTTTGAAATATTTTAATGAGCATAAAGCCTCTTTTGGGGTGGATAGTTATTTTTTCTTATTTTATAAATGATTTTTTCCGATCCCAGTTAAAATGTTTACATTATATTTACAGAATGATGATAGGTCGATAATGTTCACTGCATTAAGCAATAATTTATTGGAATCAACATACGCAGATTCTACATAAACAGAGCGTGTTACCGACAAAGGTTAAACAGAGTTGTAAGAAATACGTGATGTGCATATAGAAATTTGATTCGTTATTACTAAACATTTTTCTACGTTTAATTTGTTGAAATCAATTGGTTGTTGTTTTTTGTTTTACGGCATATCAACCCTTTTCAGGTTAATTAATGCCGAATCCAAGGATTTTGAAAAAAAAATCGTTTTAATAGAATACATTTGTTGTTTTCAAGTCGGTTTCCATTTAACCCATAGTTGGGACACTATCAGGTACTACCACTCCGGGTCAGAATGAACCTGGTAGCAATGGCAATTACAAAGTGGCTCCACACAACCAGTTAATGACAATTATCACCCCATTGTAAATAAAAAAATGCGAAATATAAAACGTTGGGCATATGAAACGAAACACATGTTCCGGCTATTGAGAGAGAATTGCCCATTTAACATGAATTCGCATACAAATAATGAAAGAAATTAAGATAATCGACTGTTATTGTTTTTTTTTTTGCGTTATAAATTTTAAGCTAATTTTTTAAAATGCTATCAGTAAAAAAAACAACTAAAAACTAAAATAATTAAAATGAATGCTATTTCAAAAGAAGTTAAACTTAAATTGAAAATATGAACGGATTTAGTTAAACTTTCTTTTCGTTTGCGATGTTTTATTTGTTATAATTCATTTCTCATTAAATGCAAACTATTTCGGTAAATAAAACAACAACAGTTGATTATATTATATAAGTCGGAAAAACAATAATTTATATGAAAAATGTTTTCGTACAGTAGTTTCAATTTAATGGCTATATATTAACTGAAATCACGATAAACTTTATCATATAGGTAGAAAAGTAATGTATCTGTCCTTAAATTGCATTTATGTATATATATTGAAGTTTAATTACCACTTGCTCGTTCATAGTAACTAGTCGGATCATGATGTCATCATGGCGTTCAATACTGAGTCACGGCTTGTAACACGTTAAGAAGCACGAGTTTAATCTATAATACATGCCCTCATTTAGCACCACATGAATGATCTGTATATAAGACATATACGACTTTATATAACTCCAATCCTTAATATTAATAATTGGGGGCATATCGTACATTTGCATTACCAATATGTTCCAATCTGTCTTTTCTGTTCTGAACTTTCTGATAAGAAAGACATAGTATATTTGTATTTCCATTTCTATATCACTTTCAAGCATTTCTCATCAATTTTATATTCTTTCCATCAAGGCTTATCTTCAGCAGTTAATTCAAATTTTATCTCGCGTCTTTATCAATCATTTCTATCTTAATCGAACTGTCACAGCAGGCGAATTTTGGAAAGCAAAGGAAATACGCGGGAAACAAGCGACGTCGAAAATTCAAACCGATAATGACATTATCTTTTTTTTTTTCGTTGCTTATCATAGGGTATGCTCTATTTATTTCTTATTCCGGTAAAAAAGATTCATTCTGACCTGGATTACTAAGATGAAATATATATATTAATTATTTTCCCTACATTAAATAATGTCTCTTTTTTTTCATAATTGATAATATGATTTATATATATATATATATATATATATATACAAGTTCTCTTGCTCCTCCTCTCCTTTTCTTTCGCTCTCTCTCTACACACACACACACACACACATATATATATATATACATATACACACATATATATATATGTAAGGCGTACTGATGAGTTGTGATCGAAACAGCATTGTATGTGGATGAATACATATATTTTAAGCCCCCTCTCTTTGGTTTAGCAATGTCGTAAATAATCTCACTCGCTATTTAATTGGATGTAAATACGAGACTGGCTGTTTTCTTGTAAATAAAGAGAAAATGCTTAAGCTCAATAAGAATAGGGGACGGATCTTTGTTTGAAATTTACATTTGTTGAGGATATTTTCGAGCGCCGCTCTCGAGGGTCGTTATGTAGAACTGCCGACCTATCAACGCGATTGTTCTAGGTTAATTCCTCGGTTAGGGAACGAGCTAAACTAGCTGCACTGATGAGGTGTGATACAACGAAACAGTACTGTATTTGGATAAACACACACACACACACACACACACACATATATATATATATATATATATATATATATATATATATATATATATATATATACATGGCAATATGCTATGGAATGACGTCAGTTTTTCCTCACGATAAGTGAATTTATCCTTGTGATTTTCTGCTGCAATGACACAGGCACACTGTGTGGGTTGCTTACTATAGATATAATCACATAAGCAGGCCCAAGTAAAGATTAAAATACTTTAAGTGAATATTGCGCCATCATATTATATGATACGTGAGTATACAAGGAATATATATATATATATGTATATATATATATATATATATATATATATATATATATATATATATATATATATATATATATATATTAGGGCTATGTTCTTCGCCACAATATATTGATACACATTATTTATCAATTGTTTAATGTTTTTGTTAGCGTTTAATAGTTCTAAAACGTATTTTATGTACTTTTTCTATTTGATAATATTTATATATATATATAAACTAGCTATAATCTATTATTATTATTATTATTATTATTATTATTATTATTATTATTATTATTATTATTATTATTATTAACGATGCCCTTTCTTTATGCTCCAATACGTTCCAATTACAATTACTTGTGTACATTTATATAGTCGACCTGATTCAGATCTTGCTATTATTTTTATGTTAAATATCTCACCCTCTGTTATAGAAAGGGAAATCTATGGCAATGATTAAGCAAGTTGTTGTTTTTTTGGTGTTTTCATTTAGAAAATTATATCAGGTGGGGAACGTTCAAGGAGCTGATCAATTTACATGTCCGAAAAATGTTTTTTTTTTATTTTATCCTGTATCACATCTGATTATGCGACTTTTAATTTGGGTGTAAGTCATAGTGTGCATATATCTAAGTAACTCGAACAAGTTACTCGTGTCTTCAACTTTACTTCGATGTTCAGATATGATAAGGCATTCTGCAACAATATGAGCTAATGTTTTTCCCATTTTTATTACAGAAGTAATGTTTGCTAATTAAATGTCCAGCGCTCCCTTAACTCTTTAAAAGTCAAAGCATGATGTATTTATAAAAGAAATCTGTCAAATTTTTTGAGTTCCTATGAGCTTATATATTTCATTTGATTTATGTTTTTTGGGTTTTTTTTTTATAATTTATAACATGCATCGCACCATGTCATCGGGATGTAAAAGAGGCTGAATGATTTATTCGCAAAATATTTTTTACAAAGATTTTAGAAATAGACATATTCAACGCTTAGTGCATGACTTGCAATTTGATTTCTGTTAACGAATCTCCGTCGTGAAGATGGAAAAAAAGGAGAAACTGAAATAACCGTTGATAGTATTATTACATATATATCTGGCTGGTGATCATCTAGCGATTAAAATGGACAGTTAATTAATTTATCAATGAGTACGAGACACTTTGTTTATAAAAAAGAGTTAGTTTATTTTACGATATTTTTAATATACAAACTTTAACACAATGACGAAGGTGGGGGTACGTGGTAGTGGTGCTCACGAACTGTGTAAGTTTGTGTTCCTCAGCAGTCCGTCTCTCTAACTGTCTGTCTGTCTGTCTGTCTGTCTGTCTGTCTCTCTCTCTCTCTCTCTCTCTCTCTGACTGTCTGTTTTGTTTATATTTTACTGATATCTCTTCGACATCTTAACCTATTACTTCGCCAGCTTATGTTGCACTTTTTGCTGGTTTCCGGTCTGACCCATGACCAATTTGAAGTCATGTATCAAGGTCGCTACACATCCTGAGACGCATTGTTTATTTTCGTTTGCTCGCACCTCTGATTAAAATCCCCAGGGATTCCATTGTTTATTTTCGTTTGCCTGGGCATTAGTTCGCTCGCACCATTGCTTAACATTCCCAAGAATTCCATTGTTTATTTTCCTTTGCATGGAGTCGATCGCACCTTCACTTAACAGTATTCAATCAGTAAAAGACGCTCTTAGAATAGGGATTTGTAACACACAAAACATATTCGAGATTCTGCAGTTTTATCGATGTGATTATTGCTGAACCAAATGAGAATGATTTCTTTTTGGGTAGCCATTTAGATATTATTATTATCTCTACATTTAGTAATTTTTAAAATTTGTTTGTGTTCCAACAATTTTCTTTTCCTCTCTCTTGCAACTCTATCCCCCCCCCCAAGTTTTAGTTTATTTCCCTTTTCATTCCTTTAAAAGAAGTGTTATTACTTTGAGAAAAATACGAACTGATAATGACTTGGTCTATATTTACCACATCGTCAAACCTTGACAACCTTTGTTTAAGATGGAAACAATTGATCTACATCTGCTTTCTATGCAAAAGCTATTGATATCCCTAGCATTTTACGTGTTTTTTGTGAAATCTTTTTAATTCGTAAACATTCTAGTCAAGTATACCAGCGGAGCATCATCAGATAAGTCTGTCATTGATAGCATGCATTGTATTCAATTTGTGGATATGCAATTGAAGTATAACTCTTATTCTTTCCGTGAACCCTGTTGTGACATCTTGCTTTTGAGGTTGCCATTTACGGCAGATGGTACTTTTCGTTAATCCATTCGAAGTTGTTTATTTTCATTGTTTCTGTCACCAGGAGGCTTCCTTTACTTCTTATTTTTTCGTTTTTCTTTGACATTGTATTGGCGGCAGTTTCATAACTTTTAATACACCGAGTTAAATTATTTATCGATAACAATGGCAAGACGTCATTAATACTGGAAAGCCTTTTCCTATTAACGAATCGGAAGTTCTAAATTATAACTCTATACTTCTCGTCTATCAATCTGAAAGTAATATCAATAATAATAATAATAATAATAATAATAATAATAATAATAATAATGATAATAATAATAATAATAATAATAGTGATATTTGTATTATTATTGCTGTTGTAACTATTTCATTCGTAAATACAAATTAACCTGTTGTTATTCTTCTTCTCTTCTTTTTATTAATATGAGTAATTACATCCATTGTGAGTATTTAATTTATGAATAGCATTAACATGTAAGGAGCCGTAGTGTTACCAACATAGGACAGGGTTGTAAGCAGGTGCCGACTTTGTTCTTTCATGTCAGGTTAATATTATATAAGAGTCGGACAAATACAGAACGTCAGATCCTATTTGCTCAGTTTAAGATCATTTACGAATAAAAATTCATTGCCTATCGGATAGTTTTAATCGATAGCGTTTAATTAAAACGGAATGTTTATTCATTAAATTAAATCTAATATTTAAATTAAATGAAAATTCATGTGAAAAATAAAGATGAATCTCTACAGTGAAATTCCTAAACATTGACAGCTAAGTACTAAATTATTAGATAAAATTATTTTTTAAACTACGTAACTTATCTCAAAATATCTACGAGGAAAACAAACGTCTAAGTGAGGACTCTGTCACTCGTATTACTATGGCCACTGTATTACACTCTGATATGGGATTTTCTATATTAATGAGTCACGATTTATCAACGATCGCGGGTTGCTTGAGGGACTGGGTTAAACTAGTTTATTTTTTATGCCAACGTGTAGGAAATATACAAAACCATAAAAAACGTTGTCTGAAACTTTATTCTTATGTAATTATGTTTCTATAAATCCGGAAACATTTGGTTCGAGATTATATGTTATTAAAATAAATATACATAACCATTTCCAACGGTAAGTATATAACACGTACAGTGTGTGTGCTAAGGAACTCGTATTACCATATATCAGTGAGCTATATTCTATACGCTGACACGAGCATAGTAATATAAGGATGCAGCTTATGTACTCAAATGCACCAAAAAGCGGAAGAAATTATAAAAGAAAAACATAAAACCATAATGCGATGGACTTCAGGAGAACGGGTCAAGTTGATATATTTGCATTGAGTTCTTAGGGAGACCACATGGAGTGTAGGTCGGAAGTCTCCAAATGTGATTTTTATTCATCAGGTACATAAATATGAGCTGTACAAATCGAAGACCTTACTAAAGCGGAGGGAAGAGGAAGACCGAGGGGGCAAAAATAAAGAAAACATGTGTTTATGTTTGTGCACGTGTGTGGAGTTTACCTGCTGGTAAAAAGCCATGACTAAAAGCACTAAGTAAAACATTTTAGTTAAGTTCATAATAGATGAATAATTTAAATACTTTTGAATTTTTCATTCAATCGAGCTAGTTTATTTTATACTCTTAACAAGCCTGAGTTTACTGTATCACTTTGTCTCTCCTGGTAATTATTTACTCCTCTCTTTTCCTTCTCCAAGTTTTGCTCTACTCCCCATTTTCTTCTCTTCCCTTTCTCTCTCTCTCTCTCTCGATATATATATATATATATATATATATATATATATATATATATGTGTATATATATATATATATATATACAAACATACGCACACATACCCACACATATATATATATAAAATGTTGTTTGTTAGAAACATTGTGTGAGTCATGTATGAAGTGTTAGAAGTCTATCACAAAGGAATGGATGTTGTTGGTGTTGAGGAACGAATACAAATCTATTGATATTATGTAAATCTATATGTAAAATTTATATATATATATACATATATATATTTATTTATTTAATACTTTTTGTAAAGAATTCGGCTTACGTAAAAATCAAAATTCACATAGCGATGTAATGTGGCCGGTGTTTGCATAATTTAATCACTGGGTTAATACATGTTATATTTTAATACGTGAAGAGATATATGGTGGCTGTGGCACAATGACGTAGCCCCTTTTAAGGAATCTAACGGCTTCTACATTAATGAACCGTGTGCCTAACTTGTGCGGTGCAATTGTGTTAAACAGGTGCTTGTGATTTTGAAAATGTACTGTGATCACTTAAGCCAAAATTCACATATGTTTATAATTCAGTACATAATAAAGTAAAAACAATGCTGACATTATAAATTGAAAAACAAATCATTGCTCGAAACGCATCGTTCTCTCATTCTCTCTCTGTTTCTTTCTCTATTTCTATCATTGGCTTACTTTCTCTCTCTTTCTTCATTGAAAGAGAGAATTAAATATAATTTTATTGTTGTAAAGACAGCTGAGGTTTGCTTGCTGTACGCGATGGGTCGACTAAATATGTTTCCTAACTTGTTAACTGTTTAATAAATTATATATATTTTTATATAAATGTATTTTGTCGCTGTTTTCATACAAGTGTTCGATTTCAGCATACCATTAATGCCGACGACAGAAAGCTGCAATGAACACGCAACAAACGACGATGGGAAGATGCCTGCAATGACCACACGTAATGCGACCCGTACCAAACAGTTATAGCCGACGACATATCCACCCGTTTTCGTTGTGTTTCCAGCATGTGCCTATCGTCTAGATATCATTGGATATCGTTTATTCCCCCATGGAGCTGGTTGCATTCCCAAGACGTTCATCAACCAAGTAACCCTCCCGGGAAGCGATAGTACTACAGTCTGTCTAGTGCATTTCGAGTGTTAACACACTTCAGAGATTTTTCTTTTGGGGTTTTCTTGTTTACTAGAGTTTGAGTACTCTAAAATTATTTCTTAATACTGCCAGACTACGGCAGGTCTTACCCCAGACTATCGATCGTTTTTACTCGATTAAATTTAATTTTCCGAGGAAGGGACTTTCCCAAATGAGGTTAGAGATTATCAATTGAAAGATTGACCTTTACTCATATAGTGTAATTAGCGACTATTTAGGATTGCATCTATTTGACACATACAAATAAATTGTTTGAAATTTGCAAACTGAATACAATGTCTCAGAAATAAGTATTCATTCTTTGGATAAATTTGCGCCAGTTCTTTCCACTTCAATTTGATTAATACCCATTCATCAAATAGTGCGCGTGATTTCTTTAAAGTAAACTTAAGTCAATACATATCGTTTCTTTTTTTTATTGCATATCTATATATCCATAAAAGTGAAGCAGTCTGTGTGTGTATGTGTGTGTGTGGGTGTGTGTCTGTGTGTACATTTCCATACAAAACTACTCTGTCAATTTTCGGTATACAGACTCGGGACTTGATATTAGAATTATTGATGTTTGGGAAATTTTTAATCTGTTTTCGGCTAGGAATTTAATTTTTTAGGGGTCAAATTCCAAGGATTTGACCTTTGAAAAATCTAACAAAGTCCCTCGCTATTTGGGGGGGGGTCAAAACACATGAAATTTTAAATGTAGGTTACTTGGACATGACTCAAACTATGAAATTATCTACGAGCCCCAAAAAATAAATGTGACTTGCATGAAATTGAGGTCAAAGTAAAAAATAATTGAACTATGCGGTCTCTACCAAATTACTCAGCCAATTTTCGGTCTAAACATTTGAAATGTTATGTAAAGTATATTCAGACATGGGGCAAGCTATTTAGATGGTTTTGGACGATAATTTGTCTCCTAAGGAGTACAAAGTTCCAAGGATTTGACCTTTGCGATCTCTGGAAAACTACGTAACCAACTTTTGGTCTAAACATTTGAAATTTTTCATTAGAGGTTTCTAGAGATACGGTAAGCTTTTAATCAGTTTTGGGGCAAAATTTTGGCTTCTAAGAGGTCAAATTTTAAAGCGTGGACTTTTGATGACTCTACCAAACTCCTCCGCCAATTTAGAGTCTTAACGCTTGCAATTTTGCATGTAGGTTACTTGAACATTGTTTTAATTTGACTTGAGCATGAAACAATGAATGTTAAGGGGTCAAATTTCGAGTCAAAGTTAAACAAAATTGACTTCTGTGGTCTCTACCAACTGTTCTCTAGAGTAGTTAAGCAAGTCTATTACATAGAAAGGCATTTCCGTACAACCGCACAATTTTTATATATACATATGCACATAAAGTTATAAACAGTGCATAGGGCCGAGCATAGCCGGGTTGACTTGACGGGTTTTACTATAAAACAGCTCTTTCATCAGGCGAAAACAGTGTTTTTATTATCATAAGAAACGTCTTCTCTAACATAGATGTAGCAGCGGTTCAGCTCTGCCATGTGACACTAAATATTTACTTTGGAATCGTTAACCAAACAGTGTTATTTTATGTTTATGCAGAGTCCATATTTCACCCACGTACTAAGACACAACAGGACACATGTGTACACACCATGATGGTAATTTCCAGTGTTTTACCATATTTAGTCCAGATTATAAGGCTGGAAAACGCAATGTATTTCACTGTCGAGGTTTCAACTTTCAGAAATCGTGATGACAAGATATATGAACGATATATATATATATATATATATATATATATATATATATATATATATATATATATATATATACGTACATCTAAGATCTACGTCGTGCATTATGACGATTTTTGTACGATTTCTTTAAACAAAGGGATGAAATTACTTCCGCAAATAATTCATAAAACCTTGCTGCGTGTCAAAAGAAAGTGTAATTATGCCGGAATATTGAACATAAATAAGTTCCCTGACTAAATCTTTGGAGATTTTTTTGTGTGCCACACGTCTGCTAAAACGAAATAAATATTTAAACGATCGAGGCCTGATGTAAATAACGTTTGAGCAGTCACGGCACGGTTTTTTTTTTTACACAGTGATCACCACTTATCAAGGCCCGGAAGCCACTCAGGGATAAGGGTTATTGCAAGTACATTAAGTTAGTGAGGAGATATTCTGATTCAATGTAAACTATTGCAAAATAAATTAAGAATAAAATAGATACAGCATCCTTTGTCGAGTTCTTACAGACTCTTCCAAGTCGTTGTTTAGTAGAATCTACCGAATTATTTTTACAATAAGGCAGCAATAATATGGAAGGTATGGTTCCTTGCTATTTTTTTCGGCAGACAACGCGCACTGAACACCATGAATATATTTATATATACAGCCGCGCTTATAAGAAAGTCTGCACTAGTCATCTTTCAAAAA